>NC_139993.1:42383404-42974922 GCF_964263955.1 Coregonus lavaretus | reverse complement strand
ACATTTCCTTGGAAAGATAACTGCGCCCATGCATAGGCAGCCTACTCTAGTTCAATGAGACCACACATACAGTATACTAGGTGCACCTGATCTCCCCAACCAGGTCTCAGAGCATTTTTGTATATTCTATAAGTAAATCCGAGACACTCCATTTAGTATAATATGTTATGTTTCGTATGGTATGTACTCATTTGCGGATGTCCATCATCCATTTCGTATCATATGTTACGAATTACAATTTGTATGATATGTTAGGAATTCCAATTCTTACAATATGTTACGAATTTGCAAAACGTACAATATGTTATGAATTTGCGAACATATGATGTTTAAGAATTCCAATTTGTTGTAGCTAACGTTAGCTAGGTGGCTACGTGGTTACCGTTAGCTAGCTAGCTAACGTTAGCTGGGTTAGGGGTAGGGGTTAAGGTTAGGAGTTAGGTTAAAGGTTAGTGTTAGGGGAAGGGTTAGCTAAACGGGTTAAGGTTAGACATGCTAAGTAGTAAAAAAGTTGCTAATTAGCTAAAATGCTAAAGTTGTTCGCATTATACTTCTGTCTTATGTAAAAATACTAAATGTAACATATCATAGTAATTTCAGTGTCACGGATTTACTATGTTATGTCTAGTCTATGAGACGAGGCTGATCTCACATGCCCAACTAGAAGAGGAGAGGTAGGCTACTGAAGTTGAAGCAGCGACAAAGATGAATAATGCGGCAAATATGTGCTTTTAATACAATAGGTAGGCTAACGCATACAAAGCAGAAAGATGACTGTTTCCAAATAATCTGCGGGACAAAAAATATATTTTCATCACAAAGACATCTGTCTGACCACCCGCAACGTGAAAAATGTTGACCGCACCGCAATGATCTCTGTCTGGGCCCGCAGCGTTCTACTTCAGTGTTTTCTCCCCTAATGAATCAATACTCATACCTACACTTTTATATACTTATATAATCTGATATATTTGATATGTACTGCACACTCAGTCACAGTGTAATACTGTGTAACATCAGTCACAAATGGTAACAACAGGAGTCTCATAAATATTTGATTTCCGTAACATGGTTGACATTCTAACGACTGATGACAAGGGTCTCTGGACCCAGCAAAAAAGGGTCTGATGCTGGGTTTCAAATATCAGTAGTAAATGCCAGCAGAAATGTGTTATTTTCTTGGAATCCCCCCTGGGGAGAGCAGAGAGGACCTGGGGACCCAAATGTCACAGCGCCTTTGGATTGTAAAGGTGCTGGTGCTCATTAGAGCCAGCCACTGACAAGATTTAAAGGCAGGTAACATCGATGTGTGTGTGTGTGTGTGTGTGTGCGCGCGCAGGGGGGGATTTCATTAGGAGCTGTCAGAATGAGAACAGGGACATAGGAAATGACACACCTCGTAATAAGCACCCTTCCTGTTGAGGGGAAGTTGCCAGGGGAGGGGGTCAGCGACTCAGCCCCCCGCGAGGAGCACATAGTAAGATCAGTGTTTCCCCTATATAAAGTATATAGAAAAGATAATGGACTTATATATATTTTTTAAAGATCATCTTTGAGAACTGACAATCACCTAAATAAAAAACTAGACAGTCAGGGATAATCTAAAATCATTGATTTTATTATAATGTTTGAGTCACTCAGATAGCATAAGAAGAAGGTATAAGCCATGGGGAAATGTGTAGAATTGCAGGAAATTAGCTTTAAAACTGCAAATTGTCTCTCAGACACATGGCAAAATGTGTAGAATTGCAGGACATTAGCTTTAAAGCGTAAGAAATGTGTTGCTGGCGGACAAGAGGACGACCTTTAAAATGTGTCATTGGTCATGGACACTAGGGGAAACACTTACTGAAGATAAATCATCTAACAGGAGCATGTGTTGTAGCAGCTCTGTTATTGGCCAGCCTAGTGTGGGCAGAATCATTCATGAAGAGTGGCATCTCCATTCGATATAAACTTAAGTAAGCACAAGGAGAGGATAGATTTGAGTGTGACCAATTTCCCAGCAGAGCAAAATATTGATCCAATTAAAATGCAGATACAGATAGTGCTAATTGTACTGGAATCACAAGATGTAGTATTGGCAATGCATGATGATTTCTCATCAATGCTTCACATGTTCCTATTATCATTGATTAGTATGCCCTACTGCGCATAAATTAAATTATTTATTGTCGATTTCTATGGTCGCTCATTACACATACACACCTTTTTTGAATATGGAAGCAAGTCAGACCACGTCTTTTTAGGGTGAAATTTAATGTACCGGTACAATTTATAAAAGAAGTTATATATATATATATATATATACATTGTTTGAAGTGTCCTGACTCAACATCTTGTGAGGTTTTAAAATAATATATTATTTTAAAACCTCACAAGATGTTGAGTCAGGACACTTCAAGCAATTTAGGATAGAAATGAAGAGTACATTATATCTATATATATCTATATATATATATACAGTGCTATGAAAAAGTATTTGCCCCCTTTCTAATTTTCTCTACTTTTGCATATTTGTGATACTGAATGTTATCAGATCTTCAACCAAAACCTAATATTAGATAAAGGGAACATAAGTGAACAAATAACACAACAATTACATATTTATTTCATAAACAAAGTTATGCAATACCCAATTCCCCTGTGTGAAAAAGTAATTGCCCCCTTACACTCAATAACTGGTTGTGCCACCTTTAGCTGCAATGACTCCAACCAAATGCTTCCTATAGTTGTTGATCAGTCTCTCACTTCGCTGTGGAGGAATTTTGGCCCACTCTTCCATGCAGAACTGCTTTAACTCAGTGACGTGTGGGTTTTCAAGCATGACCTTCTATTAAGGCAAGTCATCCAGGTCCTGAGGCAGCAAAGCATCCCCAAACCATCACACCACCACCACCATGCTTGACCTTTGGTATGATGTTCTTACTGTGGAATGCAGTGGAATGCAGTGTTTGATTTTCGCCAGGTATAATGGCACCCATCTCGTCCAAAAAGTTGACTCAAGTTTGCCAAAAAGCACCTGGATGATCATCAAGACTCTTGGAAGAACGTTCTATGGACAGATGATTCAAAAGTATAACTTTTTGGACGACATGGTTCCAGTAATGCCTGGCGTAAGAACATCATACCAAATTAATTCCACAGTAAGAACATCATACCAAAGGTCAAGCATGGTGGTGGTGGTGTGATGGTTTGGGGATGCTTTGCTGCCTCAGGACCTGGACGACTTGCCTTAATAGAAGGAACCATGAATTTTGCTCTGTATCAGAGAATTCTACAGGAGAATGTCAGACCATCCGTCTGTGAGCTGAAGCTGAAACGCAGCTGGGTCATGCAGCAAGACAATGATCCAAAACACACAATCAAGTCTACATGAAAATTGCTAAAAAGCAACAAATTGGACGTTTTGGAATGGCCTAGTCAAAGTCCAGACCTAATCCCAATTGAGATGTTGTGGCAGGACTTGAAACGAGCAGTTCATGCTTGAAAACCCACACGTCACTGAGTTAAAGCAGTTCTGCATGGAAGAGTGGGCCAAAATTCCTCCACAGCGACGTGAGAGACTGATCAACAACTACAGGAAGCATTTGGTTGGAGTCATTGCAGCTAAAGGTGGCACAACCAGTTATTGAGTGTAAGGGGGCAATTACTTTTTCTCACAGGGGAATTGGGTGTTGCATAACTTTGTTTATGAAATAAATATGTAATTGTTGTGTTATTTGTTCACTTATGTTCCCTTTATCTAATATTAGGTTTTGGTTGAAGATCTGATAACATTCAGTATCACAAATATGCAAAAGTAGAGAAAATTAGAAAGGGGGCAAATACTTTTTCATAGCACTATATATATATATATATATATATATATATATATATATATATATATATATATATATACAGTGGGGAGAACAAGTATTTGATACACTGCCGATTTTGCAGGTTTTCCTACTTACAAAGCATGTAGAGGTCTGTAATTTTAAAAAAATCCAGAAAATCACATTGTATGATTTTTAAGTAATTAATTTGCATTTTAATGCATGACATAAGTATTTGATACATCAGAAAAGCGGAACTTAATATTTGGTACAGAAACCTTTGTTTGCAATTACAGAGATCATATGTTTCCTGTAGGTCTTGACCAGGTTTGGTTCAGGTCTGGAGACTGGCTAGGCCACTCCAGGACCTTGAGATGCTTCTTACGGAGCCACTCCTTAGTTGCCCTGGCTGTGTGTTTCGGGTCATTGTCATGCTGGATACCCAGCCACGACCCATCTTCAATGCTCTTACTGAGGAAAGGAGGTTGTTGGCCAAGATCTCGCAATACATGGCCCCATCCATCCTCCCCTCAATACGGTGCAGTCGTCCTGTCCCCGTTGCAGAAAAGTATCCCCAAAGAATGATGTTTCCACCTCCATGCTTCACGGTTGGGATGGTGTTCTTGGGGTTGTACTCATCCTTCTTCTTCCTCCAAACACAGTGAGTGGAGTTTAGACCAAAAAGACCTATTTTTGTCTCATCAGACCACATGACCTTCTCCCATTCCTCCTCTGGATCATCCAGATGGTCATTGGCAAACTTCAGACGGGCCTGGACATGCGCTGGCTTGAACAGGGGAACCTTGCGTGCGCTGCAGGATTTTAATCCATGACGGCGTAGTGTGTTACTAATGGTTATCTTTGAGACTGTGGTCCCAGATCTCTTCAGGTCATTGACCAGGTCCTGCCGTGTAGTTCTGGGCTGATCCCTCACCTTCCTCATGATCATTGATGCCCCACGAGGTGAGATCTTGCATGGAGCCCCAGACCGAGGGTGATTGACCGTCATCTTGAACTTCTTCCATTTTCTAATAATTGCGCCAACAGTTGTTGCCTTCTCACCAAGCTGCTTGCCTATTGTTCTGTAGCCCATCCAAGCCTTGTGCAGGTCTACAATTTTATCCCTGATGTCCTTACACAGCTCTCTGGTCTTGGCCATTGTGGAGAGGTTGGAGTCTGTTTGATTGAGTGTGTGGACAGGTGTCTTTTATACAGGTAACGAGTTCAAACAGGTGCAGTTAATACAGGTAATGAGTGGAGAACAGGAGGGCTTCTTAAAGAAAAACGAACAGGTCTGTGAGAGCCGGAATTCTTACTGGTTGGTAGGTGATCAAATACTTATGTCATGCAATAAAATGCAAATTAATTACTTAAAAATTATACAATGTGATTTTCTGGATTTTTGTTTTAGATTCCGTCTCTCACAGTTGAAGTGTACCTATGATAACAATTACAGACCTCTACATGCTTTGTAAGTAGGAAAACCTGCAAAATTGGCAGTGTATCAAATACTTGTTCTCCCCACTGTATATATATATATATATATATATATATATATATATATATATTCCTTCTACAAATTGTATCGGTATGCATCTGTTTGTCTCACTTTGATACATCAAAAGGACTTGAGAAAATCAAGCCTGGAGACGGCTGCGGTTGAGTTCAATGTCGCCCTAAGGTTGAGCATGTGAAATCTACCATAGATAACGACCAAACAAGGAATCAGCCAGACACTGAGCTAAACAACCTTACGAGGAGCTGCCACACACATAAAACAACCCTCATGAGTCAAATCATTTATTAAACATAAATATTATTTTCTGTATGTCCTGCTTATGTATTCATTTTGTATCCATCGTTGCCAGGGATGCAGCCTGATCAAATTGATTTGGTTCCTTTGCTCTCAACTGGGCCTTTTATGTCACAGCTAAAAGGAGATTCTGAGACAGTTCTCTCCTCCTCTCTCTTGCTTTCATTCTGTCCGTCATTCTCTCCCCCTCTGTCTTTCTGTTTAGGTCTGTCTGTCTCTGTTTGTCTGCTTATCTCTCTCGGTTTCTTTCACTTTCTCATTCCAGTTTAAGTCTCTGTGGATGCTCAGAGTGATTCAGGAGGGGCTTGTCTTCAAACAGCTCCTATCTACCTACATCCTGACACCTATAGACTACCCCACTCACTAGCCGCACCCTTAGGCCCTGACTAAAGACCAAACCCAACCTGCAGCTGAACAATGCACCTGCTCCTAAACAACCCGTTATGATGTTATGCCAGCTGGATGCTCGGTCTCTAGACTCCAGATGAGTTGTACTCTGACAGCAGCGGGACAGCCAATGTTCATCAGGGTTCTAGCCCAGGCTCCCAACATGACACGAAGCACAGAGCTTGCCTCTGAGACCAGGCCTCAGCGAGGGGAGGTGAGGCGAGATGATGAGGAAAGGGGGATGTTCAAAGAGGCCCCGGCACCAGCGGGACAGCAAACGGGCTAATTTGCCACTGTATTCTATTTTCAAATCATTTCAATTTCAAAGCACTGCATTACCATGCGGCGGGGATGAAAGAGAGGACTGCAGTGCGTTGCTCAGCTCTGCCATCAACATCCCTCAACCCCAGCCCTCCTCTCAAACAGCACGTCAGCAGAATTGGGCATCATTTACCAGCTCCAAAATGAATTCAAACACATTCTCTTTCTCTCTTTCTTTCTGTGTGTGCACTGATGCCTTTGATTTGGACCTACAAATTACAAATGTAGCTTTTAATCAATATTTCATCTCTCCCATCTGAGAACCTGTATACATCCCACTCTAACTCACAAAATGCCGATCCTAATGGTTGCAAAGGGAAAACGTTTTGGAGTTTGGATATGCCGTATCCTCTGAACTGTGTACAGCACTTGGAAAATAATCACAAAAGTAATGCAAAGTTGTTTTTAAAGTTCTGAACGTAACAGTGTGTGATAGGTTACGTAATAATGCTAATCAGTATTGTCACTGATAGGAACTAAAGCTGTGCCCATTACCTGTTGAGAGCAAGGCTTAAAAATCAGGCAACACAATGGCAGAGAGAAGAACAGGTCCACAACATGGAAACTGCCTTGCCTTTGATATTACTGTAAGGCTGAATAATGGATGGCTCCAACTCCCCTTAATGTTCTCCAGGAGAGAGGTTTTGTATCTATCATCCCAAGCACCAAGTTCAATCCCGTCTCATCAAAGCTAAATTTAAACCCCGTCATCTACTTAAAAAGAACGGCACTTTTCGGAGGAAGAGAAGATGAATAACAGTGGAAGAAGGTTAAAAGTGAACAATGCATCTTGCCAGGGAGACAAGACCATTAGTAAACCAAAGCAACAACACCCCAAGGTACATTTTATATCAATATCTCCCATTTGTTTAGAATCCCCCGCCCCCCCCCCCAAAAAAAAAAATATTTAAAAAATGAAAATGCAAAAATGTTAATAGAGCAGCAATATCTAAAGAGCAATAAGATGAATAGATTTTCCTTATGACAAAAAAGAATTATGTTGATTTTGGATTTCCTCCAATGTTCTTCTTATCTCCGCTCTCTGCTACTGTTTGTTTCTCAGTGAAATGTAGTACAAAACCACAACAACAACGATCCCCTGATGGTCTACTATACAACAATAGATTGGCACAGAGGAGAAGCATTCGCTGTCAAAGCTCACTTGCAAAGAATGGAACACAATTGAGAAATAAAGCAGTATGCTAATTAATCATCAAAGCATTGTTTTCCTGCAGTTTTACCATCACAAGGAGGATGCCGATTTCCATTACCAATCCCCCATCTACTAACTACTCTATGCGTTAAGGAAAGTTAAAAAGTGGGAAGGAATCTTTGCCAAACTCTACCACTGTTACAACTAGGCCTATTTCTCTGTATCTCCTAGTGTAGACCTATGGTAAGGTATCAGAAGAACACTACTGCAAGGCAATAATCTTTGCCAAACTACCACTGTCACAACTCTCTCTGTGTATCCCCTGGTGTCCACCTATGGTCAGAATGTTAGTGCACAGCAAAATACTGAATCAATATTCTCCATTTGCAGATCACTCAATTACATCAGCAGCACCCAAGCCTGGCTAATTGATCTCCTCCTTCCCTGTTTTCAAGTTAATGAGCACATCTCAGCAGCATTGTATCCAGACTGAACAACATGGCCACTCATTTGGCCAGCCTGGTACACTATTGGCTGGCTCCAACGGTCGGCTGAATGGAGAAACATTGCAAAACTACATCACAATGAATCATCTTCGATTTCTAATTAAATGTACGAAAAGGGAAAAGTCTGATTATATAGGGGCAACCAATTTACACTGAACAAAAATATAAACGCAACATGTAAAGTGTTGGTCCCATGTTTCATGAGCTGAAATACAAGATCCATCCCAGAAATTTTCCATACGCACAAAAAGCTTATTTCTCCTAAATTTTGTGCACAAATTTGTTTACATCCCTGTTAGTGAGCATTTCTTATTTGCCAAGATAATCCATCTACCTGACAAGTGTGGCATATCATGAAGCTGATTAAACAGCATGATCATTACACAGGTGCACCTTGTGCTGGGGACAATAAAAGGCCACTCTAAAATGTGCAGTTTTGTCACACAACACAATGCCACATACAGTGGGGAGAACAAGTATTTGATACACTGCCGATTTTGCAGGTTTTCCTACTTACAAAGCATGTAGAGGTCTGTAATTTTTATCATAGGTACACTTCAACTGTGAGAGACGGAATCTAAAACAAAAATCCAGAAAATCACATTGTATGATTTTTAAGTAATTAATTTGCATTTTATTGCATGACATAAGTATTTGATACATCAGAAAAGCAGAACTTAATATTTGGTACAGAAACCTTTGTTTGCAATTACAGAGATCATACGTTTCCTGTAGGTCTTGACCAGGTTTGCACACACTGCAGCAGGGATTTTGGCCCACTCCTCCTTTGAGAATTTGTCAGTATGTCCAACCGGTCTCACAACCGTAGGTCACGTGTATGGCGTCGTGTGGGAGAGCGGTTTGCTGATGTCAACGTTGTGAACAGAGTGCCCCATGGTGGGCAGGCATAAGCTACGGACAACAAACACAATTGCATTTTATCGACGGAAATTTCAATGCACAGATACACCGTGATGAGATCCTAATGACCATTGTGAAGGGGGCATATCTGTATTCCCAGTCATGTGAAATCCATATATTAAGGCCAAATGAATTTATTTCAATTGACAGATTTCCTTATATGAACTATAACTCAGTAAAATCTTAGAAATTGTTGCATGGTGCGTTTTTTGTGTGTTTTTTTTTTGTATATGTATATAAACCCTGGATTGCTGATGCTACGCTTTGGCCATTTATAATAGCCTAGTTCTCTTTACCGGTCGGCCATATTGGCACTCCCCAGTAGAAGCAGTCCTCCATAGGAGTGAATGGAATTCTACAGTATTTAAATGTTTCAAGGACAAAATTATATGTATTTAACTGTACAAGTTGTTGTTGTAGTGGACACAGTAACATTATTAATCTCCAAAACATTATACTTTAAGGAAAAATGTTTTTATACACTACCGGTCAAAAGCTTTAGAACACCTACTCATTCAAGGGTTTTTCTTTATTTTTACTATTTTCTACATTGTAGAATAATAGTGAAGACATCAGAATATGAAATAACACATATGGAATCATGTAGTAACCAAAAAAAGTGTTAAACAAATAAAAATATATTTTATATTTGAGATTCTTCAAATAGCCACCTTTGCCTAGATGACAGCTTTGCACACTCTTGGCATTCTCTCAACCAGCTTCACCTGGAATGCTTTTCCAACAGTCTTGAAGGAGTTCCGACATATGCTGAGCACTTGTTGGTTGAGGTCGGGGGATTGTGGAGGCCAGGTCATCTGATGCAGCACTCCATCACTCTCCTTCTTGGTCAAATAGCCCTTACACAGCCTGGAGGTGTGTTGGGTCATTGTCCTGTTGAAAAACAAATGATAGTCCCACTAAGCCCTACCAGATGGGTTGGCGTATCACTGCAGAATGCTGTGGTAGCCATGCTGGTTAAGTGTGCCTTGAATTCTAAATAAATCAGTGACAGTGTCACCAGCAAAGCACCTCCACACCATAACACCTCCTCCTCCATGCTTTACGGTGGGAACTACACATGCAGAGATCATCCCTTCACCCACACAGCGGTTGGAACCAAAAATCTCTAATTTGGACTCCAGACCAAAGGACAAAGGTCCATTACTCGTGTTTCTTGGCCCAAGCAAGTCTCTTCTTCATATTGGTGTCCTTTAGGAGTGGTTTCTTTGCAGCAATTCAACCATGAAGGCCTGATTCACACAGTCTCCTCTGAACAGTTGATGTTGAGATGTGTCTGTTACTTGAACTCTGTGAAGCATTTATTTGGGCTGCAATTTCTGAGGCTCGTAACTCCTCATGAAAGCCAGTTTCATCATAGCGCTTGATGGTTTTTGCGACTGCACTTGAAGAAACTTTCAAAGTTCTTGAAATTTTCCAGATTGACTGACCTTCATGTCTTAAAGTAATGATGGACTGTCGTTTCTCTTTGCTTATTTGAGCTGTTCTTGCCATAATATGGACTTCGTATTTTACCAGATAGGGCTATCTTCTGTATACCCCCCCTACCTTGTCACAACACAACTGATTGGCTCAAACGCATTAAGAAGGAACGCAATTCCACAAATTAACTTTTAAGAAGGCACCCCTGTTAATTGAAATGCATTCCAGGTGACTACCTCATGAAGCTGGTTGAGAGAATGCCAAGAGTGTGCAATGCTGTCATCAAGGCAAAGGGTGGCTATTTGAAGAATCTCAAATGTAAAATATATTTTGATTTGTTTAACACTTTTTTGGTTACTACATAATTCCATATGTGTTATTTAATAGTTGATGTCTTCACTATTATTCTACAATGTAGAAAATACAGTGGCTTGTGAAAGTATTCACCCCCCTTGGCACTTTTCCAATTTTGTTGCCTTACAACCTGGAATTAAAATTGATTTTGGGAGGGGGTTGTATCATTTGATTTACACAACATGCCTACCATTTTGAAGATGAAAATATGTTTTATTGTGAAACAAACAGGGTGTGAAAACTTTAGGGTGCATAACTATTCCCCCCCCCCCCCCCCCCCCCCTTTTGCAGCAATTACAGCTGCAAGTCTCTTGGGGTATGTCTCTATAAGCTTGGCACATCTAGCCACTCTTCAAGGAAAAACTACTCCAGCTCCAAGTTGGAAGGGTTCCGCTGGTGTACAGCAATCTTTAAGTCATACCACAGATTCTCAATTGGATTGAGGTCTGGGCTTTGACTAGGCCATTCCAAGACATTTAAATGTTTCCCCTTAAACCACTTGAGTGTTGCTTTAGCAGTATGCTTAGGGTCATTGTCCTGCTGGAAGGTGAACCTCCGTCCCAGTCTCAAATCTCTGGAAGACTGGAACAGGTTTCCCTCAAGACTTTCCCTGTATTTATCGCCATTAATCATTCCTTCAATTCTGACCAGTTTCCCATCCCCACAGCATGATGCTGCCACCAACAAGCTTCACTGTGGGGATGGTGTTCTTTGGGTGATGAGAGGTGTTGGGTTTGCGCCAGACATTTTCCTTGATGGCCAAAAAGCTCAATTTTAGTTTCATCTGACCAGAGTACCTTCTTCCATATGTTTGGGGAGTCTCCCACATGGCTTTTGGCGAACAACAAACGTGTTTGCTTATTTTTTCCTTTAAGCAATGGCTTTTTTCTGGCCACTCTTCCGTAAAGCCAAGCTCTGTGGAGTGTACAGCTTAAAGTGGTCCTTTGCAGCTCCTTCAGGGTTATCTTTGGTCTCTTTGTTGCCTCTCTGATTAATGCCCTCCTTGCCTGGTCTGTGAGTTTTGGTGGGCGGCCCTCGCTTGGCAGGTTTAATGTGGTGCCATATTTTTTCAATTTTTTAATAATGGATTTAATGGTGATCCGTGGGATGTTCAAAGTTTCTGATATTTTTTATAACCCAACCCTGATCTGTACTTCTCCACAACTTTGTCCCTGACCTGTTTGGAGAACTCCTTGGTCTTCATGGTGCCGCTTGCTTGGTGGTGCCCCTTGCTTAGTGGTGTTGCAGACTCTGGGGCCTTTCAGAACAGGTGCATATATATACTGAGATCATGTGACACTTAGATTGCACACAGATTGACTTTATTTAACTAATTATGTGACTTCTGATGGTAATTGGTTGCACCAGATCTTATTTAGGGGCTTCATAGCAAAGGGGTAATTACATATGCAGGCACCACTTTTCAGTTATTTATTTTTTAGAATTTTTTGAAACAAGTAATTTTTTTCATTTCACTTCACCAATTTGGACTATTTTGTGTATGTCCATTACATGAAATCCAAATAAAAATCCATTTAAATTACAGGTTGTAATGCAACAAAATAGGAAAAGTCCAAACCTTTGACCGGTAGTGTATATTTTTTTCCTTTTTTTATCTGTATGTTTAGCTCACATAATATAATTTTAAGTATGCATTATGGTGTCTGTAATATAATAAATGTGGCAAAAACAAATGTAGACATTAATAAATGCATTTCTATAGCTTCCAAAATATTTTTTACAATGGTGGGTGAGTGCCAAGATTGAGGCACAGTGGCTTTAACACAGCGCCCCTACCAGTCACCTAGTGTATATATAAATCATTGGGCAAAACACAACACTACAAAGTAGCATCAGGTTACTTTGATACAGCATAGAAGATGTAACGTAAATTATTTGGAAATCATCTCTTAGATTGAGTCATGGTTGTACAGTGTCAGTTTTGGCAGATCACCTTAGTAACATGTGTCTGACAGTTCAACGTGACTCATTAAACAGTTGACAATGCTACAATGCTACAACACTACAACGATCATGTCTGGCTGTATAACATGCATCAAAGTGCATTCAGTATACTCTACGTGTATCTAGGAAATCAAAGCCTGGATTGATAGAATAAGTTATCCCCATATGGAGTCTTTTCAGCAGTTTGGGGTTATATTTTACTAGGGATTAATGGATGGGGTTTGTAGAGTGCTTCGTGCAAGCAATGACATCTGCATAGACATATTGCACAGTGAATCAAGAACATTTCAGCTGCAGGAAGAGCGTGTCATTCTTATCAGATCTCCATATGGCACACTGGTAAAAATAGCTATGGCACTGAGCCGCTTAACAGCTCCAAATTCATTTCAAATCCATTTATTGTTTGCCATTAAACTGGTCAAATATGTACCAGGGCAGCCCTGCACAGACAAACCTTACTCTGTGGAGAGTGATAAAGCAGTTGGCAGGAAAACAGACGAGGGAGGGGGGTGAAAGAGATACAGGAACACAGAGGGAGGGATAGAAAGAGAGGGAGGGAGAGGCAGAGCTACACAGAGATAGCGGATCAAAGTGTGAATAAGAGAGAAAGAGAGAGAGAGAGAGAGAGAGAGAGAGAGAGAGAGAGAGCGAGAGAGAGAGAGAGAGAGAGAGAGAGAGAGAGAGAGAGAGAGAGAGAGAGAGAGAAGTAGAGACAGAGAGGCAAATGAGTGGTGAAAGGGGGTTATAAATGCAAGGTGGGTCCTACCATAAATGTTATTTTAAACGCTGAGAACCCTGTGCACTTATCAGGGTAAACGCCCACATATCACTAATGCAGGGAGGGGTAATGATCTAATAAATTAGTCTCAGAAAGCTTTAATTAGTATCAAAGTATGAAGCCGAGTAGCCGACCCATTAATCCCCTCTCCCTTTCTGATGACTTGAAAAGCACAGGTCAATAAAAGACAAAAGGAAAATGGATATGGATTTTCTGACGCAAGTGACCAACTGAGATGATTAAGTAGTTCATCACACAAAAATATACAATTCTTCCCACGGAGGCATCGACCTGTCCTATAGATACATTAAAAGGCTGGCAGGAAATCGTTGAGCATACGGTCGGCTATGGATCGCACGGAAAACGGCAGCCAATGATCACCTCTCTATGTGCATTGCAATGCGCTGGAGAACCACCCAGTCCCAGTCCCACCCAGCACAGAACAAGTGCGGGTTAGGAGAGCGTAAGAACATTGCAGTGACATAAACCAACTGAAAATTATAACCTACAGTATCTATCATAGCTGGGACGATAAACCGAAAATTATTGACACCGACCATCCTGATCACTTATTGCAGGCATTTTGCTGATATCGTTCGTTACGATAAGTAGCCTATACTAGAGAAATGTGAAGTTTGAAATGAAATAAGTTTGCTAATATGGGTGATAGTTAATGGGACAATTGATGGCTACAACCATCAAACTAGTAGTTTAAAGGATTTTTAAAAAAAACTGTGCTGCACATTTATGTGATAAATTTATAATTATATTTATCATTATCGCTTCAATTCAGGCAATTTATTTTGCGATATGGATTTTTGTCCATATTGCCCAGCTCTACTATCTATGACCGCAATGGCTGTGTAAACTAAAAGCTATATTTCACAATAAAGCAGGAAGCGGGGCTGTAGATTAGCCATCAATTTGTAAGTCGCTCTGGATAAGAGCGTCTGCTAAATGACGTAAATGTAAATGTAAATTTAAAACTGTATTTGTAGTTACACGGCAGACAGCTTGATAAGCAGGGGTTTATTCTGGTCTTCTCCCGACGGAGGAGAATCAAACTGAAACAGACTCTCCCTACAGACATGCCCACAGAGAAAACAAGGGATGACAGAACATTCCTCTGAAGAAATACACAGACAGGAAGTTATTTGTAGGTTCCTCTGCTTTAACAAACAGGAAAACAAGTAAAGCTAAGAGTAGATCTTACAACATGTAGAGCCAGTTTAACCTTATCAGTCTTTGCCATTTTAAATTGGCAGCCCAGTCTAGTAGAGGAAGAGAGAGGGAGGGAGGAGGCGATGGGCAGAGAGAGGAGAGCATATATTAGATTGAATCTGAGAGCTTTGGCTAATACAGATGCTGCATCAGATGACCTGGCCTCCACAATCCCCCGACCTCACACAATGTAGATGGTTTGGGATGAGTCGGATGGCAGAGTGAAGGAAAAGCAGCCAACAAGTGCTAAGCATATGTGGGAACTCCTTCAAGACTGTTGGAAAAGCATTCCAGGTGAAGCTGGTTGAGAGAATGCCAAGAGTGTGCAAAGCTCTCATCAAGGCTATTTGAAGAATCTCAAATATAAAATATATTTAATAAAGAAAAACCCTGGAATGAGTAGGTGTGTCCAAACTTTTGACTGGTACTGTACATACATATAAATACATATATACACATATCCTTTAAAAATATATTTTTTCCTTTATTACTTTCCAACCCCACCACCCCTCCCCTAATTGGAGTAAACTAGTGAACAACAACGCTTAGGCCTCTACTTCCAGCTTATACATACTATATACATTTTATGGACACAGTCAATTTTACAATAGTTATATTTTGTTTGTTTTTACTCCTGAACTTCCTCTACCCTCAACCTCTCCGATCATTTTCATGATGTCCATCCGGTTTGCTTCCATATGCCATATCTTTCAAACTGTGCTCTTTCACAAAAGTTCTCAACCTATAACCTATATACTTATTATGGACACAGTATGTTTTACATTAGTTTTGTTGTTGTTATTAGTTGTTATTAGTCCCAACCTTCAGCTCCATTCAACCCCTCCCATCTATCTCTTGGATTTCTATTTGCCATATATTTTTCAACTGTACTGTGATGTTTCACAAAAGTTCTGAACCCTTCTATTCTCATTGTTTCTACTGATTGTAAATTGAAAATAAACATTTTTGCTAAAAGTATTATATTATTGATTGATAGACTATGACTTTTCAGATCACCCAGTAGTGCTATCTGCAGGGTTAGCTCCAGGTAAATATTGCAATCCTTCAGCCATTCCTGGAACTGTGACCAAAAACAAGCTACAAATGGACAGTACCAAAACAAATGATCTAATGATTCTGTCTCTTTGCAGCAAAATCTGCAGAGCTGGGAAGATTGTATCCCCCATATAAATAACATTCTATTGGTAGCAAGAATTTTGTATAATAATTTTAAAAGGTTTGAATCCGGCGTTGTTTTGCGTATCAGTTCATAAACCATGTGCCATGGAATCGGTACGTCAAAAATCTCTTCCCAACTATTTTGCAATCTATATGGGACGGCTGTCAATCCTTTGGTCCTTAATTGAAACTGGTATACTTTTTTATTTATCACAATTTTCTTTAACCAATGATGGTCTTTAATGGAGGGCCGACAGACGAGTTCCTTACTTTTTCCACTTTCCACTTTCCTCTTCCATTTTTGCAATTATTTGGTTGTAATTTTGGGTAGAGCAGACATGTCCATATGTTTTTATTAGCTGCATGTGTGACATAACTCCACCAGTCCTACCTATGATATAATTTACAAGATTATACCTTTTCTAAACATTTTTTTATCAATTAGTATATTTTAGTTTAACCACAATATTTGTTGCATTATTTGTTCTGTCGTTTCTGGAGGATTAAATTGAAATTCCAACAAACTTTCTATGGCTTGTTTTAGAAATAGTGATATTTGGGAGATTATTTCCTTTTCAAATAACTGACAGTGAGAGGTTGTAATCTGAATAAAAGGCGAAAAGGCCATTCTTGAACATGGGGTGAGACAATCTTACTAATTTGCAAGATAACCAGTTCGGATTTAAGTACAACTTTTGTATGACTGAAGCTTTTAGTGATAGGTCTAATACTTTAATATTCAATAATTTCTGTCCTCCAAATTCATATTCATTATATAAATAGGCCCATTTAATTTTGTCTGGCTTGCCATTCCAAATAAAATGGAATATTTTTTTCTCATATAATTTAAACAAATATTCACTAGGCGTAGGCAAGACCATAAACAAATAGGTAAACTGGGATAATACTAAAGAGTTAATCAGGGTAGTTTTTCCACCAATAGACAGGTATCTACCTTTCCTTTACTCAGTATTTTGCTGAAGCACCTTTGGAAGCGATTACAGTCTTGAGTCTTCTTGGGTATGACGCTACAAGCTTGGCACACCTGTATTTGGGGAGTTTCTCCCATTCTTCTCTGCAGATCCTCTCAAGCTCTGTCAGATTGGATGGGGAGCGTTGCAGCACAGCTATTTTCAGGTCTCTCCAGAGATGTTTGATCGGGTTCAAGACCGGGCTCTGGCTGGGCCACTCAAGGACATTCAGAGACTTGTCCCGAAGCCACTCCTGCGTTATCTTGGCTGTGTGCTTAGGGTCGTTGTCCTGTTAGAAGGTGAACCTTCACCCCAGTCTGAGGTCCTGAGTGTTCTGGAGCAGGTTCATCAAGGAGCTCGCTGTACTTTGCTCCGTTCATCTTTGCCTCGATCCTGACTAGTCTCCCTGCCACTGCAAAACATCCCCACAGCACGATGCTGCCACCACCACGCTTCACCGTAGGGATGATGCCAGGTTTCCTCAAGACGTGACGTTTGGCATTCAGGCCAAAGAGTTTAATCTTGGTTTCATCAGACCAGAGAATCTTGTTTCTCATGGTCTGAGAGTCTTTAGGTGCCTTTTGGCAAACTCCAAGCGGGCTGTCATGTGCCTTTTACTGAGGAGTGGCTTCCATTTGGCCACTCTACCATAAAGGCTTGATTGGTGGAGTGCTGCAGAGATGGTTGTCCTTCTGGAAGGTTCTCCCATCTCCACAGAGGAACTCTGGAGCTCTGTCAGAGTGACCATCGGGTTCTTGGTCACCTCCCTGACCAAGGCCCTTCTCCCCCGATTGCTCAGTTTGGCCGGGCGGCCAGATCTAGGAAGGGTCTTGGTGGTTCCAATCTTCTTCCATTTAAGAATGGTGGAGGCCACTGTGTTTTTGGGGACCTTCAATGCTGCAGACATTTTTTGGTACCCTTCCCCAGATCTGTGCCTTGATTCAAACCTATTTCAGAGCTCTATGGACAATTCCTTCGACTTCATGGCTTGGTTTTTACTCTGACATGCACTGTCAACTGTGGGACCTTATATAGACAGGTGTGTGCCTTTCCAAATCATGTCCAATCAATTGAATTTACCACAGGTGGACTCCAATCAAGTTGTAGAAACATCTCAAGGATGATCAATGGAAACAGGATGTACCTGAGCTCAATTTCGAGTCTCATAGCAAAGGGTCTGAATACTTATGAAAATAAGGTATTTCTGTTTTTTTATTTTTAATACATTTGCAAAAATGTCTAAATACCTGTTTTTGCTTTGTCATTATTATAGATTTTTATTTATTTAATCCATTTTAGAATAAGGCTATATCGTAACAAATTATGGAAAAAGTCAAGGGTTCTAAATACTTTCCGAAGGACCATGTAGACTTATACACTTATCTCATCTCAGTCCATTAAAGGTGTCATTGGGGAGAAAGTGTCAGAGAAAGATGGAGGAAATTTCCCCAGAATATCTGGAGACTTGTGGCATGCATGGCTGGTGTACACGGGCGGATTGGGACAAGAACTCTGCCATGGCATTTTATCCACACCAGCACACATCACTGCACATGCCGCCAACTCCCCCCCCACACACACCCCAGCAGGCCACCAGCCATACACACACACCCCATATACCCTGACCCTACACACCCTACTTTGACACAGGCAGTAGTGCTGACACATAACATTGGCAGTACAGTACAGCTTTCCTCAACCATTTCTGTACCAGTGACTGGTGAGACATGGTCCTCCTCTTTTTTAACCAGTTCATGTTCAAAACAAATACATTATGTAAAAACACCACTGGAGATACAACTCACCACTATAACTGTGCCTCTGCTCTAGCCATTTTGTTTGCCTCCCTCGTGCTGTCCATCTGTCTCAGCACCTTCTCTGCTGTCACTGTGCTTCTTCTTGTTCTCTTGTCTATCTGCCTGTCTGCCTTATACAGTATGTTATAAAAGCCAAGCTAACGACTTAGTCTATATTGCAAATTAGTGTCTGTCATATGTGTTCGCTTGCAACATCTACCCTTAAGAGTTAATTACTATTACAAGTCTCCAGACTAACATTTTCCTCTGGTGTCACTAACCTTTACAGTTGGTGGCACCAGCCCATGATTTGGTCGGACCTAAATCATGAGTAATCATCTTATAAAGTAATTCATAGTGCTTTATTAAGATGTATAATAAAAAGACTACTGAGGTATTCAAGAAATAAGTTGTTTGATCTAACAGGTCCAAGCAGGAATGCATGGTCAAGATATTTTTATGTGCAACCTAATCCAGTGATTGTCATGATATATATATATATACAGTGGGGGAAAAAAGTATTTAGTCAGCCACCAATTGTGCAAGTTCTCCCACTTAAAAAGATGAGAGAGGCCTGTAATTTTCATCATAGGTACTCGTCAACTATGACAGACAAATTTAGAAAAACTAATCCAGAAAATCACATTGTAGGATTTTTAATGAATTTATTTGCAAATTATGGTGGAAAATAAGTATTTGGTCACCTACAAACAAGCAAGATTTCTGGCTCTCACAGACCTGTAACTTCTTCTTTAAGAGGCTCCTCTGTCCTCCACTCGTTACCTGTATTAATGGCAACTGTTTGAACTTGTTATCAGTATAAAAGACACATGTCCACAACCTCAAACAGTCACACTCCAAACTCCACTATGGCCAAGACCAAAGAGCTGTCAAAGGACACCAGAAACAAAATTGTAGACCTGCACCAGGCTGGGAAGACTGAATCTGCAATAGGTAAGCAGCTTGGTTTGAGGAAATCAACTGTTGGAGCAATTATTAGGAAATGGAAGACATACAAGACCACTGATAATCTCCCTCGATCTGGGGCTCCACGCAAGATCTCACCCCGTGGGGTCAAAATTATCACAAGAATGGTGAGCAAAAATCCCAGACCCACACGGGGGGACCTAGTGAATGACCTGCAGAGAGCTGGGACCAAAGTAACAAAGCCTACCATCAGTAACACACTACGCCGCCAGGGACTCAAATCCTGCAGTGCCATACGTGTCCCCCTGCTTAAGCCAGTACATGTCCAGGCACGTCTGAAGTTTGCTAGAGTGCATTTGGATGATCCAGAAGAGGATTGGGAGAATGTCATATGGTCAGATGAAACCAAAATATAACTTTTTGGTAAAAACTCAACTCGTCGTGTTTGGAGGAGAAAGAATGCTGAGTTGCATCCAAAGAACACCATACCTACTGTGAAGCATGGGGGTGGAAACATCATGCTTTGGGGCTATTTTTCTGCAAAGGGACCAGGACGACTGATCCGTGTAAAGGAAAGAATGAATGGGGCCATGTATCGTGAGACTTTGAGTGAAAACCTCCTTCCATCAGCAAGGGCATTGAAGATGAAACGTGGCTGGGTCTTTCAGCATGACAATGATCCCAAACACACTGCCCGGGCAACGAAGGAGTGGCTTCGTAAGAAGCATTTCAAGGTCCTGGAGTGGCCTAGCCAGTCTCCAGATCTCAACCCCATAGAAAATCTTTGGAGGGAGTTGAAAGTCCGTGTTGCCCAGCGACAGCCCCAAAACATCTGCATGGTGGAATGGGCCAAAATACCAGCAACAGTGTGTGAAAACATTGTGAAGACTTACAGAAAACGTTTGACCTGTGTCATTGCCAACAAAGGGTAAACAACAAAGTATTGAGAAACTTTTGTTATTGACCAAATACTTATTTTCCACCATAATTTGCAAATAAATTCATTAAAAATCCTACAGTGTGATTTTCTGGATTTTTTTTCTCATTTTGTCTGTCATAGTTGACGTGTACCTATGATGAAAATTACAGGCCTCTCTCATCTTTTTAAGTGGGAGAACTTGCACAATTGGTGGCTGACTAAATACTTTTTTCCCCCACTGTATATATTATTTTATAGAGATGAATTACATACATCTTTATGTGCACTAGGGCTGACCAATTTAGTCGACTGGTTGATTGTATTGGTCATTGTTGGTTGACTGAGATTTTATTTAAGTCAAGCAGTCGCAAATAGTAAAAAAATAAATCATGGCACCCCACAACCTATGATACGTGTGAGAAACAAGTTTTGGTTTATTTCATTCCATTTACGAGTTTTGTCAATTTATTTATTGTCTTTTATAAGGATGCACACCTGATTACGCATAGAAGTAGGCCTAGACTAGCCTCCTGAGTGGCACAGCGTTCTAAGGCACTGCATCGCAGTGTTAGAGGCGTCACTACAGACCCGGGTTCAATCCCAGGCTGTGTCACAGCCGACCGGGAGACTCATGAGGCGGTGCACAACTAGCCCAGTGTCGTCTGGGTTAGTGGAGTTTTGTCCCATCCCGCTCTAGCAACTCCCTGTGGAGGGCCGAGCGCATGCACGCTGACTTTAGTCGCCAGCTGTACGGTGTTTCCACTGACACATTGGTGCGGCTAGCTTCCGGGTTAAGCGAGCAGTGTGTCAAGAAGCAGTGCAGGGTCGTGTTTTGGAAGATGCATGGCTCTCGACCTTCGCCTCTCCCAAGTCCGTGCGGGTGTTGCAGCGATGGGACAAGACTGTAACTACCAATTGGATAACAAAAACATATGGAAATGTCTGCTCTATCCAAAATTACAACCAAATAATTGCAGCATTACAGCAAAAATGGAAGAGGAAAGTGGAAGGGGGAAAAAGTAAGGAACTTGTCTGTCGTCCTTGCATTAAATAACATAATTGGTTAAAGAAAACAGGGATAAATAAAAAAGTATACGTTTCATTTAAGGACCAAAGGATTGACAGCCTTCCCATATAGATTGCAAAATAGTTGGGAAGAGATTTTTGACACACCGATTCCATGACATAGTGTTTATGAACTGATACGCAAAACGCCGGATTCAAAACTTATAATTTTTCCATTTTAATTATTATATAAAATTCTTGCTACCAATAGAATGTTATTTATATGGGGGATACAATCTTCCCAGCTCTGCAGATTTTGCTGTGAAGAGATAGAATCATTAGATAATTTGTTTTGGTACTGTCCATTTGTAGCTTGTTTTTGGTCACAGGTCCAGGAATAATAATAATAATATGCCATTTAGCAGACGCTTTTATCCAAAGCGACTTACAGTCATGTGTGCATACATTTTTACGTATGGGTGGTCCCGGGGATCGAACCCACTACCCTGGCGTTACAAGCGCCATGCTCTACCAATTGAGCTACAGAGGACCACGAATGGCTGAAGGATTGCAATATTTACCTGGAGCTAACCCTGCAGATAGCACTACTGGGTGATCTGAAAAGTCATAATCAATCGATCAATAATATAATAATACTTTTAGCAAAAATGTTTATTTTCCATTTACAATCTGTAGAAACAATGAGAATAGAAAGGTTCAGAACTTTTGTAAAACATCACAGTACAGTTGAAAAATATATGGCAAATAGAAATCCAATATGGATGGTGTTAAGAGATAGATGGGTGGTGTTGAATGGAGTTGAAGGATGGGACTAATAACAACTAACAACAACTAATAACAACAAGATAACTAATAATGTAAGCATACTGTGTCAATAATAAGTATATAGGTTATAGGTTGAGAGCTTTTGTGAAAGAGCACAGTTAGAAAGATATGGCATATGGAAGCAAACCGGATGGACATCATGAAAATTATCAGAGAGGTTGAGGGTAGAGGAAGTTCAGTAGTAAAAACAAACAAAATAGAATTATTGTAAAATTGACTGTGTCCATAAAATGTATATAGTATGTATAAGCTGGAAGTAGAAGCCTAAGCATTTTTGTTCACTAATTTAGTGCCCTGTAGCTCAGTTGGTAGAGCATGGCGCTTGCAACGCCAGGTTTGTGGGTTCGTTTCCCATGGGGGGCCAGTATGAAAATGTATGCATTCACTAACTTTAAATCGCTCTGGATAAGAGCGTCTGCTTAAATGTAAATGTTTACTCCAATTAGGGAAGGGTGGTGGGGTTGGAAAGTAATAAAGGGAAATATATTTTAAAAAAGTATATGTATGTGTATATATGTATGTATGTATGTACAGTGGGGAAAAAAAGTATTTAGTCAGCCACCAATTGTGCAAGTTCTCCCACTTAAAAAGATGAGAGAGGCCTGTAATTTTCATCATAGGTACACGTCAACTATGACAGACAAAATGAGGAAAAAAAATCCAGAAAATCACATTGTAGGATTTTTTATGAATTTATTTGCAAATTATGGTGGAAAATAAGTATTTGGTCA
The DNA here is from genome assembly GCF_964263955.1 of Coregonus lavaretus. Lineage (NCBI taxonomy): Eukaryota > Metazoa > Chordata > Actinopteri > Salmoniformes > Salmonidae > Coregonus > Coregonus lavaretus. The sequence goes on along the minus strand of NC_139993.1, from coordinate 42,951,871 downwards.
CCTACAAACAAGCAAGATTTCTGGCTCTCACAGACCTGTAAATTCTTCTTTAAGAGGCTCCTCTGTCCTCCACTGGTTAGCTGTATTAATGGCACCTGTTTGAACTTGTTATCAGTATAAAAGACACCTGTCCACAACCTCAAACAGTCACACTCCAAACTCCACTATGGCCAAGACCAAAGAGCTGTCAAAGGACACCAGAAACAAAATTGTAGACCTGCACCAGGCTGGGAAGATTGAATCTGCAATAGGTAAGCAGCTTGGTTTGAAGAAATCAACTGTTGGAGCAATTATTAGGAAATGGAAGACATACAAGACCACTGATAATCTCCCTCGATCTGGGGCTCCACGCAAGATCTCACCCCGTGGGGTCAAAATGATCACAAGAACGGTGAGCAAAAATCACAGAACCACACGGGGGGACCTAGTGAATGACCTGCAGAGAGCTGGGACCAAAGTAACAAAGCCTACCATCAGTAACACACTACGCCGCCAGGAACTCAAATCCTGCAGTGCCAGACGTGTCCCCCTGCTTAAGCCAGGCCCATATGAAGTTTTCTAGAGTGCATTTGGATGATCCAGAAGAGGATTGTGAGAATGTCATATGGTCAGATGAAACCAAAATATAACTTTTTGGTAAAAACTCAACTCGTCGTGTTTGGAGGACAAAGAATGCTGAGTTGCATCCAAAGAACACCATACCTACTGTGAAGCATGGGGGTGGAAACATCATGCTTTGGGGCAGTTTTTCTGCAAAGGGACCAGGACGACTGATCCGTGTAAAGGAAAGAATGAATGGGGCCATGTATCGTGAGATTTTGAGTGAAAACCTCCTGCATTGAAGATGAAACGTGGCTGGGTCTTTCAGCATGACAATGATCCCAAACACACCGCCCGGGCAACGAAGGAGTGGCTTCGTAAGAAGCATTTCAAGGTCCTGGAGTGGCCTAGCCAGTCTCCAGATCTCAACCCCATAGAAAATCTTTGGAGGGAGCTGAAAGTCTGTGTTGCCCAGCGACAGCCCCAAAACATCACTGCTCTAGAGGAGATCTGCATGGAGGAATGGGCCAAAATACCAGCAACAGTGTGTGAAAACCTTGTGAAGACTTACAGAAAACGTTTGACCTGTGTCATTGCCAACAAAGGGTATATAACAAAGTATTGAAAAACTTTTGTTATTGACCAAATACTTATTTTCCACCATAATTTGCAAATAAATTCATAAAAAATCCTACAATGTGATTTTCTGGATTTTCTTTTCTCAATTTGTCTGTTATAGTTGACGTGTACCTATGATGAAAAGTACAGGCCTCTCTCATCTTTTTAAGTGGGAGAACTTGCACAATTGGTGGCTGACTAAATACTTTTTTTCCCCACTGTATGTGTATATATATATATATGTTTGCGAGAAAAAAAACATATGGGGGATTGGAAGTGATGCAGACAATTACATTGATGGAAGTTACAATCTATCTGCAATATTAAAGCTGATCTACCCCCTAAAAAAATAAATAATAATAATAATAATAATAATAATAATAATAATAATAATAATAATAATTGGATAAAGGGGTAAAAAGTAATAAAAAATTAAAATAAAAAAATAAGTAGGCCTAGGCTACCTGGCCTGCGCACAAATGTCTAAATGTGCCCATTTGGGGATGTCTGATAGTATTTCTGATTGTCTTAACTCACCACTACTTCTCAAAGTAATGTTTTCTTCACCTCAAACTGCAAGTAAACAAAGTCTGTTTTTACATCCATTGAGAATGACAACAGTTCCTCAATGCATTTGAAAAATCTTTCCAGCTCTCTTCCTTTTGATAACCACGAGCCTCGGCATGAAAGCGAAAAATGTCATGCTCTGATCCAGTGCAAACGTCATAAAATACCTGATTACTTCTTATCCCTTGCGCAAATACTGCTGTGTGCTGTATCTGTCCGGAGCACTGGCGTGAGGGCCCAGAATAGTTGATACAATGTTGCAAGTTTGCTAGTGCGAGCTTCAACTCCAAGCCTGACCCAGTTGATAGTTATACAATGTTTCAATTTCGTTGCAGACAGGCCGAGTAGAGAGATGAATGCGATTGAAGAACATTAACAAACTGCCACTTGTGTGTCCTAATTATTTCATCAAACAGTTTGCTTAAAGCATCAGACAAGTTCAGTGCATATAGTTGATTTGGATATTATGGAAAAACGTTTTTAAATGTTGCCCAATCGATTAAGCAAAAGAACACACGACTCTCGGTCAACCATTTTTATTTTTCGGGGACAGCCCTAATTTTATAGCCTAATTACCTTGGGGTTTAACACCTTAGGAAGTGGAAACTCAAAACACATTAAACTCAAAACACATTAACTTGATTGCTAACTCTAAATATAATACCCACTGTGAGCCATGTATTCATCCAACAGTACGTTTTATGCCCTAAAAAACTTTGTAGTTGTAGGTCAGGCTACTACCCCATGAGGCCTAAAGGCCTATGCCCTGCGCATTTCCTGTGCGCACCGCTCAATATGCTCCATATCTCAAAGCTTTATAAAATATCTTGGTTATAAAAAATTGCTGCTATTGAGCTGAATATGGAGAGTTGAGAATTAAAAAGTATACCTCCAGAAAGCTGATACCTCAGTTCGACAAGAACAAGGGGACTAAGGTTCCAAAGCTGTGTTTTTCCTGCAATTGCATTTTTAAATGTTATGCGATCAGAGCGCATTTTTCTCTCGAACGCATGAGGGGAGAGTGGAGAGGAGAGTGGAGAGTGGCTCGCTCATCACAGCAGCAGCCCCCAGCTGGAGTTAGAGCAGGTCTCTTTGCTGATGCTGCGTTTGACTTTGAATGTGAGTTTGCGTGAGCTCAGCTCAGCTCAGCCTATCAGAAACTGGGCCGGCCCATATTGGTAGGGGGGGCCGTTGCCCACTGATCAGCCAAAGGCTCATTATAGATTAGTATAACAGAGAAACTGCATAAAAATCTTGTTACCTTTTTCATTGTTTTATTTTTTATATTAAAAATATATTTTTTGTGTGTCCATTTCTACCAACCCACCCAAGCAACAAATTGTCCAGCCCATCTGGCATTTGCCAGAATGGCCAGATGGCCAGATGGCCAATCCGCCCCTGCTGGTGTATTTTATCCCCCTGCGATTTCAAAAACTCATTATTTTCACACCTCCTACTCAGTGCTACAGGTAAGCGCTGAGTTGCCATGGCATCCTCTTGCTTCAGCCCCCACACTTTGGTATTCTCATTATGTTTCTGCACCAGGACAGAGAAGTACCAGCAGATGGACAGTTATTTCACTGAACTGTCCATCTGTTGTGGGTTCGTAGACAAGAGTAGGGGTGGACAAGAGTAGGGGTGGACAAGAGTAGGGGTGAACAAGAGTAGGGGTGGACAAGATCTCCTTTATAGTAAAAGCATTGCATGAATCTATATTCGTGTTTACAGGTCTGAGAACAAATTGCCTTTTATCAACATTTCATGGAATTCTACGTCATTTTACATATTAGCAGAATATGTAATACACAAATTACAGAAATTACAGGATAAGAATGGACAGAGAGATAGGGCTATGTGTTCAGCTTATCATATTTCTCTAATGCCAAATCAGTGCGTCTTATTTGCAATGAAACTGTCCCTGTTTGCTAATAATACATTCTGAGACATCATTAGGAATCTGAGCATGGTACTTTCAAAAGTTAGGCCTGCCTTTCCACCCCAGACAGAGTAGGCCTACCGACACAGAAAAATGTAAGCTTTAACTGCTGGCTACTCTTCTTCCGTTGCTTAACCCAACGAGAAGGTCACAAGTGTTTCCCCAAAAGCTGTCTGGGTTTAAACATCTTCTATTGTACAGAAAGTGAATAGCTTAATCAATTGATAGTGACAAAATTAGATTACTTCCCAAGCAAAGTAAATGTTTTGTCTCCTTGGCTACAGAAGGTTGTAGCTCAGCTTCTGAATTTCAAAGAAACAGTGCATTCGGAAAGTATTCAGACCAACTGACTTTTTCCAAAATTGTTACGTTACAGCTTTATTCTAAAATGGATTAAATAAATTAAAAAATCCTCATCAATCTACACACAATACCCCATTATGACAAAGCAAAAACAGGTTTTTAGACATTTTTGCAAATGTATTAAAAATTAAAAAACAGAAATACCTTATTTACATAAGTATTCAGTCCCTTTGCTATGAGACTCGAAATTGAGTTCAGGTGCATCCTGTTTCCATTGATCATCCTTGAGATGTTTCTACAACTTGATTGGAGTCCACCTGTGGTAAATGCAATTGATTGGACATGATTTGGAAAGGCACACACCTGTCTACATAAGGTCCCACAGTTGACAGTGCATGTCAGATCAAAAACCAAGCCATGAGGTCGAAGGAATTTTCCGTAGAGCTTCGAGACAGAATTGTGTTGAGGCATAGATCTGGGGAAGGGTACCAAAAAATGCAGCATTGAAGCTCCCCAACAACCACAGGAGGCTGCTGAGGGGAGAATGGCTCATAATAATGGCTGGAACGGCGCAAATGGAAAGGCAAACACATGGAAACCATGTGTTTGATGTATTTGATACCATTCCACCTATTCCGCTCCAGTCATTAATACGAGCCCGTTCTCCCCAATTAAGGTACCACCAACCTCGTGTACCAACAACACAGTGGCCTCCATCATTCTTAAATGGAAGAAGCTTGGAACCACCAATACTATTTCTAGAGCTGGCCGCCCGGCCAAACTGAGCAATCGGGGGAGAAGGGCCTTGGTCAGGGAGGTGACCAAGAACCCGATGGTCACTCTGACAGAGCTCCAGAGTTCCTCTGTGGAGATGGGAGAACCTTCCAGAAGGACGACCATCTCTGCAGCACTCCACCAATCAGGCCTTAATGGTAGAGTGGCCAGACGGGAGCCATTCCTCAGTAAAAGGCACATGACAGCCCGCTTGGAGTTTGCCAAAAGGCATCTGAAGGACTCTCAGACCATGAGAAACAAGATTCTCTGGTCTGATGAAACCAAGATTGAACTCTTTGGCCTGAATGCCAAGCATCACTTCTGGAGGAAACCTGGCATGGTGGTGCCAGCATGGTGGTGCCAGCATCCTGCTGTGGGGATGTTTTTCAGCGGCATGGACTGGGAGACTAGTCAGGATCGAGGGAAAGATGAACGGAGCAAAGTACAGAGAGATCCTTGATGAAAACCTGCTCCAGAGTGCTCAGGACCTCAGACTGGGGTGAAGGTTCCCCTTCCAACAGGACAACGACCCTAAATACTTATGTAAACGTGATATTTCAGTTTTTTATTTTTAATAAATTTGCACACAATTCTGAAAACCTGTTTTTGCTTTGTTATTATGGGGTTTTGTGTGTAGATTGATGAGGGGAAAAAACAATTTAATCAATTTTAGAATAAGGCTGTAATGTAACAAAATGTGGAAAAAGTCAAGGGGTCTGAATACTTTCCGAATGTAATGTATCTCCCAATATGTATCGGAGTCATGTCTTTCCCGGGTATTTCACAGCTTGGTTCTAGCATAAAGCATTGCGGACAAAAGCGCTGTTATAGATCACTTTATATAATCGGATACATTTAATTTTTTGATATTTTTTGATATTTGTTGATATTTTTTGATATTTTTGTCTGTCAAACAGATAGGCCTACCTATTATTTCATAAATAGGAAGAAATAGGCTACAACACAAAGCCCTCTTGTTGTTAGTAAAGTCGGTTTAAATTAATTATGCATACTCATATTTGCCTACTTTCAGTACCATGAGTGGTCCATTTCCGATTGATTGTGCCGCTGCTGCTTCAAGTTTCAGCACCACAATGTAAGTTACTTGAATACGGCTTATTGTGAGGTCAATAACGCTGATAAATAAATCATGGTCAAGAAACATTATTTTTAATCAAATCAATTATAGTAGTAGCAAGCTATCAAAATTGACCTCCGGTCCTCCTTCTCATCTTCGGGCTATCCTTCTCAAACTGAACAGAACATAGGCTAGTCCGCATGCACCATTTTTTGGACTAGGCCTAATAAAACAAATAATGAAAAAAATAAGCCTTTGACTCTCCTCCTGAACTACCACCGTAGGCCTACACAGCACAGCCATTGGTTAGACAGCACACAAAAAAACGTTTTGATCAGCAAGAGCAAGAGCAGGCCAAAGGCTCAGGGTTGGAATATCCATTGCCATGTGTAATGCAGCCTAGTTTTATTTACACCATTCCAGCAGCTATCTTAGAAATATAACTTTGCTCTGTGCTTTTCTGAGCATTCACTTTGTTGCCTATAGCTTACAGGCTATGGATCATTTGATTGAGATCATACTAAATAGCTTATAGTTGCACTTGATATTGCACGCACAGTGGAGAATCAGAGATGAGGGGCGGCATTGGGCACACATCCATATATAGCCTAAGTATTCACCACCCTTTGCATTTTTCCTATTTTGTTGCTTTACAACCTGGAATTAAAATTGATTTTTGGGGGGTTTGTATCATTTGATTTACACAACATGCCCCCCCAAACTCAATACCTTGTAGAGCCACCTTTTGCAGCAATTAAAGCTGCAAGTCTCTTGGGGTATGTCTCTATAAGCTTGGCACATCTAACCACTGGGAATTTTGCCCATTCTTCAAGGCAAAACTGCTCCAGCTCCTTCAAGTTGGATGGGTTCTGCTGGTGTACAGCAATCTTTAAGTCATACCACAGATTCTCAATTGGATTGCGGTCTGGGCTTTGACTAGGCCATTCCAAGACATTTAAATGTTTCCACTTAAACCACTCGAGTGTTGCTTTAGCAGTATAGGGTCATTGTCCTGCTGGAAGGTGAACCTCCTTCCCAGTCTCAAATCTCTGGAAGACTGAAACAGGTTTCCCTCAATAATTTCCCTGTATTTAGCGCCATCCATCATTCCTTCAATTCTGACCAGTTTCCCAGTCCCTGCCGATGAAAAACATCCCCACAGCATGATGCTGCCACCACCATGCTTCACTGTGGGGATGGTGTTCTCGGGGTGATGAGAAGTGTTGGGTTTGCGCAAGACATAGTGTTTTCCTTGATGGCCAAAAAGCTCAATTTTAGTCTCATCTGACCAGAGTACCTTCTTCCATATGTTTGGGGAGTCTCTCACATGCCTTTTGGCAAACACCAAACGTGTTTGCTTATTTTTTTCTATAAGCAATGGCTTTTTTCTGGCCACTTTTCTGTAAAGCCCAGCTCTGTGGAGTGTACGGCTTAAAGTGGTCCTATGGACAGATACTCCAATCTCCGCTGTGGAGCTTTGCAGCTTCTTCAGGGTTAACTTTGGTCTCTTTGTTGCCTCTCTGATTAATACTCTCCTTGCCTGGTCTGTGAGTTTTGGTGGGCGGCCCTCTCTTGGCAGGTTTGTTGTGGTGCCATATTCTTTCAATTTTTTAATAATGGATTTAATGGTGCTCCGTGGGATGTTCAAAGTTTCTGATATTTTTTTATAACCCAACCATGATCTGTACTTCTCCACAACTTTGTCCCTGACCTGTTTGGAAAGCTCCTTGGTCTTCATGGTGCCGCTTGCTTGGTGGTGCCCCTTGCTTAGTGGCCTTTCAGAACAGGTGTATATAATCCCGCTATGCCCTCCGACGAACCATCAAACAGGCAAAGAGTCAATACAGGACTAAGATTGAATCGTACTACACCTGCTCTGATGCTCGTCGGATGTGGCAGGGCTTGAAAACTATTACAGACTACAAAGGGAAGCACAGCCGCAAGCTGACCAGTGACACAAGCCTACCAGACAAGCTAAATCACTTCTATGCTCGCTTCGAGGCAAGCAACACTGAAGCATGCATGAGAGCATCAGCTGTTCCGGATGACTATGTGATCATGCTCTCCGTAGCCGATGTGAGTAAGACTTTTAAGCAGGTCAACATTCACAAGGCCGCAGGGCCAGACGGATTACCAGGACGTGTACTCCGAGCATGTGCTGACCAACTGGCAAGTGTCCCTGACTGAGTCTGTAATACCAACATGTTTCAAGCAGACCACCATAGTCCCTGTGCCCAAGGACACTAAGATACACCTGCCTAAATGACTACCGACCCGTAGCACTCACGTCTGTAGCCATGAAGTGCTTTGAAAGGCTGGTCATGGCTCACATCAACACCATTATCCCAGAAACCCTAGACCCACTCCAATTTGCATACCGCCCCAACAGATCCACAGATGATGCAATCTCTATTGCACGCCACACTGCCCTTTCCCACCTGGACAAGAGGAACACCTACGTGAGAATGCTATTAATTGACTACAGCTCAGCGTTCAACACCATAGTGCCCTCAAAGCTCATCACTAAGCTAAGGATCCTGGACTTCCTGACGGGCCGCCCCCAGGTGGTAAGGGTAGGTAACAACACATCTGCCACGCTGATCCTCAACACGGGGGCCCCTCAGGGGTGCGTGCTCAGTCCCCTCCTGTACTCCCTGTTCACCCATGACCGCATGGCCAGGCACGACTCCAACACCTTCATTAAGTTTGCAGACGACACAACAGTGGTAGGCCTGATCACCGACAACGATGAGACAGCCTATAGGGAAGAGGTCAGAGACCTGGCCGTGTGGTGCCAGGATAACAACCTCTCCCTCAACGTGATCAAGACAAAGGAGATGATTGTGGACTACAGTAAAAAAAAGAGGACTGAGCACGCCCCCATTCTCATCGACGGGGCTGTAGTGGAACAGGTTGAGAGCTTCAAGTTCCTTGGTGTCCACATCACCAACAAACTATCATGGTCCAAACACACCAAGACAGTTGTGAAGAGGGCACGACAAAGCCTATTCCCCCTCAGTAGACTGAAAACATTTGGCATGGGTCCTCAGATCCTCAAAATGTTCTACAGCTGCATCATCGAGAGCATCCTGACTGGTTGCATCACCGCCTGGTATGGCAACTGCTCGGCCTCCGACCGCAAGGCACTACAGAGGGTAGTGCGTACGGCCCAGTACATCACTGGGGCCAAGCTTCCTGCCATCCAGGACCTTCTACCGCACGGCAAGCAGTACCGGAGCGCCAAGTCTAGGTCCAAAAGGCTTCTCAACAGCTTCTACCCCCAAGCCATAAGACTCCTGAACAGCTAATCATGGTTACCTGGACAATTTGCACTGCCCCCCCCCCACCCCCACTCCCACCCCGTCCCCTTACTCTGTTTATTATTCATGCATAGTCACTTTAACTCTACCCACATGTACATATTACCTCAATTACCTCGACTAGCCGGTGCCCCCGCACATTGACTCTGCACCGGTAACCCCCTGTATATCGCCTCCCTACTGTTATTTTATTTTACTGCTGCTCTTTAGTTATTTGCTTTTATTTTTTTTACTTTGTATTGTTGGTTAAGGGCTTGAAAGTAAGCATTTCACTGTAATGTCTACACCTGTTGTATTCGGCGCATGTGGCAAATAACATTTGATTTGATTTGATATATGCTGAGATCATGTGACAGATCATGTGACACTTAGATTGCACACAGGTGGACTTTATTTAACTAATTATGTGACTTCTGAAGGTAATTGGTTGCACCAGATCTTATTTAGGGGCTTCATAGCAAAGGGGGTGAATACATATGCACGCACCACTTTTCCGTTATTTATTTTTTAGAAGTTTTTTGTGTATGTCCATTAAATGAAACGCAAATAAAAATCCATTTAAATTACAGGTTGTAATGCAACAAAATAAGAAAAACGTGAAGGGGGATGAATACTTTTGCAAGGCACTGTAATCAGCTAATTCTAAAACACTGAGAAAAATTGAAATTTCGTCAATTACAAATTACATGACCCTCCTCTGGACTAGATTTAATAAACACTAAACCCTCCCCTTGACTGAAATTAAAAAAGCATGACCCTCCCCATTTTCCTCCAGGCAACCATTCTGCAAATTTCAATCCATCCCTAAAGAGAAAGCTGGGAATAAGAGATGGCAGAGAGGAGAAAAAGAGAGGAGGGAAATGAGAGGAAGAGGAGTGTGAAGGCAGAAGGGACAAAAGGAATAAGGAGAACAGAAGGAGAAAGAGTCATTCCTTTCCTGCATTAGGAGGGAGGGGGGTTTCCTGTAAGAGCCGCAGGGGATGTGAGCTGCAGCCTCTCCCATTACGTCCGTCCTGCCAGCCTGCCCGCCAGCTCACATGTCTATGCATGCCTGGCTGGCATCAAGCAAACCACTGCTGACAACCTACACGCCTTTGCATTCCCAAAAAGGCTGGAAAGAGACCCGCACTGCATCACAACCCAAAACAACAGGCCCAGATATGGGACTCCAAACCTCCTATGACAAAGCAGAAACAGCACTGCCATACAGTGTACAAGACAAGCTGACAAACTGGCCCCTGGCAGTTGAGGTGTAACATTAAACAACCATCTGAACGTCTTGCATGCTTGCATGCTTACATTCTGTTTTGCTACATGGATTGCGATAATCAGTCGGAGGCTTGTTGAGGTGACCACCTAGCTAAAACAATAGCATGGCAGTCAGGGTAGAAAATACTACCTGTCTCACAAATGTGAGACATACAGAACAAATGAAAGAAACCCTCAACATGCCACAGCCAATGCTGGAAAACCCTGAGATTTCATATTTCTCTAGCTGTTTTGATCTGTTTATCACAGTAGTTTGTTAAACAATTACAAACGAAGGCTAACAAGGCTCTTTTCTTTCTGACAGACAATTCTGACTAAAATGTCTAATCATCTCGGATGAGCAGGTCTCATGTGAGTAGGCTTCATGGTACTCCGTGACCTCCCCTCAAATTGAACCGCTGAATCTTAAGCAACCTAATTTAGACGGTCTCCCATCGGACCTGAAGGGCCATGTCAAACGTATTTAACGTCTGCATTGCTTTCACGTGAGTCTTGCTTTTACATCCCATTTCCATTCTCCTCTGTAGGCAGAATAAAAAGCAGCTACAGTAGCAATTCAGTATGCTGCCCCTGCGACACAACTACAGTACAGACAGAATATTAGAGGTTTGTTTTCTTGTTGCATAGCAATGATAAAAGAACACTGGAAAAAGGTGGCTCAAAATTTAGAACTGAGCGATTTGACCTTAGATAGGCCAGCTGCAAAGTCAAAATTGGCTATATTGTGAAAACAACATTTTTCTTTTTGGTCTTCATTTAAGGTTAGGGTTGGGCATTAGGGTTAGCAGTGTGGTTAAGGTTAGGTTTAAAATCAGATTTTATGACTTTGTGGCTATGCTAGCTAGTGACCACTCCAGAACAAGATTCATGACGAAAAACGCTAACCTGTCAAAACTATCTGACAAAATCTGCAATACTTTTAGTCCCGTTGTGAAATAAATGACACATATTGAGTGACCAACAAAAGACAGACAGAAAGACAGACAGGACTGTGTGTGCAGAACTGAAAAGCACCCCCCCCCCCTCTCTTATTAATGAAGATCTGATATGCACAGGAGGAACAGAGAGAGCCGTCCATTCCCTGCATCCAAATCGTCAGATTGTGTGCTCAAGCATCCATTACAGATGAGCTCAGCCTTGATTAATCCAATCCCCTCACGAGCAGGACCAAAGATGAGATATCAACTCAAAATGAGCCTAAGATTCCCATTAGCCTAAACTCTAATCTCCAGCCCTCATCCTTGCCTTTTCAGCAGAGAAACTTCTCAAAGGCTCCCTCCTCAAATTATAATATGTCGCAGCCCACTCCAGCAGTAATTCTAAGTTATGAGTAATAAGAAGTATATTAAGGCTTCATCCTCAATATTAAGCATTCTAAGTGCCTAATGTTATTCAGCTTTCAATTTGGAAGTCTCTGCTAAAACAAATTATGCAAAATTATAAATCAATTCAATAAAATGTAAGCAACAAGCCACAAGACAATAGTCCTTTGCACAGCCACATGAAAAAGAGTTGGGAAAATATTCCCACTGGTTCAGCTATGAATGACTACAAGTCAGGTGTTGAGCAATGCATCTTCTCAGGGAACAATTAGCCCCCTGCAGAAACATTTGAAAATGGACAAGATGTGAAATCGTAAAAATAAATATAGAATTGGGAAATAAGAGATGTTGACCATGGGAACTCTCTGCCCTCTGTGTCTCTCTAACGTTAGATGTGATCTTGTCACTCAGGGAGGATGTGCATATGGTGAAAACCACTTAATAAGGGCCCCATCCTGACCCTCCTACTCAGTCGTCACGGCAACAGAGCGGCGGGTAAATCGCTGTGGCGATTGCCCCAGGACGTGCAGTGCATGGGAATGCAGGGGTCTGCTGCGGCTGCCACCATCTGTGGAAGGCTGGCTCCATGGAGAGGCTGGGGCACAAACACACTCACACAGCAGACACAGAAAGCAGGGGCTGAGAGAAGACTAGGAGCAGAGATGTCATGCCCAAAGGGGGCACGTGCCCCATAAGATTTATACATTTTACTTATTTTTGAATTTTTCAGATGTTAAATTATTTACTCAACTTAATGTTTAAGCCCAAGTTTTATCATATATTTTTTAAAAGCTCTGTCAGCTGTATTTTGCGGAGGGGGCACTGACTAGACCAGGCAAAGAGTACCCCCTCCCCATTCGCCCTAGGTAGTGGATCCTCCCAGGTGCACCACGGAGCAAAGATATGCTAGGCAGGACGCTAGATACTCTAACACGTCCACCTCCGAAATCCGAGGACATGATTGTGCTTCCGTGTGTGTAGTAGCGAAGCAACCTTTATTTGCATGCAATTAACATATATTAATATGCATTACCATTTCTCCCGACAGTGGAAGAACTGCTCTGGCACGCTGCATGAAACAGAGGCGTGCTTCATCCACACCGTGGCAAAAGAGCGGCAGAGGCTGCTGAACTAACGTAAAAAGTCCGACGAGGTGGACTGCGTGGTTTCAGACGGCACTCTATCCCGCTCTTCCAAAGAGAAAGTGAAATGTTTTTGTTTGGTGCAGCGATGGTGCGGTGTTTGAACTAGGGCTAACCCCTCCTGGATAACCATGGCCTGCTGGCCCTGAGGTGTTGAATAAGTCCTTCAGAACCCCAAAGACTGTCTAACCACTTCTTGGCTTGGACATGACCTCTAAAAAGGCATACTTTGACGGTCTAGGTAACCATTTGATTGATTTCAAGGTCATATTGCTAAAAACAGTCATTCACCTCACAATCCTTCTTTTTAATCTACAGTAATATATTTCCTTCCAGGATACACTATTTCATTTAGCCTTTACCCTGCATTGCATTCTTCTATTTAGAATACTTATCTATACTAGTCCTTGAGACATTTCTGGAATACTACAGGTTCTTAGAGGTCATATTTTATTAGCTATTTAACTCTGTGGGCAGGCTACACTATCAAAAGGCCTTTATCTGTGCATTGTTTAAATGAGGAACATGCAATAGTGACAAAACTTGGCCTTGTATGCAGGTTTTTGTTAGGTAGCCTATGCCAACCTAACCGGAATGAATATCCCTCCCAAGTAGATTCAATCCTTCACCCATAATTCAGAAACCACATTCACAAATTCACTAACACCTTCCTTTTCTGATGAACAGCTATATGTTCTTGATCAGTATATGTTGCAACTGCAGCAAGCCCAGATTCCACATGCAGCTTCCCAATAACTTGACAAGGCTTTTACCAGCTCTCCAATATGACAGCATACCTACAATTGTAGCTCCATGGTAATCAAACCACATAACCAATTGGGAGCCCCTAAGATCAAAGTAGAGTCTACATCATTGATCCATGACTACCCACTGGGCACAGATGTCAATTCAATGTCTATTCCACGTTAGTTTAACGTAGTTTCATTGAAATTATGTGGAAACAACGTTGATTCAACCAGTGTGTGCCCAGTGGGTATTCCCACCCCCCAAAACCAAATACCAGTGCTTCACTTTGCTCACATCCTACCATGATATCTCTCTTTGGATCTGTATAACTCAGCAGAGACAGGGAAGCTGATATGGCGAGACCTGTATTAGCTGGGGCAGAGCACCTCCATGTTAACACCTGGTAGTTCTCAGATTTTGCCACTAGATGGGTGTGAACGAATGAGGCGAAGGTCAACCGCTTTCATCCAATTACACCATACTCCTGTCCTGGCAGAAATATCCTTATTCCATGTGGCTGCCTTTCATGTCTCTCTCTCATATCATGGGATGGGAGGATGAAGGCAATGTGCATACTCTGCAAAAACGAGAGAAGAGAGAGGTGGGAAAAAAAGACGTTGCCCTTCCCTTGGGTTTATGGCGGCCTTTTGTTCTCCCACCCAATGGATCTATATCTCGGCCCTGCTTTGAGATGGAGGAGCATGACATGGTTTTAAAGTCTAAATCTGCAGATCAACATGCAACCCGCTACCCGTGGTACTGTGCTGATGTCAGCCCTCCCTCAGCCCCTCAGCTCTGGAGAAAAGAGACCTGTTCCTTTACAGCTGTGAAATCCGTCATACACATGTATGCTGGCACATTGATGTCTACTGTGGATATCAGAGTCACTGGCATGGTAGGTCTGTCAAAACATGAAGCCTGCCAAAGAAAGTCAAAAACAAACGCCTTAATACTGTGTTATGCTACAATATTCTCTGAAAGTAATATTCAGATTTGCTAAGGACCCCTTTGCAGAGAAGTGCTTGAGCCTTGAAAACATGTAGGCCTATCACACAGATGTGCTTTGGATTGTATGGAATTTCCATAGATTACACCCTTCCCCAAGTCCTTGAGATGGCTCAGAGCACACAGTCAGCATAGTAAATTAGGGAAATATTACAGAAGTCCCATTACAAGAAAAATCCACACTTAATCCTAAAACAATTATTAATATGTACAATGTACACTTGGACCAACCTTACAAAGGCCATGTCCTATTCATCTGACAGAACATATGATTCAGTGCTTTTCCTTTACAGTAAACTGCTTCTGAGTGGAATCTTTTTTTTCCTGTCACATCTCATTAAAAGTCTGCTTATTCAGGTTTGTTGGGGTCAATTAATTATAGCAGACAAGCCATTAGTTTCACACAAACTACTTGTAAAGTATAAACAATCATTCTCACGATTGCTTCATTAGTTGACTAAAATGTCTGATTTTTTAAAAGTTAAAACCATCAGGCAAGTGAGTCCCATCAATAAGCAAATTAATTACATCAATTAGTGGAGCTGACATGTGAAAAACGATGACAAAGAGAGACAATCTCCTGAGAATGGCTCAAGGCTCACAATCAATTTTGTTTAAGCAATGTAGTGTAGCCTAATGTGTCCAGACCGGCTGAATCCACAAAGTCACCGACCTCGGAGTTGAAGAGGA
The DNA here is from genome assembly GCF_964263955.1 of Coregonus lavaretus. Taxonomy (NCBI): domain Eukaryota; kingdom Metazoa; phylum Chordata; class Actinopteri; order Salmoniformes; family Salmonidae; genus Coregonus; species Coregonus lavaretus. The sequence continues at coordinate 42,936,560 of NC_139993.1, read as the reverse complement.
CTTTCTAACTCTCACACAGGAAATAAAGACAGGCATAGCACTTATTAGCTCATAATAGGGTTTTCAACTAAATAAGCCCGAGCTGCAGCCTAACCAAATCCACTGCAGGCTTGATGATAATGAAACTGCAAAAGAAAGTGGTGTTACAGTTTCTAACGGATGTGCATTATCCAATTTCTAACGGATGTGCATTATCGTTAATACCTGTTCCCTTCAGCCATCTGTGTGAATCTTTCACCAACAATACCTTCAACTTCTCTGACTGACATCAAAACCACAAACAACATTTTGATATTTTATAAATATTTGATTGCATCAACATCTACGTACATCTACCTAAATCGTTCCACCACCTTAAAAAAACATCCAGCTTCTTGGGTTCAGATGATAGTGTGGTAGGGACATGAAAGGCTACTCTGATGTGTAACCGATAAGCCCTTTGGAGATAGAAATGCTGTGTGCTAAGCCTCCTACTGACACGGTCTAAAGGGCTCAGCTCAGGACGCCCAGCTCCAGCTCTATGCTCGGGCTGGGATGACTGTCATTAAAGAGGAGACCTGGACCAGGGCACACAGGGCTAGGGGACTCACACTTTCACTCATACAATCCAGCAGGTGAATTTAACAAAGGGAGAAAATACAAAGCGTTTGGTGTCATTTGACTTAACACAATCCGCTCGTATTTGCACTGAGCTCAGTGTGTAGATGAAATTGTGTGATTGGACTAATTGGTTAGCTGGGGATCAATGTATCTGCTAACTGGTGGGATGCAACATCCTGCAGCCCACAGAGATAAACAGTACAATAACTCTCCTATTGTTGGAGCAATAGGAAAGACTAAATATGGTTTCCATACTGGGAGACAATATGGATCATCTCCATGACTCCCTCTTAATTGCTGTTTTCTCAGTAGTCGCTTCGCTTGCCAGGATTATAAAGAAAACACACTTCTTGGAGTGAGACCGTCTAAGTAGAGACACAATGAAGAAGACGTTTGTTTTTGTTTGGTTTGTTAAATATCCTTTACAACTTTGGCAACGGGTCAAACAACACAGTAGTGTGTGGGGGGTGTAGGCCTACATCTAATGGGCTGGAGTTAAAGTGAAATATATGAGCAGGCAAAACATAGCGGAATTGAGAAATCCATGAAAAGCGTCAAATTAGTTAAGAGCAATGCCAAATTACAAATGAGGAGGAATCCCATCTCCTAATCCCTGGCATTTCATACTTCAGTCCGTAGATCTGGTTATGAATTTCTTCATTCACAACCAAGACTCTCTAGAAATCAGCAAGGCTCTACCAACAAGCTAAACTACTGGAGAATTGCTTGTCTTACAGCAGGTTGAGAGCAAGAACACAGCAGTGCTTCTAACACAGTAATACTAATCTATTGGTTTAAGCAGAAAGGGACGGACGAATTACAAATGCTGTAGTCGTACTAATTGCTCTCTAGAATAGTGGCTGATAAAACCGTGTGGACTGTCTGCCACCACAAAAAGGGCTGGTTTGAGTAACACTATAAAACCTAATTATGCTTCACAAAAGCAGCCCGTTCCATTTGGAATAAAAAAAGAGAACCCAGAGCAATAATGGCAGTGCCATTAACAATTAGTCTCTACCGCATCTAATTAGACTGGTGAGATAAAGAAAAACGGTTCTAAATTTAAACAGAGGGCCCCATATATTCTCTAAAGCTCAATACCCACAGCTAATAACATCTTAAGACCCCCAGCATCAAAGGGCAACTCATTGCTTTACACAGAGGGAGAACATTTCAGGGATTTTGTTTCCCTTCCCTTAATGACAATAAACCCCTGAACTTAAATGAGCAGTAAGGTTAGACAATGGAAAGCTCTCCTGAGACTCAACACTCCAGAGTGGATATTTATTTCCCTGGGATTCAGGTGCAGAACAGCAGGGTGAACACACGGCCCAGGGATATCCCTTTCCAGTGATAAGACAGGGGATAGGGCTGGATTGGGCCCAGTTTTCTTATAAAGCTGCATGGGATTCTGACTGGGTACTGGGTATGATATGTTCTACTCTGGGAACTTTCGTTTGGCCGTTGTTCACCATTATCAGCATTTGGTAGAGAACATAAAAGCTATTTCAAAAACATTTGTATTCATTACACCGATTCCGTGTCACGCCCTGGCTCTGGGGACTCTAGTATGTTGAGCCAGGGTGTGAGTTTTCATTTGTGTTTGTTCTGGTTTTGTATATCTATGTTGGCCAGGGTGGCTCCCAATCAGAGATGGCTGTAGCTCGTTGTCTCTGATTGGGAGTCATACTTAGGTAGCCGTTAGGCATTCATTTGGTGTGGTTTCTTGTTCCGTGTTGGTTTGTGAATGTAACCAGGGACGTCACGTTTTCGTTTTGTTGTTTTGTTCGTGTGATCATCAATTAATAAATATGTTCGCATTCCACGCTGCGCCTGGGTCCTCCTCTGTTCCCGACGATCGTGACAGAAGAAACCACCAAGACTGGACCAAGCAGCGTGTCCAGGAGCCATCGCCAGGGAGATCTCTAGCAGATCTCCTTCGCCTCCTCGACTGGGTCAAGCCGGGTGAGGAAGAGAAGGGCTGGACTTGGAAGCAGAAGGGCGAAAGTCTGGCGAGGGACATGGAGACCTGGTCCACGGGTAGGAGAGACGCCCAGAAATGTTTTAGGGGGGGCTCACGCCGTGGACGACGGGGCAGCAGGAGGCCGCCAGGTTACGGGAGTCACTGGTCACCAGGGGGAAGGAGGATGTAGAGGCACGGCGAGAGGTACTGGGGTGTGTTGCCAGTCCGGTCCGGCCTGTTCCTGATCCCCGCGTAGGGCCAGTGGTGTTCTCAGTACGGTCCGGCCTGTTCCTGCCACTCGCACCAAGTCTACGGTGCGCGTCGCCAGCTCGGCCCGGCCTGTTCCTGCTCCCCGCACCAAGCCTGTGGTGCGCGTCGCCAGCCCGGCCCATTCCTGCTCCCCGCACCAAGTCAGTGGTGCGTTTCGTCAGCCCTGTCCGGCCCGTTCCTGCTCCCCGCACCAAGTCAGTGGTGCGTTTCGTCAGCCCAGCTTGGCCCGTTCCTGCTCCCCGCACCAAGTCAGTGGTGCGCTTCGTCAGCACGGCTCGGCCCGTTCCTGCTCCCCGCACCAAGTCAGTGGTGCGCTTCGTCAGCCCGGTCCGGCCCGCTCCTGCTCCCCGCACCAAGTCAGTGGTGCGTTTCGTCAGCACGGCTCGGCCCGTTCCTGCTCCCCACACCAAGCCAGTAGTGTGCGTCGTCAGTACGGCACAGCCCGTGCCTGTTCCACCGGTGCCTGGTTCGGCACGGGTCAGCTGCGTCACGCCGGAGCTAGAGCAATCCGCTCCACCAGTGTGCAGTCCAGCTCCGGTCAGCAGGGTCAGACCGGACCAGGGGTACTTTGGGGGGTTAGAGAGGGAGTGGGGATCATGCCCGGAGCCGGATCCGCCTCCAAGGCGGAGTGCCCACCCGGTCCCTCCCCAGTGGTGTTTGGTTGGCGCGGTCGTTCCACGCTGCGCCTTGGTCCTCCTCGGTTCCCGACGATCGTGACATTCCGTTGCAAAAGGTTTTGTCGGTTGCAAAACGTTTTGCAAGGGAAAGAGTCTACCGTTTACTTTAGGAACAAAACAAAAGTAAACAAACCCAAACGGGGAGGGGCCTACATGAATGTGTCCAATAGAAACTCTAGTTTTTGTTGCAAAACGTTTTCCATTTGGAGAATCCGACTAATGAATACACCCCAGGACTGCACCTCACTAATGCTCTCACCTAACTTACCTTCTATCTAGGCCTCTACTTGGCCCTGATTCTGGTAGCCAGATTGTTTCGTCCAACACTGTAGCTCCCATCCAACTCCTCCAGATTATTTTTACCTAATTTATTGCAGAAGGCACAAGGTATTGCTTCAGCTTCTGGCAATAAAGCATGTGCTGATACAATTTTTCTATGTAGGCGCCTGTGATGATGTATGTGCATGTGAACTCCTCAAATCTGACATTTCTCTCCGTTTCCCCCCCATATGAACGGACTAACTGTTCGCTTTACACATTGCTTACTAACTAACCTATTCTAAAGCTGGTCCCATCAAACATTGTGCTTTGCATTATAAAATAACAAACGTCAGAGACTGGTAATTGTATCATTCATACAAATGTTTAGATTGTATTTCTGTTGTTTGGTATCGCCAACCTCTTTGTAGGCTACTCAGTGAACTGGCTCCGATGTGAGTGGCCGCGGGTGAAGTACCCGGATTTAGCCACAAGTTCGTGCCAATCTTTTTATTTGGTTTCTACCGTTTAGGGGGTGTTTACATTTTTACTGAACTAAAACATAAACGCAACATGCAACGACTTTACTGAGTTACAGCTCATATAAGGAAATCATGGTTGGGCCAATCAGAATGAGCTTTTCCCCACAAAAGGGCTTTATTACAGACAGAAATACTCCTCAGTTTCATCAGCTGTCCGGGTGGCTGGTCTCAGATGATCCCGCAGGTGAAGAAGCCGGATGTGGAGGTCCTGGGCTGGCGTGAGTCCGGTTGGACGTACTGCCAAATTCTCTAAAACAACGTTGGAGGCGGCTTATGGTAGAGAAATTAACATTAAATTCTCTGGCAATAGCTCTGGTGGACATTCCTGCAGTCAGCATGCCAATTGCACGCTCCATCAAAACATGAGACATCTGTGGCATTGTGTTGTTTGACAAAACTGCACATTTTAGAGTGGCCTTTTATTGTCCCCAGCACAAGGTGCACCTGTGTAATGATCATGCTGTTTAACCAGCTTCTTGATATGACACACCTGTCAGGTGGATGGATTATCTTGACAAAGGAGAAATGCTCACTAACAAGGATTTAAACAAATTTGTGCAAAGAAATTTAGAGAAATAAGATTTTTGTGCGTATATAGAACATTTCTGGGATCTTTTATTTCAGCTCATGACACATGGGACCAACACTTTACATGTTGCGTTTATATTTTTGTTCAGTATTATTAGAAACGTTAACGCTTATGTATTGCCTTAAACCAAACTTTTAACCAAGTTTAATTTGTCAGCTTTTCTCTTGAAATGTTCTCAAGTAATTTTTGTCATTTTGTAGCCTACATTTTTGTCAAAATAACTCTGGATCCAGTTATCTCCACGACCTGCACCGTAAATAAATACAACCTATATCAAAATAAATATCTGGAGTTCTTCGCGCCCCTCTTTCTCTGCTCAAATCCAATTTCACCTCCCTCATCTGGGTCCGTGTGTGTTGGTGAGGGTCTTGCAGTAGCCTCGTACAAACCAACCTGCATGTAGCGAAACAGAATGTAACAGGATGGTTTATAATGAGGCTACTGCAGGACAGATTCTTCTTCACTTTGACAGTAATATTCAGCACACAGGGCATATAGGGCATATGATGTGCATATACAGTGGGGGAAAAAGTATTTAGTCAGCCACCGATTGTGCAAGTTCTCCCACTTAAAAAGATGAGAGAGGCCTGTAATTTTCATCATAGGTACACGTCAACTATGACAGACAAAATGAGGAAAAAAAATCCAGAAAATCACATTGTAGGATTTTTAATGAATTTATTTGCAAATTATGGTGGAAAATAAGTATTTGGTCAATAACAAAAGTTTCTCAATACTTTGTTATATACCCTTTGTTGGCAATGACACAGGTCAAATGTTTTCTGTAAGTCTTCACAAGGTTTTCACACACTGTTGCTGGTATTTTGGCCCATTCCTCCATGCAGATCTCCTCTAGAGCAGTGATGTTTTGGGGCTGTCGCTGGGCAACACAGACTTTCAACTCCCTCCAAAGATTTTCTATGGGGTTGAGATCTGGAGACTGGCTAGGCCATTCCAGGACCTTGAAATGCTTCTTACGAAGCCACTCCTTCGTTGCCCGGGTGGTGTGTTTGGGATCATTGTCATACTGAAAGACCCAGCCACGTTTCATCTTCAATGCCCTTGCTGATGGAAGGAGGTTTTCACTCAAAATCTCACGATACATGGCCCCATTCATTCTTTCCTTTACACGGATCAGTCGTCCTGGTCCCTTTGCAGAAAAACAGCCCCAAAGCACGATGTTTCCACCCCCATGCTTCACAGTAGGTATGGTGTTCTTTGGATGCAACTCAGCATTCTTTGTCCTCCAAACACGACGAGTTGAGTTTTTACCAAAAAGTTCTATTTTGGTTTCATCTGACCATATGACATTCTCCCAATCCTCTTCTGGATCATCCAAATGCACTCTAGCACGGGCCTGGACATGTACTGGCTTAAGCAGGGGGACACGTCTGGCACTGCAGGATTTAAGTCCCTGGCGGCGTAGTGTGTTACTGATGGTAGGCTTTGTTACTTTGGTCACGGCTCTCTGCAGGTCATTCACTAGGTCCCCCCATGTGGTTCTGGGATTTTTGCTCACCGGTCTTGTGATCATTTTGACCCCACGGGGTGAGATCTTGCGTGGAGCCCCAGATCGAGGGAGATTATCAGTGGTCTTGTATGCCTTCCATTTCCTAATAATTGCTCCAACAGTTGATTTCTTCAAACCAAGCTGCTTACCTATTGCAGATTCAGTCTTCCCAGCCTGGTGCAGGTCTACAATGTTGTTTCTGGTGTCCTTTGACAGCTCTTTGGTCTTGGCCATAGTGGAGTTTGGAGTGTGACTGTTTGAGGTTGTGGACAGGTGTCTTTTATACTGATAACAAGTTCAAACAGGTGCCATTAATACAGGTAACGAGTGGAGGACAGAGGAGCCTCTTAAAGAAGAAGTTACAGGTCTGTGAGAGCCAGAAATCTTGCTTGTTTGTAGGTGACCAAATACTTATTTTCCACCATAATTTGCAAATAAATTCATTAAAAATCCTACAATGTGATTTTCTGGATTTTTTTCCCTCAATTTGTCTGTCATAGTTGACGTGTACCTATGATGAAAATTACAGGCCTCTCTCATCTTTTTAAGTGGGAGAACTTGCACAATTGGTGGCTGACTAAATACTTTTTTTCCCCACTGTAATTATAGTGCATATAATGTGTGAACATGCTATGAGTAGAGGGGCTTAGACATGAAGGCAAATATCAAGCCCTTTAAAAATATATTTATGTTCAATGTCTTTTCAAAGTCTTTTCAACATATTTTGCATATAGGGGCACCCTTTATCCTTCACAAGAAATTACAATCAAGCTTGAATTAGAGCAATTCCATTAAAATAACTCTATACAGTACATGGGTGAATGGGTGTAATGGTTCTACTCTAAAGCCTATGAGGACCTGATCACTAAAACCCTCATAGAGATAGAGTAAGGGCTCTTTTCCACGGATGCGCCAATGGATAACACATTGAGGGTGACATTCCTTACAGAGAAATAGTCCCAGCAGGACGCGTCATAATGAAGGGCAATGAGGTCTGAGGATCCTCATTACCCACACCTAGGCACAGTCCAACTAAGTATGGCAGGACAGGAGAAGGCATAGATAAGCCCAGTGAAAGAAACAAATGGCTCTCAGAATAGAATAGGAGAGAGGGTGTTCAGTCAGCCTGTACAGTATGTCAAATATTTTAAATTCTCCATTGTTTGGGGCTATGGCTGGCATGTCAGACAGTTTACCCTGGTCTCTGAGTCTGGGTTTCTCCATAGAGAACGCCTGAGAAGCTGAGGTAATTAATAACTGTCACCTCTCTATCTCTGGAACCTTTGTCACGTTAACAAAAAAACCTACTAATTGACTCTTGACTGAGATTATCACCAGAGATCAGCTAATTATCTTTTAATATATTCATATTCCAAAGTCATTAAAAGTGTCTTGACCTAGTAACAAGGACCTAGCGACTGGGATATTGTGTTCAAGCATCACAACACCGTTAATTACAGTCACCTAGTCTGGACTTCCTGGAAACCCATGAAGCAAAATGCAACCTACTGTCAAATGGAACGCTGTGAACTAAGATACAGTATATCACACAGAATAAATAATTTGTTGGTACTCAAAACATAAACAATGGTATGGGTACTAATAAAAATGGTTCAGTATTTATAATTAAAGCTGACATTAGGTTCTCAATGTCCGTTATAGCTAATTGATTCTGTGTTCTTTTTATGAAAACACAGTAGCTAGTATGGAGCACAAGGCCATGTACTGTAGCTTTACCCTTGCTGACAGCATCATGTTTTCAGATGGACAGAAAGATGAAGGTAGCAACAGTGAGTCAGTCTGCATGGTGGAAGATTACCACAGGCATGCTAATGACGTCAGATTAGCATAAGAAAGAGATAATTCCTGCTCAGAAAGTCTAACTTCTGATTCAATTAATATCCCCTCCATTGGTTTATTTTAGGTCTTTTAATTCCTTACAAACAGGCAGGGTAGGGCTTAATAACGTGGCCTCCTACAACCTTGAATTCAATTATGCTCCTTTCATCACACAATTACAGTTTTTGAGAATCCACAGCTGTTGCGAATGCTGCTGCTGCTTCCACCAGGCCATCACAAACAATATGATGAAGCCTGCCTCAGTTTGATGCCCCTTTTGGGGATGATTTTAATATTCTATCCAGATTTGAAATCTCCAAAGGTGAAAATCTCCTCAACTGATAAATCTCTGTGGCAATATTAAAAAAAAAAAATGCATTTGAACTTGTCTCTCAAAGCGTATCAAAAGCCATCCACAAATAAATATCTGAATAAGAAAAAAGAGGACTATAGAAGCCAGGCCTGCATGGTGTGAATAAAGCTGAGGCTCCCATTCTCCCACCCCTCCCTGCCCTCAGACTCAGAGCCAGGCTGGAGCAAACTAAATATGAAGCAGGAATATAATAGATAATTTGGGCAGTAAATGGCAGGTATTATGGGAGCCATCTCCACTCAGAGGCATATGATTTACCTTAGACACTACGGTAATAGCTTTGCAAATTCCCTCTGCCATTTGACAACGGCTCACCGCACTGAAATGAGGGGGAAAAGGTCATAAGTCAATGACAATCCATCACAACATCAATTTCTTTTTATTCTCCTCCCAAGTCTTAAATACCAAACATTGGCAGAAATCGCTGTTTCGCTTCCCCTCCCCAGAAGCTCCAATCTGGCAGGTCAGGTTGCAGGGCCCGATGCTTGGCCCGATGTGTCAGACGCCGCCCCTGAGTTCACACATTTCTTCAAGCTTGTTTTCTCTCAACAAAAGGGAAGTGCTTTCCCTGATGGTCTCCTGTGTGTGTCTCCGACCCAGGGGAGGGAAGAGAAGGAGAAGGGGAAGGAAGGGGCTGTCAGAGGGGCTTTCTGGCAAGCTCAGCCTGCCCCTAGAGGCTGCTGCTTTGCCATCGTATGGTTTTTTTGGGATATTAATCCAGAATACAGGTCTAAAAACTTAATCTGCTGAATCTATGCCTCATGGAGTCCTAATACAATATACTGTACTGACTGTATAGATGACAACTGCAAAGCTTGGTGCCCTTCTGTCATTTACAATTAATCTATGCTATGTTACAGACACAGCGTTTTTTATCAATCAATTCTACACATTAATCATTATAGCTAGGTTCTATCTAAGCGCTCAGACACAGCAGTAACGTTTGCTGGCCGAGAGTACTTAGCACCTCTGAATGTAATTTGCTAACCAATGTCAGTCAGACGTCTATAGTGAGTGTCCCTAAAACAGCGCGCTGAACAATCGGCAGAGGAACGCTAGATCCACGTTTGTTGTGATGTGTGCAAGCCTTAAAGCAAAAATCCACCTCAAAACATCATATGATGATTTGTTTTGTATCATTCGGGGATGATTTCTGTATTTTGAAAGTTACATATCTTGAAAACTTGATTGCTGACAAGCAAAACATTTTGGGACTATGTCAACAATAGACTAATTAAACAAATACCAAAATATAGTTTTTGGGAGGAATTTTCCTTTTAACTTGACCATTAGACGCCTGAACCAACCCTTGGGCAGTTAGTGCTCTGTCTCTGCTTTAAGAGGGACCCTCACAGCAGGTGCGTTTCTATGCTAAACAGCAGGCATGGCCCAGAGCTGAGGGGGGTGAGGGAGGGAGCATTCTATCTGACACCCCATTGGTCCCTGCTCCCATTAATCACCAGCTTCTCTTCTCCCCTGGGATAATTAGAGAGACCACAGTGATTGATCGGCCCTCCTTTTATTGTGTCAAAAACATATTTCCCCTAAACACTAAAAGGCCACTGCCTGTCTGTCAAATCATCATTAGGCATCAAAAAGGGTCCCTTTCAGCCAAGTGCAGAAGTAGGGGGGGGGGGCACATTTGCAGTACAGAGGGATCCAGCCATGGCTTTGGTGACGCATCCTCACAAACCACATGATCCACATGAAACAAATTCTCTTCTGTCAAAGGGACTGAGAACAAGGCCTTATCGATGACTGGCTGAAGGAAGATGACAGTGGCAGATATCAGAGAGCAGGATCAGAGGGTTGGGGGGCACTGTGATGTGGAGAGCCTCTGCTTTATCGTCTAAGAACTGCAGGCGACAAGCAGGCGACCATCAATTCTAAGGGCTTAAGAGAAACACCAGACATATAATGATTTTAAAAGAAACAGCATTTCAAACCCTATTCCTTTGGAGCACTTTTTATCTCCCTGACAAACTTTGAAATGCCTTTGGAAATAAAAAGCGAGGTATCAGTCAGGTGCAAATCTCCTTTGATATATGGGAACGTTTGGCAAACACAATTTGTGAGTTGTTAAGGTTTCCTTCTTTCCCATTATTGAGACAACAGGAGCGGAGTGCACTGAGACAGGTGTCACGAGAGCAGATTATGACAAGTCGCTGTTCCGATATCCTGTGTTATACAGTACAGTGGGAACTGTTGCTCCAAGCTGCCTCAGTGAAACTAGCATCATGTTACTGCTATAGCAGTGGCTTGAGAGGCATTGAGCAATATGTGGCCAGAGATGTCAAACTCAGTTTGAGCTGTTTAAAGGTCCTTCCTATCAGCAGAAACACCAATTAACCCGACTTCCTGGCATAATGGCGCTCCAAAATCCCAAACAAAGAGCCCTGAATACAATTAAACACAGGCCTCTGTGTCAGCAGCTAGATAGAATATTTAAACAGCGGAACAAAGAGGGCCAAGTCACAGTGGACTGCCATCAAGCACATTAAGAGCCAAAGCCAGGCTGACTTCCTGCGATTATTCAAACGTCAGGGACCAGCGAAAGACCAGTGTGTGTAACAATCATGATATTTCAAATCTGTGGACTGCTCTGCCGTCTCGAGAGGCTAACCTGATTTTCAGCCTGATTTTTCTTCTCTTCTTCTTTTACGAGGAAGGAGGTAGAGAATTAGCCATGCTTGTCATGTGGCTTCCTAAATGCCACTACACTGGTTAATAAGGACCAACAGTTGGAGTCCTGACAGCTTTAGAGGCTAAATCGCTGCTGGCTATTCGAGTATAGCGTGCCGTTTTATATCACCAAGTCATAAATCCTCCTGAAATATGCTCCTTACATTTGTTACAATCTTCAACAAAAATGATTTGGCCCCTACAAGAATGTAATGTTTCTGTATTCTGAATGTTGTTGCGGTTTTTCTCTGTGGTTCTGGTCTGTTTTGACCTTTGGTCTGAGTGCTAAGGCTTCCGATTGCGCTCTTTATGGAGTAGCGCTGGAGGGAGATTGCAAACGTGACCCTGACCATTGCCTGTCCAATACTATTGGAATTCTTCACTGTGACACTGAGTAGAACTGAATTTAGAGATCCCACAAAATGAACCCTGATGGCATGCCTGCAGTGCCTGGGTCCTATGCTGCCTGCAAAAGACAGACAGATTATTCAAGCAGAATTCATAGAGAAGATCCAGCTGTTTTAAAGGTTATGCTAAAATTACTGTAGCTAGAGGGTGTCAGAAAGCAGCATATAGTACAGATGCAGGTGTAGGATCTTAATTTTACCTTAATTTCACAGCAAAATAATCCTGCAGCAACAGGATTTGAACGTTTAGTCCATAATGTTGCTTGATCGGTGGTTAGGCTTTTATCTGGCCAAAAATAGGCTACATGAAAAGTGCAATACTGTTAATATAACCGTGTTACTGTGGGTTTTCAGTAAATGTATGTAAATCACAAAGCTCATCTGCATTTCCTGCAATGCAGGAACATTCTCAGCAACAAAAGAGTGGTCAAATGAATATCCTACATCTGTATACCACATGCAAGAGCATACAAATGTATGATTTACTAACACTGACAGGGTCAACAGAAAAATTCCTAAATCATATGACAATAATGTAACTACAGTAGATGATGCTATATACTGTCATATTCTTCGGGCTGGATTCAATCCGTTTCGCCGAAGTATCGTGGAAGATAGAATTTAAAGGTAATTTCCGCTTGAGACATTGCCTTTAATTGTCAATCGTGCTATAAAGCGGAACTTCAGCGCTACGGATTGAATAGAGCCCTTCTTGTCACAAAGTGACAGCACAAAAGGATGCTGGAACGCATTCCCAATGCGCTGTCTTTTTATGATGCTATCCTCTGACTCAACATGCTATGAAATTCTGCTTTATGGAATTATTGATGTCTAACATTATCTTCTTTGGGCTTAGATCTCTTACACAGAGACACTGATACACTCAGCTCCGCCGAACACCCACAAACATAAAATAGACAACAAAGCATCACATCCTAGCTCGGGGTGTGGTTTGAGTGGGATGATCCAAAGTTAGTCACACACAAAAAGGAGTGTAACTCATACTTGAAATGGTGCTCCATCTATATAGAATCGACTACTGACTCAAAGTGAGGCATGTGATTGGCGCAGCCGGACTCTGATGTCTGCTTTTAACTCTGCACTGACATCCTTTAAAACCTCAGGGGAGCATACTCAGCTCAAACAAGTCTCCACTCTGCAGACTGTGGGAATTAAACATATACGAATAAGATTCCGTTTGATTGTTTTGTCTGAATAGATATGTAGTTGTTTTGGTTTAATGCATTGTAGTGTACTAATTATTGGTTATTTTGAGTTGCCAAACTCCGTAAAACAATACACATTTCATTTTTTTCCCCTCTGCCCCTTTTTCACAAAAATGTCTACTTGTTGAATGAATATTAATGGAGATACTGTTTCTTAGCCAGTGGGTCCAGCAGCTCCAATCTATCAAGAACTCTCTCTGGTGACTTCAAATCCCTGCTTTCGTCATGGGGGAATCTTTTGGGATCCTTTATCGACATACATAATAGGCTGGAAGGCAGAAAGGTATATCTAATGTAGGATTATGCCACCATTGTTGTTCTTCAATTTTAAAACTGAGTATGGAGGGGATTTGACCTGTATAGTGTCCTCATTGAATATCTCTCTAATGAAAATATATAGATACAAATTGTCTGTCCAGGATTTACTTTAGTTTACTTATAGGACATCTTGATATTTCTTGTCTACACTATTAGAAAAAAGGGTTCCAAATGGGTTCTTCGGCTATCCCCATAGGAGAAACCTTTTTGGTTCCAGGTAGAACCCTTTTTGGTTCCAGGCAGAACTCTTTTGGGTTCCATGTAGAACCCTCTGGGGAAAGGGTTCTACATGGAACCCAATAGGGTTATACCTGGAACCAAAAGGGTTCTACCTGGAACCAAAAAGGGTTCTTCAAAGGGTTCTCCTATGGGGACAGCCGAAGAACCCTTTTAGGTTCTAGATAGCACCTTTTTTTCTAAGAGTGTAGGTGCAGTTGGATTGAAAATATTTTGCTTTGAATTGTCTATCATGTCCACATACAACTCTGCTGTAAGCAGACTGCACAGTTGACACAGAATAATCACAGCGGTCTGATACTGAAGCTCCCCTACCTCCCTCTCTCCCTCTCTCCCTCTGCCTGGCTGCCACAGGGATTGATGGCTCTGCCCGGCCATTAATATTCAAGGTGAACTCCTCATAGTTTCAACTGCTTGTGGAACCTGCTCGGCACGGCCGGACCTCAAGGCTGATTTCTCCCAGTCTGACTGTTTTCTGATCGTCACTTAATGTACTCCACCCCTCCATTAATCATCACCTTTGCCTTTACCTGCCAGACCAGAGCGTCGCCTGGCTGCAAGATGAGTGGAGGCCACCCACCAGAATACATGTTACTTTTCCAGCTGCGTGCACACATTATGAACTCTGTGATTAAATGACCCCTGCTATAACGACGACGTGCACTGTCACAGATGGGGGACGGACGATGTGGCGAGCCGCTGAACCAGTGAAAAAAACCTGACTGCGGCCCATTTCCTGGTTGCCAATATGCTTAATGACAGAAGTGATGAGTTATTGACGGCTCTCGTCTAATTAGAGGCACTGAGGTGTCTATTGCAGCCTTTGTGCAGACACAAAGAGGCCCATCGATTTTGCTTTAGTGGACTGTATCTGGATACTTCAGGGAGTGTGTGTGTGTGTGTGTCTGTGAGAGAGAGAGTGTATGTATGTGTGTGTGTGTGTGTATGGGGGGGGGGGGGGGTTGTATATGTGTGTGTACTGTATATGAGTGTGTAAGAGATGGCGGGGCAGGGGAGCATCTGCTGTCCCTTTGACTGGCAGAAGCCTTAAATTCCAATTAGGCACACTTCCCTGGATTGGTGAAACTAATTACTGGCTTTAACTCCAGGCCAATAATGAAATGTTTGGTGGAGAGTGGGAGCATGGGAGACTTGGGTATTTTGTGTCTTGGTCCCCGAAGTATTCAAGTCCCCCATGTACCATTCTCAACCACTCCTGATTTTTGTTTTAAATTAAACATTAAAACAAGTAGACACAGGGTGAAGGTACTTCATGATTTCAAATCCCCATCGATTTCTCTTTAATATGCATCTCAAAGCCGCCTCGACAACTGCTGGGGTTAAACATTTATTAATGACACCCTCTGGTATGGAGCACCTCAGTAGAACGTGGCTCCTGGCTAAATGATTTATGGACTACTGTATGTGCAAATTACAGTTTATTACTTCTTATTCCAGCACTAACCTCTCTGTCATTTAAACATATTTGTTACGGGGGCCATAAGTATTAAAAATGAGTCTCTACATGGGAATGAAAGTGTGCCAATGACCTTTCTACAGTAAACAGGCAGACTGTAGGAGAGGCAGCAGCTGGGAGGTAAACTTAAACCCAGTGATTAACACACTCTGGGTCAGGTGCTCTGTTCCCATTATCAAGTCAAGGTGAAACCTGCATTTACTTACATTCCCCTGCACAGTGGCCATCTGCAACAGCTTGTCACTCCAACCCGCTATCTTTCTCTCTCTTTTCCCCCCTCTTCTTTAGGTTCAATAGTTGTCACTTACTGAGAAAATGCACTGTGCTCAGCCGGGAACGGGGCCAAGTGCAGCACGGAATCTGTTTCATCCGACGCTCCCTAATTTAGCATAAACCGTAATTAAAGTGACTTGGCAGTCGGCTAAAACCAAATGTCATACTTCCTGATCACAAGAATGGGTGTGCAGTTGGTAACCAGAAATAAGCCTGATGCTGTGGTCTTGTTATGTAAATGCCCATCCTGACAATTATTAAATGGGTTCAAACTGATGTACAACTATCAATGGCAATTGGTTAATGTACTATATATTGACAAACTTTTGGACTATAGTCAAAAAAGAAAAAACAAGGTATCCTGAGTATATGGTCCCAGGTTTTCAATATATGAGGCTTATATTAAACCTATGGGGTTTTACTCATCACAGAATCAACAAACAAGCCACTTTCCAATCCTGCATCATCCTGAAATCAAGGTTCCTGTACCATCACGTTTCATCACAGGTTGCCAATGGCAATACCATTCTGTTTGAGCTATACTTCACTGTCTTCTGACACATAGCGAACATGTCCTTGGGCAATTAGTGGATTGTAAATCAAGGAAGATGATGTTTAACAGCTTCCCACTGTAGTTCAAATGAGGCACACGGCAACTCTGCACTAAAGTGTGGCCTGGCCCTTTAAAATGGGCCCAGTGAATTGGCGTTTCAGAATTTATCACAGCTGCCACCGACCAAGTCGGTCCAAACATTATATCACCCACTGGCGCTCTCTCTCTCGTTCTCTCCCTCTTTCTATCCCTCTCCTTCTCTTTCTCTCTCTCTCCTTCACTGCAGTATTGCACATCCGGGCCTGTGTTTTCTTTAAAGAGCCACTATTCATCCCTGCTCTGAATTCCGAGGAATAGGCCATGAGATCACAAAAAATGAAGTGATAGAATCAAAGCCTACTGCGCTGAACATATGTTAGCATGCGTAAAAGTGAAAGATGTGCATACTGTACAGTGCTTGTATGTCTGTGCATCAACACTAGGGCTATAGTATATGGTATTGACACTGATTGTTAGAAAGAAAACAAACTCTAAATGTGGGAACATTTCCCTCTCTACTCATTGCATTACATAGTGTAAGGACATTTTGGAAAGGCCCATAAAGAATATCTGCGAATATGAAATTGAAACTATGGTAAAAAGCTGTTACTTCTCGGCAGCAATATCTATGTTGTTTCAACAGCATATTTTAAATGTGCATGAGAGCTTGCAATGTATTTCACACTGCATCAAAATATCATTTCTGAGAAATGAATAGTACAGAAAGCAATATTAGGTCTGTTGTTTTCCATTGTTTCCCTACTACTAGGAGCTCTATAATGAGTGCCATGCCTGGCCTGTTTACTTCAGTTTAATGCCCTTTATTAAAGAGAAAAAAATAAGATACTCATATATTTATCATAATACAGTCGTCATTAATATTTAACTGAAGCTATCAACATTGGAACCTTGGAATACCATTTGTATCTTCATAGAAACCTCTCAGTATGACAACAATAGTAAATGTTCAGCCATCATTCTTCCTGCTACAGCATAAAAGACCAGGGGAGGCTTTTCCAATCAACATTTTCATACCTCAGATGATGGAAACTCAGCGTGAGAGCACGGAGCTTTCAAATCCAGGTGAGATATTACTTTTTCAGATTGAAAATACACTTGAAGTGTGGCTAGTGACTCTCAGTAGTGGAATCAACATCGATCAATTGAAAATTAACAGATTAGATTTCCCACAAAGATTGTCTGGAGGCACCTCGTTAAGTCTACAGAGCAGTCCCACGACTCACACATACTTACTACACACCACAGCAGTTAAAACCCTCTGTATGTGCATGCACAATCCGCCAAGAGAATCCAATCCACCATGAATAACATATAGGGCCTTTCCCGACTCTACCAAGCTCTAATGACTTCACTCACGGATAGATTTTTATTCCACACGCTGGATTTCTAAATGCTGAGCCCACCATTGTACACTTCTGCTCAAATTGAATACACTTAGCACAAACTACAGGTGATGTTCACAATCACCACTGGAATAATTTCCTGAGAGAGAGCAAGGCAGTTTGTATGTGTACAGAAAAGTCTACAAATTCACACCCACGTTTGCCTGCACAAACACACAGGTCTGCCTCTTTCGATCTCTTTTCCAGAGAAAGACTGAAACACATGGTAACATACAATCATATACACATTCACCCACCCACCCACAGTGCTTCAGCCCACATAAACAAAGCTACAGCACACCTTTAAAACTAAAACTTTAGCCCAGGTTTTACAGACAGCTTCTCTCCGGGGAGACAGTGGGGAGAAGGCTGGAAACTTATTGGAGCTGTAAAAATATATTCCTGAGGCCCTGCACCTCCCCCAGGAGCCCCCTTCAACCATTACAAAACTGGGACGAGACCTCGTAAATGGAAAGGGGGGGAGGGGGGGGGGGGGGCAAATAGTGTAGCCAAATAGTACTAAGGGCAACTATGTACCACTCAATGTGTAAAACTTACATCATCATAACACTAACTACACTGGGTTGCAGTTATTTGGAGTACTGCAGAACTACTATAAAATATTATTTCCAAGGACTGATGTGTGTTGCTGTAACAACTGAAGAGCAGCTCATAGAAACCATTCCCAAATTGATTATAGAGCTGGCAGAAAGAGCTTTATTTAAGCTTCATCCAACTTTCCCCAACCACACAGATCTATTCTAAATCAGCTCTGTAGTACCCTCAATGTCGACGCAAATTCAGAGAACAACGTAACTAACATCTTACTGGAAGTATTACGGGAAGTATATATATTTTTTATTTATTTAAAGGAACTCAGTCCGGCTTTACACTTACTATTGAAAGTTGTAATAGTAGAATGCACATGGTGCAATTTCGAAATTGGGTAGTGCATCATCAGTTCCTCTTTTCATGTTTATAACTTGTCAGAAATGTCCAGATCAACTAGCCCATGTCAGTTAACATTTTTTATTTCGTTGTTTTTTTTGCCCATAGATTTTGCTTTAAAACGGCAACATTTTATTTGCACCCCATGGCAAAATGTGTAGAATTGCAGGAAATAAGCTTTAAACCTGCAAAATTCTCTCCACCAACAAGAGGGGTGTGAACAGTTTGTGTCATGGACAGTGCTTGTGCCCATAGAAATAGACGTGGTGCATGCACGCGCAGGGGGGGCGCAGGATGTTCCCCAATGCTGGAAGGGGGGCCCGAGTTAAAAAGTTTGAGAACCCCTGATGTAGAAGGACCACACTATCACAGTTCAACCGGCATTACCACCAAACACTCAACTTAAAATGTGCCTCTCTTCTACATATGCCCAAAGAGGAACAAAACATTGAATGAATACTAACCATAACTGAAAAGCTCTGCAGTATTACAGAGGATATAGAAGATGAATTAGCTCTCCCCTGAAACAATCAATGTGACTGAGAAATGATCATCTGTAAAGGTGAAATCCTATTAACAATGCTGGAATGATGAAAAATAGCCTACTAACAAACATATAAAAGAGAGGCACAAAATATGACTCTTTACTGCATTACTGATGTCACTGAGCTCTCCTCATTGTCATGATTTTGTGTGCTTCCACAGTGACCTGAGATATAGGGTGAGTAGATAATTGCAGTGGCAATATGCTGTGTGATCAGTGTCAAAAAATGAATCAGACATACCAGTGTGTTGCAGCTTGTGGAGTCTAAAACATCATCCCATCCCATCACACTGCTTTACCCATGTAGCACTGCAATCAATAAATTCTAGCCCTAACTTAGAGGAAGCTGTGTCATTTTGTAGACAATAAGAACACTTGGAAATAGACACTGTAGCAAAACACAGTAACATAGTTGTTGCAGTTTTGCCATCAAAAAGTGAACATTGAAGAGAAAGAAAATTAAAAGGTGTGATCAGCCACTTAATTGGCCTTCACTCAGCAGGGGCAGAGTTATGTGACATCTGTCATACTCTAATTTCCGTGTTAAGTGTGTGTGTGTGTGGGGGGGGGGGGGTCAACATGGTGGCTCTGACTGGCAGGAAAGGAGGTAAAATGATAAAGCAAAGAGGAACAGGGAGAGACGGGACAAGTTATGATATAATTAGTTAGTAAAGGTAAATTGGGTATATACAGTACCAGTCAAAAGTTTGGAAACACCTACTCATTCAAGGGTTTTTCTTTATTTTTTACTATTTTCTACACTTTATTTTTTACTATTTTCTACATTGCAGAATAATAGTGAAGACATCAAAACTATGAAATAACAGATATGGAATCATGTAGTAATCAAAAAGTGTTAAACAAATCAAAATATATGTTATATTTGAGATTCTTCGAAGTAGCCACCCTTTGCCTTGATGACAGCTTTGCACACTCTTGGCATTCTCACAACCAGCTTCACCTGGAATGATTTTCCAGCAGTCTTGAAGGAGTTCCCACATATGCTGAGCACTTGTTGGCTGCTTTTCCATCACTCTGCAGTCCAACTCATCCCAAACCATCTCAATTGGGTTGAGCTCGGGTGATTGTGGAGGCTAGGTCATCTGATGCAGCACTCCATCACTCTCCTTCTTGGTCAAATCGCCCTTACACAGCCTGGAGGTGTGTTGGGTCATTGTCCTGTTGAAAAACAAATGATAGTCCCACTAAGAGCAAACCAGATGGGATGGTGTATCGCTGCAGAATGCTGTGGTAGCCATGCTGGTTAAGTGTGCCTTGAATTCTAAATAAATCAGTGACAGTGTCACCAGCAAAGCACCCCCACACCATCACACCTCCTCCTCCATGCTTCATGGTGGGAACCACAGATGCAGAGATCATCCGTTTACCTACTCTGCGTCTCACAAAGACACGGCGGTTGGAACCAAAAATCGCAAATTTGAACTCATCAGACCAAAGGACAGATTTCCACTGGTCTAATGTCCATTGCTCGTGTTTCTTGGCCCAAGCAAGTCTCTTCTTATTATTGGTGTCCTTTAGTAGTTGTTTCTTTGCAGAAATTTGACCATGAAGGCCTGATTCACGCAGTCTCCTCTGAACAGTTAATGTTGAGATGTGTCTGTTACTTGAACTCTGTGAAGTATTTATTTGGGCTGCAATTTCTGAGGCTGGTAACTCTAATGAACTTATCCTCTGCAGCAGAGGTAACTCTGGCTCGTCCTTTCCAGTGGCGGACCTCATGAGAGTCAGTTTCATCATAGCGTTTTTGTGACTCCACTTGAAGAAACTTTAAAAGTTCTTGAAATTTTCCAGATTGACTGACCTTCATGTCTTAAAGTAATGACGGACTGTCATTTCTCTTTGCTTATTTGAGCTGTTCTTGCCATAATATGGACTTGGTATTTTACCAAATAGGGCTATCTTCTGTATACCTTGTCACAACACAACTGATTGGCTCAAATGCATTAAGAAGGAAAGAAATTCCACAAATTAACTTTTAACAAGGCACACCTGTTAATTGAAATGAATTCCAGGTGACTACCTCATGAAGCTGATTGAGAGAATGCCAAGAGTGTGCAAAGCTGTCATCAAGGCAAAGGGTGGCTACTTTGAAGAATCTCAAATATAACATATATTTTGATTTATTTAACACTTCTTTGGTTACTACATGATTCCATACGTGTTATTTCATAGTTTTGATGTCTTCACTATTATACTATAATGTAGAAAATTGTACAAATAAAGAAAAACCCTTGAATGAGTAGGTGTGTCCAAACCTTTTGACTGGTGCTGTACATCGGAGCTACTGTATATGTTTACAAAATACTATATGTGTGACTACCTCTGGATATACATGTTTAAGGGACTTGGAGGACTGCTAGTGGGATGGAATATCTGAGATGATGTGGGAATATATTGGCAATGCTATAACAGTGTCAGAGCCTGATATGCCAGAACCCAAATCTACGGAGGGGAGGAGGGTTGGAGAGGGTTTGACTGCCCTGTGTGTGTAGCTCAGTAACGAGGAGAGAGGGCGCAGAGGGAGGATGTTTAATGAGCGCTCCCCCTGCCTCCTGCCTGCCAGAGTGGCTGCATTAACACCACACGCCTTATCAAGGGCGCTGTCACCGGCACTGAGAGGCACAATGCACTGCCACTCCACCAGCCAGCAGAAGAGAGGGAGAGAAGGAAGGAGAGAGAGACAGGGAGGAGTGGGGAGGGAAGGAGCCTAGAGGACATTATCTTGATGAAGCCATGATCGATAAAGCCAGAGCAAGCCAATGGTACAGCGATACCATCCCTTTAATTGAGATTAGACTCTGCAAGTTCACCGTGCACCCATCTAATTTAAGAGTGGCCGACATCTCAACACAGTTAACTCCTCACACACGTCATCAATTACAGAATACTCTCTGACCTGGGAACTGGCAGCCAATCAGAGGGCCCCACCTCCTCTCCTCTCCTCTCGGTAGAGCGCTGCCTGGGGAGGGGAGACGCCTCTCTCTGGGGCCCCATGCAACCAGCCCTTTTGGGAGACTCTTCCCTTCTCTGTTTTTTCTGTTATTTATTCCAGTGCATACATACCTCCTTGTCTACATATTTTCTTGCCCGGTTTCCTGGCACATTCCTTGGATATTCTTTTTACTGTAAAATGAATAGAAGACTAAAAAATAACATGGAGCTCCATTAAGGACAGTTGGAGCATGCAACACCACTATCTGACTGCTGAGGAAGGAGAGAATGAGGTAGCAAAGAGAGTGCCCACTGGGCACACCACTGGTTGAATCAACGTTGTTTCCACGTCATTTCAATGAAATTACGTTGAACCAATGTGGAATAGATGTTGAATTGACGTCTGTGCCCAGTGGGTTGCTCTTACTGGCTTAGTTCATTAATCAATCAGTAAATCAATCAATAATCATTATTTACATGAGCTTCCTCCTTGATGGGCCCTATTAATTGTGCCTACACACAATGGACAGATGATGAGCCGCTGTCAGTCAGGAGTGAGGAGTGAGGAGTGAGGAGTGAGGAGTGAGGAGTGAGGAGTGAGGAGTGAGGAGTGAGGAGGAGGAGGAGGAGCAGTAGGAGGAGGGGAAAGGAGGAACCAGTCTCACCTGAATGGACGTGCTGTGGTGGACAGGAGGATGTGTGTGAGGAAGGGATCAGGAGACTGATGAACAGCCGCACACTCACACACAGACAGACACACACACACAGACACTCACACACAGATTCACACACACACACACACACACACACACACACACACACACACACACACACACACACACACACACACACACACAGAGGCACACACACACATATATACTCACACACACAAAAGCAGTGTCATGCACGTAAACATGCAGAGGTCATGCTTTTCACACTCTTGTCAGCACAAAACAAATATGAATATATTTAAAAAGGGGTTGTTGGTTTAGGTCTGTTTTTCCTGTTGGTCCTGCTGTTAACTCACCATCCTCAGTGGGGACATAAATGTTTAAGAAAAGGCAGTCCTCGCTCTGGTCCTGTACGTAAGAAGACACTATCTCCAGGTTGTTAGTGAACCACACAGGCAGCATGACGTCCGGCAGGCGCCCCTCCACGATGGTCTGGGGGCAGACCGGGCCAAACTGAGTGGCATTGCGGACCTCCGGCCACGAGATGGGCGGCTCCGGGGGCTGGAAGCGCCTCTCGCCCGTGGGGGGTGCGGCATAAGGTACCCCCAGGAACTGAATGACGGGTCCCAGGATCTCGTTGTTGAGCTCCTTCTTGACGCCCCTCAGTTTGCCGTAGACGGTGGTGACCACAGGGTCCGTTTCGTCCAGTTTCTGAGAGGCCGTGACCAGGGCCTGCTGTGCTAGGCTCAGTATCCACAGCAGGAAGGTGAGGTCCAGGCCCAGACCCAGGCCTACGCCCAGCCGGGGCTGCATGGCCCTCCAGGCAGGGTGCAGCCTCAGACGGCCAGGCCTCTGCAGGGGCATGCTCTCTCTGCCACACCAGTAGACACACACACACACCAACTGGGGCTCACCGCACCGCAGCGCTAGCAGCAACAATCCACTTTAGGTCCGCCCACAGGAAGGGGTACAATCAAAGGAAAAGTATCAGGCCTCCCAAACGTGCGGCTGTCAAAACTTTCAAAGGCTCTTCGCATGGCAAGTACTCCCCACTGATTTCACACTGGCGAAGGCGACATCTTCACTTGCCGCTATTCGTCAGGCCGCATCCTATTGACAATCCTGTTTTCCATCCTGGCGACGCAGGCAGGGCAGCCATTTGCAGCAGGTCTTCCACAGATAAATCAACCCCAGTCGAGGCGTGGGTCTATATCCTGCAGGAAAGAAATAAAAATTAATTAGTACTGAGGTGGAGAGAAGAAATATGAACAGAGCAGGGCTTTATTGGCTGTTCCATTCTGACTGTGTTGCTATCAAGCAGAGCACAGGGGAATGACAGTCTGCCTAGTGACACCTCATCAATCATGTGCAAGTAGCAGACTGACTGAGTGACTGGGTATTAGTTAAGTAAGGGATCCCTCCTCCTCTTCCAGACCAGGGAGGGAGAATTATGAAGATCATGTTCATAGAGAAGGAAATCCTATTTGTTTATAATGCGATGACACCTGTCATAGACACTTCGCAGCCAGAGCAGGAGCAGACACATGGTGGGGGACATAAAGAAATTTCAGTTATGACAGTGTTAGCATGGAAATGGGAAAAAATATCAAAACATTCTCTAAGAGCATCCATATTCTTATGACTAGAGCACCCTTTTGAACAAGTTTACTCAACAAGGAGAGTGACGTTAATTAGGGAAATATGCTCAGATCAATAACATAAAAAAGTTGCAAACCGAGCCTTGAGGTAATGCGACATGTTGACTCGCTTCTCCTTGCACATTAACTGGCTACTTCCAAATCTTAGGAGAGAAACCTTTCAACCTTGCATACAGTACAGTACATATAAATATTTGAAAGCTATATTTGGATCATCCTCTATAGACGGGATAGCTGACGTCACGAAAACGTTGCGGCAGAAGTCCGTGTGTTGTTGTGATTCTGGATGGTCAGATACAGTGGGGGAAAAAAGTATTTAGTCAGCCACCAATTGTGCAAGTTCTCCCACTTAAAAAGATGAGAGAGGCCTGTAATTTTCATCATAGGTACACGTCAACTATGACAGACAAAATGAGAAGAAAAAAAATCCTGAAAATCACATTGTAGGATTTTTAATGAATTTATTTGCAAATTATGGTGGAAAATAAGTATTTGGTCACCTACAAACAAGCAATATTTCTGGCTCTCACAGACCTGTAACTTCTTCTTTAAGAGGCTCCTCTGTCCTCCACTCGTTACCTGTATTAATGGCACCTGTTTGAACTTGTTATCAGTATAAAAGACACCTGTCCACAACCTCAAACAGTCACACTCCAAACTCCACTATGGCCAAGACCAAAGAGCTGTCAAAGGACACAAGAAACAAAATTGTAGACCTGCACCAGGCTGGGAAGACTGAATCTGCAATAGGTAAGCAGCTTGGTTTGAAGAAATCAACTGTGGGAGTAATTATTAGGAAATGGAAGACATACAAGACCACTGATAATCTCCCTCGATCTGGGGCTCCACGCAAGATCTCACCCCGTGGGGTCAAAATGATCACAAGAACGGTGAGCAAAAATCCCAGAACCACACGGGGGGACCTAGTGAATGACCTGCAGAGAGCTGGGGCCAAAGTAACAAAGCCTACCATCAGTAACACACTACGCCGCCAGGGACTCAAATCCTGCAGTGCCAGACGTGTCCCCCTGCTTAAACCAGTACATGTCCCGTCTGAAGTTTGCTAGAGTGCATTTGGATGATCCAGAAGAGGATTGGGAGAATGTCATATGGTCAGATGAAACCAAAATAGAACGTTTTGGTAAAAACTCAACTCGTCGTGTTTGGAGGACAAAGAATGCTGAGTTGCATCCAAAGAACACCATACCTACTGTGAAGCATGGGGGTGGAAACATCATGCTTTGGGGCTGTTTTTCTGCAAAGGGACCAGGACGACTGATCCATGTAAAGGAAAGAATGAATGGGGCCATGTATCGTGAGATTTTGAGTGAAAACCTCCTTCCATCAGCAAGGGCATTGAAGATGAAACGTGGCTGGTCTTTCAGCATGACAATGATCTCAAACACACCGCCCGGGCAACGAAGGAGTGGCTTCGTAAGAAGCATTTCAAGGTTCTGGAGTGGCCTAGCCAGTCTCCAGATCTCAACCCCATAGAAAATCTTTGGAGGGAGTTGAAAGTCTGTGTTGCCCAGCGACAGCCCCAAAACATCTCTGCTCTAGAGGAGATCTGCATGGAGGAATGGGCCAAAATACCAGCAACAGTGTGTGAAAACCTTGTGAAGACTTACAGAAAACGTTTGACCTGTGTCATTGCCAACAAATGGTATATAACAAAGTATTGAGAAACTTTTGTTATTGACCAAATACTTATTTTCCACCATAATTTTCAAATAAATTCATTAAAAATCCTACAATGTGATTTTCAGGATTTTTTTTTCTAATTTTGTCTGTCATAGTTGACGTGTACCTATGATGAAAATTACAGGCCTCTCTCATCTTTTTAAGTGGGAGAACTTGCACAATTGGTGGCTGACTAAATACTTTTTTCCCCCACTGTAGCTAGCAATAATGAAAAGAAGCTGCCATGTGGGGAATCTTAGGAGGCTCGTTTCAGCTAGTTTTATCTTGTTCTTGATACCATGTCTTGTTTTGAGGTGTTTTGACTGATGTCACGTCTATGCTAATATGGCTAAAATTCGCTAGCTAACCAACAACTGTAACAATGTAATTGAGAGACAACAAGTGCTCATTGTGCAAATGTATTTATGTTTTCAATAAACATTGGAGACGAAATATAGTTTACATGTTGTCCACGATCTAAGCCAACCCTTTCTGTATTGCCCCATAGTTGCGCACGCATCGGTTTTGTTGCTAAACAACCAACCTGTCTATAGAAAACAAGTCTTAATGAGGAATGGAAGGTTGGTTTGCAACTAGAGGCGACTGGCTCTCTCTCTCCCAGTGGAGCCAGTGACAGGCGGATTCAGATCAGCCATTCATTTAGACCAGCACATGAACACAGCGCCAGATCTCCCAGTGCAACACAAAGCAGGTTTATGTCCTCCCACAATGGGACGCTTGTCCTCAATATTACTGTACCGGGTCCGCCACACATAGAGTCAATGACACAGAGTCACAGACACAGAGACAGCAGCAGAACAGGCACATCATTCAGAGATCAGACCAAAACGTAGAGACATCAGCATCCGGAGTGGAGACTTTAAAGTGTAGTGTAGTAACCATGTAGTCAGGGGCGTCATGCCCCCCCCCACCCCCCCCACCCCAAGAAGAAAAAAAATCTGAGGGGGCACAAAGTACGTGAGAATGGCTGGGAGTTGGTAATGAAACAGAGCCATAATCATTATGCTTAATTCTATGTATCTCTGCTAAAATCTGGGTAAAGACATTTGAGTTTTATTCAGTACATTTAGTTATTGCTTGCTTTTCTAAAGTCTACCAACCTTGCCAGTAGGCATGCCAGCTAAGATAGTTTGACAAGCTAGCTACTCTAACTTGATTGATAGCCTGAAATGGCTTCTTGGTAGCTAGTTATGAGATTTGGAGATTGGGAACCTAACTGGGCTAGCTAAAGCCAACTTCATAAAATTGCTAGGTGGCTAGTAGTATTACAGCGAAACAACAACAACAACAAAAATGTATACAAAAAAATATATATGTATATACATTTTTTAAACAGGACAAATCTGAGGAGTCAAGTGTCCCTGTGCCCCCTATGGGCATGACGCCTCTGAATGTAGTAAGGGACTTTTAAATGAGTGGCCCAGTGGTGAAGTAGGTTGACACCATGGGGAGATGAAGTGATCCTAACAACCCACAACCCCAAGACATTAAGCACACCCTAAGGTTGGACATTTTTATACAGCAGTTCTAAAAATACACTGTAGCTGTGGGCATGTTGAAAGAAGCACTTAGGTTGGACAAGCAGATCTGTCTGTTTATTGGTCCTCCTGTAGACCTAAGTAAACTTATGTGTGTGTGAATATACAAGAATACAGGGTTGGAACAGAGCTTTATACTGTGTATCCCATACTAAATGTAAATTAAATGCTCTGGGTTGGAGGAGTTTTGCAGGGCTCTGATAGTTTTAAACCATCCCAGACACGGCAGATGAGATGTCCTTGTGTGCACAATGGTAATATTTGCAGTCATTTATTTTTTGTATATAGCCAAACACATTCATTATTAGTACCACTCTCACTTCAACCTTTGCAACAAAGCCATATTTCTAAACAAATCACATCTATTGACAGAGGCGTACAAATTATATGCATCCAAACAAATGCATAGCAAGCAGCCCTGGAATAATTAGGCAAACAGATAAACAGAGGAATGAAATGAAAACCTCTGGCATTGATTGTATACTGTATTGTTAATGAGGCTATAAAACTACTGTGTGGTTTTTACAATGGGGAGGCTAAGAAAAACTGCACACGGACCTCGCTGCAACCCTTTGCCATCGCTGACACACCAGACAAATATTTAGACTGCAGACAGGCAAATAAAAACCAAGGCTTTGGCTCTAATCTGAACATTTTTTTCAGAATCCAGGAGGGGCGAGGTCTGGCTGGAGCGATGATAGCTGGCTAGAGCAAAGTAGGATTTGGTAACATTGTTGTGCTGCACAGTGTGAGGGAGATGAAGTGAATGAGTCTGTGCACAGAGGATGAGATCAGATTGTGTCCTTTAATCCTTATGACAATCTAACTCAAACAGGCCTATGCTGAGAGGAGTTTAGTGAGGTATCTCCCAAAGCTAAATCTCTCTGGGGTGGAAATGTACCGTATACATCCCAGCAACACTGGGCCACAAACCTATGGTAGCTACCTTAACACTCTGTAATATCTATGTCATACCTACAGCTTAACAATAGTGCCCATGTTTTCCTTCTATAAATTTTTTTCTCATTCCATTTTCCTCACTTTTCCTAAATGGGGACAGAAAATGGTTGCCACTTTGCCTCCAATTTCCATGCTTTCTGTGTGTGATTAAACCCTTCCAGGTGTTAAGAACAAATTTCACACGTGGCCAAGATATCCATTTAACAAATCCTTTGAAAATCCCCTGCTTAAGAACCCTACCATAATAAGCTCAGCAGATCAAGCATAAAGAGGTGATCTATGAAATCAACCTTGCCATTTATTTTGCATGTGGAGTCACTCATGTATTATCCTGTTTTTCCAACTACGTTTATTTATATGTTGTTAGTTTGTTGTTGGTTCCCAGAGTACATGGAGAAGCATGCATCGTGCAGATCCCCTGCAGGAACTTGTCCCAGTGTGAGTCGAATCACTAACATGCTCAGGGACACTGCAGCCAAGTGTCAATGCTGAAACGGGAAGCTTTGCAATGGGAAGCAATGTTATGACTTGATTTTATGTCCAACATATAGACAATCTATACCTGATGCATCACAATACATCATCACCACATTATTTATTACCCTATTAACATACTGATGGGTCTACGGAGTGGCAAAATACCACAGAAAAGGCATACAGTACATAGACTGAGAGACGATGGTAGATGAAGAGCGTTTAATGAGGTTCAGGACATTTTTCCCCATAGGAGCCACTGGAAGGTCCCCGATTATATAGAGGTGTACTCTGGAAAACAAACGGCCTATTATTTGAGCCCAAGCTGTCAAAAATAGAGAACATAGGGGCACAAAGCAGAGTTATGGTGGCAGTCAGTCAACAGACTAAATCGTCCATCACTGTGTGGTTTACATCCATGCGAGCTCCCACTGACCTTAATGATCTCATTTCACCTCCAATAAAGGCTTTTGGAGAATTTATAGTCGGCTGCTTATGACTATTTCAGTGGATATGCTTAGCCAGCAGGTCCGCCATGGCTAGAGTGTGATTTAGGGACTTTGCGGTGTGACAGTAGGATGTCGCTGTGAATTAAGAACACGTGTTGGAAGCCTCCTCTGTACTCATAACAAATTGAGCACCGTTTGTGACAATGCCCATTGTATCACCACCACCCTTTAGTAAAACATGTCAGTCACGTTGTGAGGAAGTGGGTAACTAGACTTGACTACAGCAGCTCCACTGAGGCCTGTCTCCAAACTGGGGGAAATCCCAGGACTGGGGTTATTAATAAAGACTGATGAATAAGTCCAGTATCCACGCATTAATAATAAGAAATCTACAATCTATAGTAAATCCATAAGGAAATGATGATTAAGAAACAATTATGATCATATTACAAATGACCACCACCACTATATGTGCTACTAATAAAAAATTATAGAACGCTGATACCAATAATATCACCAATTACATTTGGTAGCAGCCATTGTAGTAGAATCACTAATAAAAGTAGTAGTGTCCACCATTTTGGTTTTCCATCATTACTACCTTCTTAATTATGGCTAATGACACTTAACAAATTTCATGATTTACTCAATTACTGCTTACGTCCCTCTGACTGTAGCAGGTTTTCGTGTGCTGTCATGTCACATCAACTCTGATGGCCCCTCAGTGCTCTGGAGTACTGGGAACATGGAGGAGTTAAAACTGTAACGGCAAGCTGTGAGCTCTTCACACTGCACACACACACTGCACACAAACTGCACACATACACACACACACACACACACAGAGAAACACACGGCGTATGGTGCCCAGCATACGCCTGCAGCTCGTGGCGGAACACTGAGGTGCATGACGACAGGGGTGACGTGGCTGTGCATTATTCATCCAGCTCTACTCCCAGAGTCTGCAGCGGCTCCGGCCAAGTCCTGCATCACAATGCACAATTCAGCCTACACTACTCCCTACACTACTCTCTACTTTACCCCCTTACCCTTAATTAGCCCCCTCAAGGAAGCCTCCTCCTCTGGCCTCACATCCCCACATTACACTGTTTACCAAGATGATAAACAGGATCATAACTGGACAGCTTCATGGGTGCTTCTACTTAGCAAATCAGGTCAAATCTCTCAAATCAAGTTTATATTTAAGTGCATTTCACGTGGGTGTCAAGACACTGAACAAAATGAAGCAAGAATAGCCAAACAAAACAATGCAAGAAAAGAGAATACAAGTTGAATAAACATTGATAACACAATCAATGGATAAAGACAGGGGCAGGAAGCGAGTAGAGGTGGCAGTGATCAGCTGATCACAGCCCTTGTTAGAGCCTGTATTTAGAAAGCATGATTTGACTACATTTATGCAGCATGGCTGGATGGTTGTGTGGGAGGGCATCTGTTTTTTTCCCTCCACTAGGTTCACCTGGATGCCATCTTTGTGCCTTCTTGCCAGGGGTCACAGCTGAAGTACCAGGTTGGCGTGAAAAATGGAAAAATGGAAAAGCTTCCTGCCTTCTCTCCGAGAGTCCCTGTGCTCAGTGAGAAACACTACCTCCCACTCTCTCACTGCAGGGCACAGAGAACAGGCCTGGTTAGGAGGATGCGTGGGAAAGTCATTATCATACTTGAAAAATTATCAACTCCACTATTAGATAATATTTTCCAAATGTGGCGTTTTCTCCCCAGCCCTGCTCTCATGGGGCAGACAGGTCTTACGGCTCCACTTTAGCCCACCCCTAGGATCCAGGGGGCCCCCTCAAATTGGTTTACATCAAAGCAATAATTAGTCAGTTAGCTCCTGCAGAACTCATAAGGGACTGGAATGCCCTCAAGGGCCAAGCCTGCTAGCTGGGGAGAGTAAACACGGAACCTACACTCAGCTAGTTTCCCCTGGTGGGACTCAAACTTGGGTTTGGTTTCTTAATGGACACAAATAGAGGGCAACACTTTCTTTAAAATATATAAATGAGTCAAAACGTCAGTGGGGCGTTTCTGGTGTTTATTCTCTATATGAATCCAATATTTTTTCACTTTGCTCTGGTCTGGCTTTAAAAGCCACCCCCCTGAGTGGAAGGACAGGTGTTATTGTGAAAACACAGAGCCTACTGAATTGGAAAGTGTTGCTGTGCTGCTGTGGCCCAGCTCTCTCTCACCTTTAGAGCTACAGGACTCTGATCGACTGGCTGAGACGTCCTTTCACTCCAGCAGCTGTGGATAGGTGGGAAGTGGAATACAGACGAGAGGAAGCGAGCAGCAAGCAAAAACTGCCCTCCTCACAGGAACACAGAAAAAAAGTCCATTAAGGCCGTTTAGATTTGTCTTGCACTTTGAGTCCCTGGCACATACTGTGTTTCACTTTATGTGTTTTGGTTTTCTCCAGGAAATGGACAAAAGAAGTGTAAAAGGACTGGGTGCCCTCAGGTGAGAACCTGAGTCATCCGACCAGAGGGTTGGGTCAGGTCCCACAGGAGAGCTCTGTGCCTCTGTACACCCATTAGATGGGGTGCTGCAGCGTCCCTCCATTGGGTACACACACTTTAGACCTGATTAATACCCCATTTCCCAGAGCCTGCTGTGCTCCCTGTCAGGGCTGAGGCTCTCGCTGCACCCATTTCCCACCTCAGATCAGTCAGACACAATGAACTGACCAAAAACACAGCAAATGACCATTAAGCTCAGCTCTCATGTTGACAAGAGGAGGACATCAGTGATCAGTCCACTTGAGCTGAAGAAAGACTGTAGGGCTAAATAACCAGCAAATGGCTAGTTTACATGAAAAACCACCTACCATGGCAAATCCCAAACACCATCCATGTCACAGGACACTCACAAAGCCCTCTTCAGAGGGGCCATTTGGAGGAGCCCATGCTAGAAAATTTGCTCAATATGCAGACAGTTCCAAAATGGCCCCAAATTAAACAACACCATGTCAGAACTTGTAACAGAAACCTCCACAGCAATCATCTAATGAGGAAAGGGTAGCAGATATCTTCCATAGTCTCCATCCCATAGCAAAAGATAGTACTGCTGTATACTGTACTCACAAACCATATTCCTTCATTTCTTCACAGAATTCCCCTTTGGATCCTTACAGGGTTATAGTAAGGCAATACACAATCCCATTACAGGTGTGCTTCCTACATGTCTATTAGCTTGTGGAATTATTATCTGAAATTAAAAGCCACACTGACTGACTGTGATTATGTGCCAGTACTGTCCATGCAAGCTGTAAAGGGAAAATATTTTGCTCATAGCTCAGCTGGTAGAGCACGGCGCTTGTAACGCCAAGGTAGTGGGTTCGATCCCCGGGACCACCCATACACAAAAAAAATTATGCACGCATGACTGTAAGTCGCTTTGGATAAAAGCGTCTGCTAAATGGCATATTATTATTATATTATTATTTTTAAAAAAACAATTTCATCTAAAAGAGTAGTATATAAGAAAAACTGGTGAAGGTCATCTTACTTTATAAATGCCCAGACAGAGAATATTATGTACAAAGACATGCAACAGTTGGAGGCTCTCTGCCAATACTGTAATGAAAAGAGTATTATTCCAATGACAATTTGGCAATCTGACTTTTTTTTTGCAATACTTAATTAGATGAATAATGCATTGTGACACCTGGAGTTTACTTTCTGTACTTGAACAATGGAATATGCTATCAATGCTCATTTGTCATAGGCTGTTGATTTAGCACTAATGTAGGCACTGTGTTGCAGTGTGCCATAATGCACTGAAAAAGAAAGTGTTCCCAACCAACATGATGAGGGTGAGTTCACTAAGTCGGTCACATAATTCAAAAGTAACGCACCTGAAACAACAGGAACGCAGAAGTCAACAATTCCATTATTTATGAACTAGCTCCCTCCCATGTACAGAGTGGGTAGCTGAGTTGGAGGCTGCCAGGAGCTAAAGGAAAGAAGGTAGATTACTGTAAGAAGCTCTAACCTTTCAGGCTACTGGCTTGACAATAGATCAATGGTTTGAGACTTTTTGGGGTATGAACTACTGCACCTAGATGCTGCAGATGTAAAAAAAATTATATATAAATACATTAACAGTAGCCTAGGCATTAGCAACATTGTGTCCCTTTGTTTCAAATCAATTTGGCTCCTACCATACATTTTAGTTAAGCTGAGTGAGTCACGATCATATCTTTATTTAGCTTCATCCCGCAACTAGTCATTTAAATTAACATTTATATGAACAATTTTGATTTTGACTTTTAATGTTAAAGTTGTTCGGAACGAGGCTAATATTTTACTAGTTGCTCTCACAAATCAGTAGGCCTAATAGATCATTTTTTGTGCCTGCGTTACAATAGAGGCCAATCACATGGCTCTCTATTTCAAATCACATTCAACTGTGTCCTTGACTCTAATATTGTGTGCGATTTGATTGGGTAGGCCTAGCTACTACCTCATTTTATGAGCTTTTACAGGTGCAAAGTCCAATGTGGCTAAAACCACACAACATGCAGTGTTCGTGTCAATAAAACTGTAATTAACAGCACCATGCCAGAGCGCACTGTATAGGAGCCTATATGAAAAATGCCCTCTTATGCATATCGCAACCGATGTAATTCAATGACTAATAGCTTGAAAATCACAGAATGATAACTGGTGAATTTATCCCCCATATCAAACATGCATTAAACATCCATATTGTAGATAATGTCATTAACGACTATTAGCCAAACCAAATAAACTAATCCAGTATTTTACTGCCATGAGTAGCTAGTCCTGTCTGTGGGCTATGAATTGAGCGCACATAAATACCGCATTTATCCAGTTTTCTGGTGCCCTGTGCCTATAGCCAATAGTGTTGAACTTTCCCATCAAACGTCGCCTACTCGATTTACTGTATAATACATTCAGTTCTTCATAGCATAAAATGTTTACCCACCATCTGAGAGTTTTAATTGTCTATTCAGTCGTCTATAAACATACCATTGACATTAATTAATTAAGGCTAAGAAATTCCGACTCAACGTGAGGTATATATCCTTAATTATGGGTCAATTAATATCAATTCATTTGGCTGATTAATTTCAATTAAGGGTGGAAATTGATTTTCCTTCATCAAGTGAGGATGATGTTCCAATTCGCAGAGAAATGAATTACCGTTTCTTTATTGCACTGAATAGGGTTAGGTTTCTTCACAGGGCTGCAGGTGGTGTTAAAATGGATAGCGATTTTTGGACCTAAGCACCTGTGCAACTGGCATCAGCACAACTGACGCTTATGAAAGTAGATTAATCACATTTTCATATTCAACATAAAGGCACGTGAGTGTGTGAGCTTCCAACAGAGCGATTACACCAGAGAGCTGGACAGGAGCATATTGTCAAGCATGTATAGCAAAATATGCTCCATCATTTAATGTAGCCACAATTCCATCATCCCCAATTGAAATTCGTCATAACTCTGGGAAAATTATATAGGCTATACAATATACACATTATGCATGAAAATAGAGACATTTAGACATTCTATAACTTGTTTTTCCCCTCCTTCCCAATATCTTACAACTGACCTCGACTCGAAGGCTCGCATTTAAAATCCCCATTTGATAAAAGTACACAAGAGCTGGGACCGAATAACATGTTTGAACTGTCACATTTCCGTATATGTATATTTACCATAAGGCTTGATCTCCACCACTCGTCACCTCAGCCAATTTTCCTCTGTGCCATGTCCCGTTATTTCAGAGTGCATTGCTCTTTAAAATCAGGGACAGAAAGCTTGCCAGAAAAAATAGGACTTTTCACTTCAAAGGTTATAAACTCGTCTTTTCATACTTCGTCGTAATTCGGTCCAACAATTTCGCAGAATAAAGACAAACTAAAGGATCCCCCTTAGCCGGAACAAGTGTTTTTAATCCAAAATCCTTTCCTTTATCAGAAACGACCATTTGCTCTGGGTCTTATCTTAACGACATAAAAACTAAAGAACTGAAATATTTTTTTATCTGCTCCTCACGATTCAGGGTGCACTTGCTTGATAAAATGCCGAGGTCTCTTCTCGTCCCTGTTGGAGAGATGATGCGCTGATCGAAAAATGGAGCAGAGATACACCTAGTGGCCCTGGAAAGAACTTCAATAAAGCTGCTAAATATTTTTTAAAGAGACAAGGAATATTTATTTCCCTATGTCTGCAACTAAACTTCCTCTTATCAAGTCACGATTTTACTCTAGCCCATTATAGGTTACCTATTGTGTTGTATCTATGTGTGGGTATTTCTGGAGTAGCAATTATTCCCAGAATGAATCACTTCCCTGAGCTTACTGCTGTTGCATCACATTCACAGGTACTTGTTGGCTGCATTTTATTTGCATGAATGTTATTTTTTTTGTAGTACAGAATGATCACCTGTCAGTGCATATGAGCATATAACCACCTGAGAGGGATAATTAATTCAACCACGGATTGGATTTAGCCACCATATAGAGCCATTGTTCTGCAAGCGCTTCACAATTGATAGGCTACTTGAGGCACATGGAGAATGCTGAGAGTATTGCTCTGTTTGCTACAAGCATTGTGGGACTGCCACTATATATAATTTCACCTAAATAATATTTTCAGCAACACAGACAGCCTTTCCATGTAGAGAAAGATAGAGGGTACAAACAACCTTTGAAGTTGTACCCTATGAATATTTAAATAATAGGGCAGAGAAGGCAGAGAAGGCTAGGTCTAATAGATTTCTACACTTCAAAGGGAGTTTCAGTTGTGATTCTATTGTGTAGACATGGTCACAAAATCAGAATCTCAATTTATACTGAACAAAAATATAAACGCAACATGTAAAGTGTTGGTCCCGTGTTTCATGAGCTGAAATAAAAGATTGCAGAAATGTTCTATATGCACAAAAAGCTTATTTCTCTCATATTTAGTGCACACCTTTTTTTACATCCCTGTTAGTGAGCATTTCTCCTCTACCAAGATCATCCATCCACCTGACAGGTGTGGCATATCAAGAATGTCTTACCATAAGCTGCCTGCAACATCGTTTTAGAGAATTTGGCAGTACGTCCAACCGGCCTCACAACCGCAGACCAAGTGTATGGCGTCGTGTGGGCGCGCGGTTTGCTGATGTCAACGTTGTGAACAGAGTGCCCCATGGTAGGGGTGGGGTTATGGTATGGGCAGGCATAAGCTACGGACAATGAACACAATTGCATTTTATCAATGGAAATTTGAATGCACAGAGATACCGTGACGAGATCCTGAGGCATTTGTCGTGCCATTCATCCACCACCATCACCTCATGTTTCAGCATGATAATGCACGGCCCCATGTCGCAAGGATCTGTAATTCTTGGAAGCTGAAAATGTCTCAGTTCTTCCATGGCCTGCATACTCACCAGACATGTCACCCATTGAGTATGTTTGAGATGCAGTTCCCACCAATATCAAGCAACTTTGCACAGCCATTGAAGAGGAGTGGGACAACATTCCACAGGCCACAATCAACAGCCTGAACAACTCTATGCGAAGGAGATGTGTCGTGCTGCATGAGGCAAATGGTGGTCACACCAGATAATGACTGTTTTCTGATCCACGCACCTACCTTTTTTAAGGTATCTGTGACCAACAGATGCATATCTGTATTCCCAGTCATGTGAAATCCATAGATTAGGGCCTAATGAATGTATTTCAATTGACTGATTTCCTTATATGAACTTTAACAGAAAAATCTTTGAAATTGTTGCATGTTGTATTCATATTTTTGTTCAGTATACATTGAGTTGCTCTTAAACGTGTAGAAAGCTGTAATTACACTAATAACAACATTGTATAAACGTGGTAACACAGAACATAGTACAATGTTGTGACTGTAGTAATTCAGTTGGGATAACTACACGGATATAATAGAGCAACTTGAAGTCTGTGATATCTTAAGCAGTGCTGGACAGTCATCAGATTACTTGGGAACCAGTAGCCTAGGCAGCCAATAGTGCATGGGCGCTAGATCTGCACAATCACCTATGCTTGATGTGCATTCCCGGTAAAACTTGATGTGCATCCTCCAATCAGGCTGCAAAGGCATAATTTTCCTCCTTAACTAGCTTTATATGCGTACTTTCTTTATGAAACGCTATTTTCCACCACCATTTTCAGATTTCCGGCTAATTTAGGATGTTGCACACTGTGTTCAGCCAAGGGTGTGCAACATCCTGTCTGAAAATACAAAAATGGTGGTGGAAAATGGTGTTTCATAAAGAAAATACAAATATTTTCCCTGTTTTTTTCGGCTGCCTAGGCTAGGGAACCAGAGACTAAATAAACACTTGAACAGAACTTTCGATTGTGATAACTGCACTGACAGATAGCAAGCAACTCAGCTGCTACAGTTGATATGGCAACCTGGAAAATGGAAGTTGTTTTTAAGAATAAGGGGAAACTTAGCCACCATACTCTCTTTGTCCATTGTCCAGGGGCACAACTTTGGTTTTAGAAGTGGGGGGGACATAACCTGGCAGGGGTTCCGCCTTCATAATTTTTGGGGGCATCTAAAGCTCATTTCCTGCATTTCTACTAGGGCTATCCACAACAACAACAAATCTTGGTCCAACAAGAGTAGTCTTTTCTTTTGACCAATCGATTGATCAACATTTTTAAATGTGTATTTTTCCATAGGCATATATAGACACACCCTATGTGTTTAAAAAACATAAACTAGGCTATATGTACTGAACTTGTCTGATGCTTTAAGCAAGGTGTTTGATTAAATAATTATGACAAACAAATGACTCAAGAAGGAGCCAGAGATCAAGATAGCCTAACCAGAAGAAGAAAACCTGTTCCCGACCCTCCTTCTCCTTCGCAGATTCTGCTGTTATGCTCCTGAAGTTGCCGGTAATAGGCTACACAATGGCATCAAATACATCAAACACATGGTTTGATGCCATTCCATTGGCTCCATTCCAGACATTATTATGAGCCGTTCTCCACTCAGCAGCCTCCACTGATCTAGTGATACATAACTTGACATTTCTGCCATCCATTGTGACATTGTGGGAGGATAACAAACCTTCCAATTAATGGCAATTAATTTCTTAAACGCTATAAACACAGTTACACAGTTTCTTCTGATAACAGTCTCCAGTATCAACATTTCCAAGCAAACAAAAACAGAGAGAAGGGAGAATTTGTAGATATTCTGAGATAATAGAACATACTCTTTGCTAGAATTCAGCCAACAAGACAATAACATTTACATTTACATTACATAAGAGCAGACGCTCTTATCCAGAGCGACTTACAAATTGGTGCATTCACCTTATGATAGCCAGTGGGACAATCACTTTACAATGTATTTATTTTTATATTTTTATAATTTTTACATTTTCAATTTTTAGAGTATATTTTTAATCTTCATTTGTTTTATATATATATTTTTATTATTATATATTTTTATTTATTTATTTATTAATGTATTGTTTTTTTTATATAGTTTTTTTGTGGGGGGGGGGGGGGATAGAAAGATTACTTTTATACTATCCCAGGTATTCCTTAAAGAGGTAGGGTTTCAAGTGTCTCCGGAAGGTGGTCAGTGACTCCGCTGTCCTGGCGTCGTGAGGGAGCTTGTTCCACCATTGGGGTGCCAGAGCAGCGAACAGTTTTGACTGGGCTGAGCGGGAACTGTGCTTCCGCAGAGGTTGTCGGGAGAGGTCGTGTTTTTCTCTGGCTGGAGGTAAGCAGGAGGTAAGCTACATGTAGTGTTGAGTAAAGCTTAACCATGTGTTAGATCGTAGGTAGGTAGTTAGCTGTAGTTAAGTATTGTATTTATTGTAGGTTAGTATTGTTGTTATTGTAGGTTTCCGTGGGTAATTGTGGGTTAGTATCGAGGCACGAGGCTAGCTAGCTAGCGGGTAGCTACAGGTAACGATTAGCAACGCTGGAGAGCTGGTTCCAATGGTAATGTAGTCCTAGCCAACGTTTAACTTTTGCTTAACCATGTATTAGATCATAGGTAGGTAGTTAGCTGTAGTTAGGTATTGTATTTACTGTAGGTTAGTATTGTTGTTATTGTAGGTTTCCGTGGGTAATTGTGGGTTGGTATCGAGGCACGAGGCTAGCTAGCTAGCGGGTAGCTACAGGTAACGATTAGCAACGCTGGAGAGCTGGTTCCAATGGTAATGTAGTCCTAGCCAACGTTTAACTTTTGCTTAACCATGTATTAGATCGTAGGTAGGTAGTTAGCTGTAGTTAGGTATTGTATTTATTGTAGGTTGGTGTTGTTGTTATTGTAGGTTTCCGTGGGTAGTTGTAGGTTAGTATCGAGGCACGAGGCTAGCTAGCTAGCGGGTAGCTACTGGTAACGATTAGCAACGCTGGAGAGCTGGTTCCAACGTTTAATTTTTTATTTTATTTTTTTTGCTGCGTTGTGAAGGGAACTCGACACGGACTTGAATTGTCTGTTTGGTGTGCTGACACACTCTTGGCAGTTTGTTGTGGCCAGGTGTTGATGCTAAGTTGTGTGTTAATGGATGCTAGCTTGCAGGTTGGCTACGGCGTCATAGCTAGGCTTCGTGGGTTGTTGTGGGTAGTTACTGTGTCTTGGCAGTGTCCTCGGCCGTGCCGGCTGTAGCACGAAGCTAGCTAGCTAGCTAGCCGTTCTTCAAACAGAGTCAACACAGTGGCCATTGCTAGCTACCCAACATGACCAGCTGGCTGTACTGTAGTAGCTAACCACAATATACTTGTCCTAGCTAGCCAACGTCTAATCATTGCTGCGTCATGAAAGGAACTTGACACAGACACGAATGATCTGTTTAGTGTGTTATCACATTATTGGTGGTTTGTTGTGACCAAGTGTTGGTGCTAAACGGTGTGTTATTGTTATTGGATGCTAGTCTGCTAGTTGGCTATGGTGTCATAGTTGGCTAGCTGAACAAAGTGGGTTGAGTCTATTCCTTTAAACATTGAACCGCTGTGGTTCACAACAATTCTGATTTCCAAAGGCGGAAGTTGGGAGAGTTTTTTGTTCGGGTGGTTCAGTGAAACAATTTTAGTTTCTGAGGTAGAAGTTTTTGGTGAGGGAGGCCCTGCTCTCTCCGCTCCCAGATGCTTAGTCCATTTCATTCCGATCTCCTCTGCATTTTTGTAGCCATTTGCTACAGCCTGTCAACTATGCCTCTGCCTATCCCTGTTCTCTCCTCTCTGCACAGGCTACACAAACGCACCACACCGCGTGGCTGCTGCCTCTCCAACCTGGTGGTCCCTGCACGCACCACCCACGTGGAGTTCCAGGTCGCAGGCAGCCTCTGGAACTGCCGTTCTGCTGCCAACAAAGCTGACTTCATCCCAGCCTATGCCAACCTCCAGTCCCTCGACTTCCTGGCGCTGACGGAAACATGGATCACCACTGAAAACACCGCTACTCCTACTGCTCTCTCCTCGTCTGACCATGTGTTCTCGCATACCCCGAGAGCATCTGGTCAGAGGGGTGGTGGTACAGGAATCCTCATCTCTCCCAAGTGGACATTCTCAATTTTTCCCCTAACCCATCTGTCTATCTCCTCATTTGAATTCCATGCTGTCACAGTCACTAGCCCATTTAAGCTTAATATCCTTGTCATCTATCGCCCTCCAGGTTCCCTTGGAGAGTTCATCAATGAGCTTGACGCCTTGATAAGTTCCTTCCCTGAGGATGGCTCACCCCTCACAGTTTTGGGGGATTTCAACCTCCCTATGTCCACATTTGACTCATTTCTCTCTGCCTCCTTCTTTCCACTCCTCTCCTCTTTTGACCTCACCCTCTCACCGTCCCCCCCTACTCACAAGGCAGGCAATACGCTTGACCTCATCTTCACTAGATGCTGCTCCTCTACTAATCTCACTGCAACTCCCCTCCATGTCTCCGACCACTACTTTGTTTCCTTTTCTCTCTCACTCTCCTCCCACACTACTCACTCTGCCCCTACACAGATGGTAATGCGCCGCCGCAACCTTCGCTCTCTCTCTCCCACTACTCTCTCCTCTTCCATCCTATCATCTCTTCCCTCTGCTCAATCCTTCTCCCTCCAATCTCCTGATTCTGCCTCCTCAACCCTCCTCTCCTCCCTTTCTGCATCCTTTGACTCTCTGTGTCCCCTATCCTCCCGGCCGGCTCGGTCCTCCCCTCCAGCTCCGTGGCTTGATGACTCATTGCGAGCTCACAGAACAGAGCTCCGGGCAGCGGAGCGGAAATGGAAGAAAACTAAACTCCCTGCCGACCTGGCATCTTTTCACTCCCTCCTCTCTACATTTTCTTCATCTGTTTCTGCTGCTAAGGCCACCTTCTACCACTCTAAATTCCAAGCATCTGCCTCTAACCCTAGGAAGCTCTTTGCCACATTTTCCTCCCTCCTGAATCCTCCCCCCCCCCCCCCCCCCCCCTCCTCTCTCTCTGTGGATGACTTCGTCAACCACTTTGAAAAGAAGGTTGACGACATCCGATCCTCGTTTGTTAAGCCTAATGACACTGCTGGTCCTGCTCACACTGCCCTACCCTATGCTTTGACTTCTTTCTCCCCTCTCTCTCCAGATAAAATCCTGCGACTTGTGACTGCAGGCCGCCCAACAACCTGCCCGCTTGACCCCATCCCCTCCTCCCTTCTCCAGACCATCTCCGGTGACCTTCTCCCCTACCTCACCTCGCTGATCAACTCATCCTTGACCGCTGGCCATGTCCCTTCCGTCTTCAAGAGAGCGAGAGTTACTCCCCTTCTCAAAAAACCAACACTCGACCCCACTGATGTCAACAACTACAGACCAGTATCCCTTCTTTCTTTTCTTTCCAAAACTATTGAGCGTGCCGTCTTTAGCCAACTCTCTTGCTATCTCTCTCAGAATGACCTTCTTGATCCAAACCAATCAGGTTTCAGGACTGGTCATTCAACTGAGACTGCTCTTCTCTGTGTCACGGAGACTCTCCGCACTGCTAAAGCTAACTCTCTCTCCTCTGCTCTTGTCCTTCTAGACCTGTCTGCTGCCTTTGATACTGTGAACCATCAGATCCTCCTCTCCACCCTCTCCGAGATGGGCATCTCCGGCGCGGCTCACTCCTGGATTGCGTCCTACCTGACCGGTCGCTCCTACCAAGTGGCGTGGCGGGAAGCTGTCTCCGCACCACGTGCTCTCACCACTGGTGTCCCCCAGGGATCGGTTCTGGGCCCTCTCCTTTTCTCCCTATACACCAAGTCACTTGGCTCTGTCATATCCTCACATGGCCTTTCCTATCATTGCTACGCTGACGATACACAACTAATCTTCTCCTTTCCCCCTTCTGATAACCAGGTGGCGAATCGCATCTCTGCATGTCTGGCAGACATATCAGTATGGATGACGGATCACCACCTCAAGCTGAACCCTGGCAAGACGGAGCTGCTCTTCCTCCCGGGGAAGGACTGCCCGTTCCATGATCTCGCCATCACGGTTGACAACTCCGCTGTGTCCTCCTCCCAGAGTGCGAAGAGCCTAGGCGTGACCCTGGACAACACCCTGTCGTTCTCCGCCAACATCAAGGCGGTGACCCGCTCCTGCAGGTTCATGCTCTACAACATTCGGAGAGTGCGACCCTGCCTTACACAGGAAGCGGCGCAGGTCCTGGTCCAGGCACTTGTCATCTCCCGTCTGGACTACTGCAACTCGCTGTTGGCTGGGCTCCCTGCCTGTGCCATTAAACCCCTACAACTCATCCAGAATGCCGCAGCCCGTCTGGTGTTCAACCTTCCCAAGTTCTCTCACGTCACCCCCCTCCTCCGCACACTCCACTGGCTTCCAGTTGAAGCTCGCATCCGCTACAAGACCATGGTGCTTGCCTATGGAGCAGTGAGGGGAACGGCACCTCTGTACCTTCAGGCTCTGATCAGTCCCTACACCCAAACGAGGACATTGCGTTCATCCACCTCTGGCCTGCTGGCTCCCCTTCCTCTGCGGAAGCATAGCTCCCGCTCAGCCCAGTCAAAACTGTTCGCTGCTCTGGCACCCCAATGGTGGAACAAGCTCCCTCACGACGCCAGGACAGCGGAGTCACTCACCACCTTCCGGAGACATTTGAAACCCCACCTCTTTAAGGAATACCTGGGATAGGATAAAGTATTCCTTCTAACCCCCCCCCCCCCCCCAAATTGTAAAGTGGTTATCCCACTGGCTATAGGGTGAACGCACCAATTTGTGAGTCGCTCTGGCTAAGAGCGTCTGCTAAATGACGTTAATGTGCCCTTGAGCAAGGCACTTAACCCTAATTGCTCCTGTAAGTCGCTCTGGTTAAGAGCGTCTGCTAAATGACTAAAATGTAAAATGTAAATGTAAATAACATAATAACATAACATAACATAATAACATATGCAAAGATGTCCCCTTTTGTGTTTTACACTTCCAGCAGAGGAATTACATTTCTGAGTGCATGATATTCAGTTTCACTTTCATATAGGATGTTCTATGGATGGTAAAAAAACTTCAGTAATTTATGTCTGAGATTATATGAGCATGACTGGGCATTCAAACATACAGTATCTGTATTCATTCATCATCATCAATATTGTGTTGTGTACTGAGTGTGCACCATGACAGTGTAGTCTGTTGAGCTGTTTATACCGTGTCAGTATGAAAAGTAGGGAATTACCTAGGGAAACTGACAGATCAATAACCTTACATTGCTGTACTGACTCTAATAAAAACTCACATTGTGCTGTCAAAAAATGTCAGAATATCAATCTTCAATCGTTTGGCTGCTGGTTTCATCGTTTGATTCAGGTCTAGTGTGATTGAGGCAAAAATAATACCTAAAGTTAGTGAGCTAGCTAGCTAACGTTATCTAACTTTTGGATAGCTCTAATGGTACATCAACTGGCGAAAACTAATCAAGTTAATGTACTCCTGTTGAAACGGGACAAAAAGGCTACAAAACATTTCCATACACACAACAGCTGTTAGATACTGCTATCTGACAGATAGCTAGAGGCTAGAGCTGAACTGGCTGTGGTAGCTACTAGCTAGCTAGCTAGCTAGTTCATTCTCTTCAGATAGAACTTCAGTCGAGAAGGGATGAAACATTAGCTAACATTACATGTCAGTTACGCTACTAGCTCAGAACTGCACTGGGGGAAAAAAGTCAAACAGCAGTTACCTTGCCAGCTACATCAGTCAAATAAAGAGTAGCCAGTTTCTGCTCTGCTTGCTTTTCCAACTCTGAGAAAAAGCGCAACACACAGACTGCAGCTGCAGACAGCAGCACCATGCTGGTCAGAAGCTTTGCCTTCACACAGCCTGTCCGCATGCTCTGTGGTGTCCGAGTGGTCCTAAATCCAACCACAGAATGGTCCTAAATCCAACTGGCTGAAACCACCAAACAGCCTACCCGACCGCTCTGAGGCGTCTGCATGTTCCTAAAGCACACCTATGCTGTTTTTTTGTATCACAGTTTAATGATAAAACAGGGGGGGATGCAATTTTAGAATGTGTGTGGGGTTGGGGGGTCATGTCCCCCCGTCCCCAGTGAAAGTTGCGCTCCTGCCACTGTCTATTGCCAAAGAGGTTGCTGTATTGTAAATCCTTTGTGATATGGATGATGTTTGGCTCAAGTGGGCATAGCTGTCCTTGAAGACTGTTGTGTCGTCACAAAAGGCTACTACTGGGCTAGCTACCCACATGCTGTGGCTGCTT
The DNA here is from genome assembly GCF_964263955.1 of Coregonus lavaretus. Lineage (NCBI taxonomy): Eukaryota > Metazoa > Chordata > Actinopteri > Salmoniformes > Salmonidae > Coregonus > Coregonus lavaretus. The sequence goes on along the minus strand of NC_139993.1, from coordinate 42,891,711 downwards.
GTTGCTTTCACTGAATGAAAGACAATGCACAGCCTGTTTCCCATTTGAGTGAGCTGAACCATTTGAAAAGAAAAAATAGCCTCCAGCTAACTGGGTCTTCCTTGTTCAGTGTCATTGTCTCTTAAATCATTTCATTAATATTGCATATTTTAATTGACGTGCTCCATTTTTATCACAGACAACCGGATAACCCATTGAAAGTTTTAATGCACTTTTCACATTAATGCACTTTGGTCATTAGCAGTGAAACGCTGCCCTGACCTCAGCCAAGATTCATTCCACCCACTGAATCTAAACGCTGCTTTTTGCCTGTGGATACTCTGATGAAAGCTCTGCATTCAGCGCAGACCGTGGATTCTAATATCTGTTAAGAACCACTAACAATGTAAATTACACCAACCCACTTCTCCTCTGTGGATCCATGTTCGCTCTTCAAAGCCTGAGAGGAGGATGCCCCCGTCATATGACTCATGCTCAGTACTACAACAGCATCCATCCTGTCTATACTGTATTTCATGGGAAACAAGATGATCTCCCAGGTAGTGGCTATTGAATAGAGAGACACTTGAAATTGACTCAAATGTTAGTCATTCACCCTGCCATTCTCTCCACCCATGTACAATGGGTCAAGCTGGAGAGGTCTTCTCTAGAATTACATGAAGCACTGCCAGCTTTTCCATATGTCAGCCTGGGCTGTCATTCTGAGGTGCGTGCCATCATGCAGATTGGTTGTTTTCTATGCACAATGTGGAACAAGCATGTGGACAGATGTTGGGGGAGACACAGAAAGGCTGGGTACAGCACCACGTGGCTCCATTGCCCCGAGTGGAGAGAAGAGAGCATGGTGCCAAGCACACGCTGGTGTAATAACCAGGCCCCCCTCAGGCGGACTCTGAGGATCGGCCTGCCTACGCCTGGCTACGAGGAGCTGCCGCTGCTGTGCCCAACCCCCATCTCATCTGACCCACTCTCCTTGTCCACTGCCTCCGCCTCCTCCTTTTCTTGCTTCTTCTTCTCCTCCTTCTCCTCCTCCTCCACATTCTCTTGCTTCTTCTTCTCCTCACCCACTTAGTTACCTTCCAGCAAATCTGAAAAGAGCACCAATCTAAAATAGAACCCATGCCACACCATCATCACATATTGTGAATACCACCACTCAACTACCTGCCAATCCACCATGCACTACATGTTGCAAAGCACAGCAAAGTACTGTAGGTCTCTTTATCTCTCTAAAAGTATTGTGATTGATTTAAAGCCCCACCCACCAACCACCTGTCTCCTGGATACCTGCCTCCAGGTGGTCCCGCATACAGAGAAGATATGATAGTTTAATGGTGTAATCTGTCTAACAACTAGGTCTCCAGCACAGGCCCTGCCGAAACCGTGCCAACGCTGTGATTAGTAAATGGGTCAGGTTTTAATCCATAACTAAGTTAATGGAAATGAAAATGCTTCCATTTGTGATTGCTCCTCCCTTGTATCGGAGAGAGTGGTCAGCCATAATCAGTTCCACAGGTATTCTGTAATGACAGTGTAGTTTGTGTCCTTGCTGGCTGCTCTCAAATAGTGCTGCTCATTCTATTCTGTAATACAGAGTAAATCACTTTACATTACTGTCTACAAATTACAACTGCCATGTTGTATGTTGTAAACAAAGAACGGCGGCTTTAGCCATGTTTAAATAAGAAAACCATAGCGTGAGAGGAACTGCAACATTTACCAATGAGCTGAATATGGAAGGCTACTGTAACAAAACTCTAGGCTATGAGTTCCCCTGTGCCATACAGTGGGGGAAAAAAAGTATTTAGTCAGCCACCAATTGTGCAAGTTCTCCCACTTAAAAAGATGAGAGAGGCCTGTAATTTTCATCATAGGTACACGTCAACTATGACAGACAAATTGAGGAAAAAAAATCCTGAAAATCACATTGTAGGATTTTTTATGAATTTATTTTCAAATTATGGTGGAAAATAAGTATTTGGTCACCTACAAACAAGCAAGATTTCTGGCTCTCACAGACCTGTAACTTCTTCTTTAAGAGGCTCCTCTGTCCTCCACTCGTTACCTGTATTAATGGCACCTGTTTGAACTTGTTATCAGTATAAAAGACACCTGTCCACAACCTCAAACAGTCACACTCCAAACTCCACTATGGCCAAGACCAAAGAGCTGTCAAAGGACACCAGAAACAAAATTGTAGACCTGCACCAGGCTGGGAAGACTGAATCTGCAATAGGTAAGCAGCTTGGTTTGAAGAAATCAACTGTGGGAGCAATTATTAGGAAATGGAAGACATACAAGACCACTGATAATCTTCCTCGATCTGGGGCTCCACGCAAGATCTCACCCCGTGGGGTCAAAATGATCACAAGAACGGTGAGCAAAAATCCCAGAACCACACGGGGGGACCTAGTGAATGACCTGCAGAGAGCTGGGACCAAAGTAACAAAGCCTACCATCAGTAACACACTACGCCGCCAGGGACTCAAATCCTGCAGTGCCAGACGTGTCCCCCTGCTTAAGCCAGTACATGTCCAGGCCCGTCTGAAGTTTGCTAGAGTGCATTTGGATGATCCAGAAGAGGATTGGGAGAATGTCATATGGTCAGATGAAACCAAAATAGAACTTTTTGGTAAAAACTCAACTCGTCGTGTTTGGAGGACAAAGAATGCTGAGTTGCATCCAAAGAACACCATACCTACTGAAGCATGGAGGTGGAAACATCATGCTTTGGGGCTGTTTTTCTGCAAAGGGACCAGGACGACTGATCCGTGTAAAGGAAAGAATGAATGGGGCAATGTATGGTGAGATTTTGAGTGAAAACCTCCTTCCATCAGCAAGGGCATTGAAGATGAAACGTGGCTGGGTCTTTCAGCATGACAATGATCCCAAACACACCGCCCGGGCAACGAAGGAGTGGCTTCGTAAGAAGCATTTCAAGGTCCTGGAGTGGCCTAGCCAGTCTCCAGATCTCAACCCCATAGAAAATCTTTGGAGGGAGTTGAAAGTCCGTGTTGCCCAGCGACAGCCCCAAAACATCACTGCTCTAGAGGAGATCTGCATGGAGGAATGGGCCAAAATACCAGCAACAGTGTGTGAAAACCTTGTGAAGACTTACAGAAAACGTTTGACCTGTGTCATTGCCAACAAAGGGTATACAGTATAACAAAGTATTGAGAAACTTTTGTTATTGACCAAATACTTATTTTCCACCATAATTTTCAAATAAATTCATTAAAAATCCTACAATGTGATTTTCAGGATTTTTTTTTCTAATTTTGTCTGTCATAGTTGACGTGTACCTATGATGAAAATTACAGGCCTCTCTCATCTTTTTAAGTGGGAGAACTTGCACAATTGGTGGCTGACTAAATACTTTTTTCCCCCACTGTATATCAATAGAATGTCAGCTACACAACATTCTAATCAAGGCATGTGAGTTTTAAAAGAGTGGTGATAACAATATGCACGGTGCTCTACTGTATATTTGTAAACCCAAAAGATTTAGGTACTAGACCGTTTTTTAACAGAATACCATTCACACTCATTTGGCATTCAAGTCATTGAATTGAATTTCTCTCTTCCTTCATCTCTAGTAGGATATGGTTCGAGGCAGACGTTCTGGCAAAAGTGACTCATTGATGTCTGAGCGAAAAGCCCATCAAATTTAGATCTGATGCCAGGGGGACCAGCAGCCTATTGTTCCAGGAGTGAGAGAGCAATCATCTGATATCATCAAACTGTAATGAATCTGTATGGGGGGGAGAGGCGAGAGTGAAATTAAATGCGTCTTACAGAGCCATTTCAACTCCAAAACACAACAATCCTCTCTCAAAGTTAACCACTATGAATGGTCTATATACGGTCCAATATTATTTAGGAGTTTGACCACCCATTGAGTCATAAGGGACGTTGTCTGTGCCCTACATCATGTAGAGTGAAATGGGATTCATTGGTCGTGCAGGATCTCTCCCTTTATCACTGAGTGAGGGACTGGGAGAGCGTGGATCCACCATATCTGAGAGCACTTTCCAATTACATCAGGACGGGGAAGGGGCTGGAGCTGCCTGGCACGTATTGACTGCCCACTAAATCTTGTTTATACCGTGCCACGGGGTCAACAAGTGTGACTGCTGCGGCCGACTACTGGCAAAACAGATTTCCACGGGATGGGAGAGGAAGCCTCTAGCCTCCAGCCCTCCTCAGCCTCTCTCTGTCTGGAGCATCAGCCAGCTCTTCTACTCTGTCTGACTTCCATACTGACAGAGGCATGGTCTTAGAGACACTCACATCAGTGGAGGCTCCTCAGAGGAGGAAGGGGAGGACCATCCTCCTCAGTGATTTTCAGAAAAATAAAAATGGTAAAACATTTAAACATTTAAAAAATAAAAATGGTAAAACATTTAATCCTTTTTAGATAAAACTATACTAAATATAATCACATGCCACCAAATAATTGATTAAAACATACTATTTTGCAAAGGAGGCCTACAGTAGCCTCAACAGCACTCTGTAGGGTAGCACCATGGTGTAGCCAGAGGACAGCTAGCTTCCGTCCTCCTCTGGGTACATTGACTTCAATACAAAACCTAGGAGGCTCATGGTTCTCACCCCCTTCCATAGCCTTACACAGTAATTATGACAACCTATCAGAGCTCTTACAGCATGAACTGACATGTTGTCCACCCAATCAAAGGATCAGATAATGAATCTAGTACTGAAAGCATAAGATACAGCTAGCTAGCATTGCAGTGCATAAAATGTGGTGAGTAGTTGACTCAAAGAGAGAGAAAGACAATAGTTGAACAGTTTTTAATAAATTAATTTCTTCCAAAATGAAGGCGAAGCAAGAGAGAGATAGAGAGCGAGCGGGAGAGAGAGAGATTTCATACTTTTTTTTCACTTACTCAGCTAGCAACTGCAGCTAGCTAGTTTAGCCTACTCAAACAGAAGGATGCTATGTTAGCTAGCTGGCTATGACTATCCAACACAACACTGGAACTCTTCCAGGTCAAGGTAAGCTTTTAGTTTGACAAATGTATTGCCACCAGGGCCCGGCGGTGTAGTGCTAAACTGCTTACTGACTGTACACTGTAACGTTACTGCATGATTGTAGCAGGTTTACTAACGTATTAGTTCTATTAGCTATGTTGACAATAACGTTACTTTAGCTAATCAAATTAAATCCAACTTTATTTGTCACATGCACAAGTGTAGACCTTACTGTGAAATGCTTACTTACAGGCCCTTCACCAACAATGCATTTCAAGAAAGAGTTAAGAAAATATTTACCAAATAAAAGTACAAAATAATAAAAAGTAACAAAATAAACTAACAATAATGAGGCAATAAAAAGGAGGTAATTTGTACATCTAGGTAGGGGTAAAGTGACTATACATAGATAATAGACGGCCGGTAGCAGCAGTGTAAAAACCAATGTAAATAGTCTGGGTGGCCATTTGATTAATTGTTCAGCAGTCTTATTGGGTGTAGAAGCTGTTAAGGAGCCTTTTGGTCCTAGACTTGGTGCTCCGGTACCGCTTGCCGTGCAGTAGCAGGGAGAACAGTCTATGACTTGGGTGATTAGAGTCTTTGACAATTTTTGACGCTTTCCTCTGACACCGCCTAGTATATACAGTTGAAGTCGTAAGTTTACATACACCTTAGCCAAATACATTTAAACTCAGTTTTTCACAATTCCTGACATTTAATCCTAGTAAAGATTCCCTGTTTTAGGTCAGTTAGGATCACCACTTTATTTTAAGAATGTGAAATGTCAGAATAATAGTAGAGAGAATGATTTATTTCAGCTTTTATTTCTTTCATCACATTCCCAGTGGGACAGAAGTTTACATACACTCAATTAGTATTTGGTAGCATTGCCTTTAAATTGTTTAACTTGGGTCAAACGTCTCGGGTAGCCTTCCACAAGCTTCCCACAATAAGTTGGGTGAATTTTGGCCCATTCCTCCTGACAGAGCTGGTGTAACTGAGTCAGGTTTGTAGGCCTCCTTGCTCGCACACACTTTTTCAGTTCTGCCCACACATTTTCTATAGGATTGAGGTCAGGGCTTTGTGATGGCCACTCCAATACCTTGACTTTGTTGTCCTTAAGCCATTTTGCCACAACTTTGGAAGTATGCTTGGGGTCATTGTCCATTTGGAAGACCCATTTGCGACCAAGCTTTAACTTCCTGACTGATGTCTTGAGATGTTGCTTCAATATATCCACATACATTTCCTTCCTCATGATGCCATCTATTTTGTGAAGTGCACCAGTCCCTCCTGCAGCAAAGCACCCCCACAGCATGATGCTGCCACCCCGTGCTTCACGGTTGGGATGGTGTTATTCGGCTTGCAAGCAGCCCCCTTTTTCCTCCAAACATAACGATGGTCATTATGGCCAAACAGTTCTATTTTTGTTTCATCAGACCAGAGGACATTTCTCCAAAAAGTACGATATTTGTCCCCATGTGCAGTTGCAAACCGTAGTCTGTCTTTTTTATAGCGGTTTTGGAGCAGTGGCTTCTTCCTTGCTGAGCGGCCTTTCAGGCTATGTCGATATATAACTTGTTTTACTGTGAATATAGATACTTTAGTACCTGTTTCCTCCAGCATCTTCACAAGGTCCTTTGCTGTTGTTCTGGGATTGATTTGCACTTTTCGCACCAAAGTACGTTCATCTCTTGGAGACAGAACGCGTCTCCTTCCTGAGCGGTATGACGGCTGCGTGGTCCCATGGTGTTTATACTTGCGTACTATTGTTTGTACAGATGAACGTGGTAACTTCAGGCGTTTGGAAATTGCTCCCAAGGATGAACCAGACTTGTGGAGGTCTACAACTTTTTTACTGAGGTCTTGGCTGATTTCTTTTGATTTTCCCATGATGTCAAACAAAGAGTCACTGAGTTTGAAGGTCGGCCTTGAAATACATCCACAGGTACACCTCCAATTGATTCAAATTATGTCAACTAGCCTATCAGAAGCTTCTAAAGCCATGACATCATTTTCTGGAATTTTCCAAGCTGTTTAAAGGCACCGTCAACTTAGTGTATGTAAACTTCTGACCCACTGCAATTGTGATACAGTGAATTATAAGTGAAATAATCTGTCTGTAAAGAATTGTTGGAAAAATTACTTGTGTCATGCACAAAGTAGATGTCCTAACCGACTTGCCAAAACGATAGTTTGTTAACAAGAAATGTGTGGAGTGGTTGAAAAACGAGTTTTTATGACTCCAACCTAAGTGTATGTAAACTTCTGACTTCAACTGTAGGTCCTGGATGGCAGGAAGCTTGGCACCAGTGATGTACTGGGCCGTACGCACTACCCTCTGTAGCGCCTTACGGTCAGATGCCGAGTAGTTGCCATACCAGGCGATGATGCAACCGGTCAGGATGCTCTCGATGGTGCAGCTGTAGAACTAATATGGTGCCAATGATGTAGGCTGTGTGTAGCAGTTATGATATGGTTTGGCTTGGAAAGGTTTTTTCGCCTGGTCACATAAAGCTGATGTGTTGTGCATTGACGTCCACAAGCGACGACCTGTGTGCACCTATCTTGTAAACTTTCATTCATAGGCTAGGTTGTAGCAACCTCATGATGGGTATAGGGAAAATTTGAGTATCATGTAGTAGCCTAAACCTATCGCTGTTACATTGAACAGGGTGAATGGAATATGAATGACAGTCATCCAATATGGTGTAATAGAAATAAGGCCATGATCATGAAAAAAAAAACATCCTCCCTCATCTTAAACAGCACTGACCGCCACTGACTTACATAATGTGCCTGGGAGTATTTCTGTGCCTACAAAAGATGACAGAAGTGTCTGTGAAGCAGGGGACAAGGGACAAACTTGTGAGGTTTATTGTAGGGAAATGATTATGATATACAAAAGCCTGGTTTAGTGGCGACCTGTCCCTCGAATCAAAGGAGTCCCAGACAGTGTCTGGAATAAGTATTTTTTTTAAATTAATTTATAAAGATTTGATCTGAGACAGTTTTATTTTTATTTTATCTGGGACAGTCGAGGGCACATTAGCTTCTTGACCTCCCATTTCCACTTGCCAATGAGTCTAGGGAGTTTGGTCTGGCCATAAAGCTGGGCTTACTGTGCTGCTAAACTTAGCAGGATGTGTCTGCATTGTGGACGTGATGATACATTAGTGCGCTAGTAGAGAACTGATAAATAAAGTAGTGGCCAGGGGAAGTAAGGCACAAGTGCTGTTTCTCATTGGATGCAAGGTCAAGCAAATATGGCTGTTTCAGAATTCTGCACGACCTCTTCCCAAACGATTTGCCTGACATTGAGATCACATTCAGTATCCTTGCGGGGCAACTGTCTTTGCTCGGTGCCTTTTGCTAATTTGTAATCCAAAACACGCAGGACACCAGGTTGATGAGACTGCGTTATGAAACCTGGGCTTTCCATCTTATTTGATGTAAAAAAAAAAAAAAGAACCTCTTACTTACTTTTAGACAACAGATGAAAAAGTGCTCAGCCTCCTCCCCCTCCTCCATGTCTGCCTCACTCTTCCTTAGCAAATAAAGGGAAAACCTTGGGAAAAGCACTGCTGAATTTGTCAACCCCTGAGTTCCCCCGAGCAGCATAATGTGTTTAAACTGAGTGGAAAAAAATAACACCAGAGAGATAGAATAACCTGAAAGTGTGAAATGGACCTAAATGGATTTTTACCCTGTGAATGATGCCTTTTAGGCTAAAATTCCAGTATGTGTTGTGAAACCTGATAGATACCTTACATATTCCACTCTTCATAATTTCAAGTGTAAAGGGAAGTCTGTCTTTTTTATTAGATTTCAAGTTCTTCATTGATGTAAATGGTCGTGACATGGGGAGAATGTAAGGCCTCTGAAAACTGTAAAAAGCTCTAACACACTATTGTATCATGTACAGCTACATACAGTATATGTCAGTAATGGAACTCTATCTTGTTTGATTCCGTCATACTGGATAATAAATACTACATTACAAGAGGATTACTGACTGCTCAAAAAGTTCATCCTTGAGATACTGCTGGAGAATAACACGACATTTTTACATTTGACATTTTAGTCATTTAGCAGACGCTCTTATCCAGAGCAATTTACAGTTAGTGCATTCATTTTAAAATACTGTAGCTAGAAGGGACAACCACATATCACAGTCATAGTAAGTACATTTTTCCTCAATAAAGTAGCTATCAGCAAAGTCAGAGCTAGTAAGATTTTTTAAATAAAATAATAATAGTAATCAAGTGCGAGTGTTACTTCACAAAATAAATATTGTTTATATTTTTGGAGGTGTTCTTTTTCCCATTAAGTTTCACCTCTGTTCCAACACCCAATAAGGTTTTAGTGCCTTGAGGAAGTAGTTCATATAAAAGGGGGGGGGGGGGGGCCTCATAATATCTGTGCCTGAAGGAAATGTTGCTTCTTTAAAAGGTGACTATACTATATACAGTGCCTTCAGAAAGTATTCACAGCCCTTTACTTTTTCCACATTTAGTTGTGTTACAGCCTGAATTTCAAATGGATAAAATTGAGATGTTTTGTCACTGGCCTGTACACGATACCCCATAATGTCAAAGTGGAATTATGTTTTTCAAAAATGTTACAAATTAATAAAAAATGAAAATCTGAAATGTCTTGAGTAATAACTATTCAACCCCTGTGTTATGGCAAGCCTAAATACATTCAGGAGTAAAACATGTGCTTAACAAGTCACATAATAAGTTGCATGGACTCACTCTGTGTGCAATAATAGTGTTTAACACGATTTTTGAATGACTACCTCATCTCTGTACCCCACACATACAATGATCTGTAAGATCCCTCAGTTGAGTAGTGAATTTCAAACACAGAATCGAGCACAAAGATCAGGGAGGTCTTCCAATGCCTCACAAAGAAGGGCAGATATTGGTACTGTAGATGTGTAAACATTTTAAAAGCAGACATGAAATATCCCTTTGTGATTGGTGAAGTTATTAATTACACTTTGGATGGTGTATCAATACACCCAGTCACTTCAATGATACAGGCGTCCTTCCTAACTCAGTTGCCGGAAAGGAAGGAAACGGCTCAGGGATTTCACCATGAGGCCAATGGTGACTTTAAAACAGTTACAGAGTTTAATGGCTTTCATTGGAGAACACTGAGGATGGATCAACAACATTGTAGTTAATCCACAATAATAACCTAATTGAAAGAGTGAAAATAAGGAAGCCTGTACAGAATACAAATATTCCAAAACATACACCCTGTTTGCAACAAGGCACTGAAGTACCACTCTCCATATTTTCAAACGTAGTGGTGGCTGCATCATGTTATGGGTATGCTTGTAATCGTTAAGGACAGGAGTTTTTCAGGATACAAAATTAATGGAATGGAGCTAAGCACAGGCAAAATCCTAGAGGAAAACATGGTTCAGTATGTATTCCACCAGACACTGGGAGAGGAATTCACCTTTCAGAAGGAAAATAACCTAAGACACAAAGCCAAATTTACACTGGAGTTGCTTACCAAGAAGACAGTAAATGGTTCTGAGTGGTATAGTTACAGTTTTGACTTAAATCTACTTGAAAATCTATGGCAACACCTGAAAATGGTTGTCTAGCAATGATCAACAACCAATTTGACAGAGCTTGAAGAATTTTGAAAATAATAATGGGCAAATGTTGCAGAATCCAGGTGTGGAAAGCTCTTAGAGACTTACCCAAAAAGACTCACAGCTGTAATCGCTGCCAAAGGTGCTTCTACAAAGTATTGTCAAAGGGATGTGAATACTTATGTATATGAGATATTTCTGTATTTCATTTTCAATAAATTCGCAAACATTTCTAAAAACATGTTTTCACTTGGTGATTATGGGGCATTTGCCTTGCAAAAGTATTCATCCCCCTTGGCGTTTTTCCTATTTTGTTGCATTACAACCTGTATTTTAAATGGATTTTTATTTGGATTTCATGTAATGGACATACACAAAATAGTGAAATGAAAAAAATTACTTGTTTCAAAACATTCTAAAAAATTAATAACGGAAAAGTGGTGCATGCATATGTATTCACCCCCTTTGCTATGAAGCTCCTAAATAAGATCTGGTGCAACCAATTACCTTCAGAAGTCACATAATTAGTTAAATAAAGTCCACCTGTGTGCAATCTAAGTGTCATATGATCTGTTATATGATCTCAGTATATATACACCTGTTCTGAAAGGCCCCAGAGTCTGCAACACCACTAACCAAGGGGCAGCACCAAGCAAGCGGCACCATGAAGACCAAGGAGCTCTCCAAACAGGTCAGGGACAAAGTTGTGGAGAAGTACAGATCAGGGTTATAAAAAAATATCTGAAACTTTGAACATCCATTATTTAAAAAATGGAAAGAATATGGCACCACAACAAACCTGCCAGGAGAGGGCCGCCCACCAAAACTCACGGACCAGGCAAGGAGGGCATTAATCAGAGCGGCAACAAAGACAGCAGAGATAACCCTGAAGGAGCTGCAAAGCTCCACAGCGGAGATTGGAGTATCTGTCCATAGGATCACTTTAAGCCGTACACTCTACAGAGCTGGGCTTTACGGAAGAGTGGCCAGAAAAAAAGCCATTGCTTAAAGAAAAAAATAAGCAAACATGTTTGGTGTTCGCCAAAAGACATGTGGGAGACTCCCCAAACATATGGAAGAAGGTACTCTGGACAGATGAGACTACAATTGAGCTTTTAGGCCATCAAGGAAAACGCTATGTCTGGCGCAAACCCAACACCACTCATCACCCCGAGAACACCATGAAGCAGGGACTGGGAAACTGGTCAGATGGATGGCGCTAAATACAGGGAAATTCTTGAGGGAAACCTGTTTCAGTCTTCCAGAGATTTGAGACTGGGACAGAGGTTCATCTTCCAGCAGGACAATGACCCTAAGCATACTGCTAAAGCAACACTCAAGTGGTTTAAGGGGAAACATTTAAATGTCTTGGAATGGCCTAGTCAAAGCCCAGACTTCAATCCAATTGAGAATCTGTGGTATGACTTAAAGATTGCTGTACACCATTGCTGTACAACCCATCCAACTTGAAGGAGCTGGAGCAGTTTTGCCTTGAAGAATGGGCAAAAATCCCAGTGGCTAGATGTGCCAAGCTTATAGAGACATACCCCAAGAGACTTGCAGCTGTAATTGCTGCAAAAGGTGGCTCTACAAAGTATTGACTTTGAGGGGGGGTGAATAGTTATGCACGCTCAAGGTTTCTGTTTTTTTTGTCTTATTTCTTGTTTGTTTCACAAAAAAATATATTTTTCATTTTCAAAGTGGTAGGCATGTTGTGTAAATCAAATGATACAAACCCCCAAAAAAATCAATTTTAATTCCAGGTTGTAAGGCAATAAAATAGGAAAAATGCCAAGGGGGGTGAATACTTTCTCAAGCCACTGTAGATGGTTGAGAAAAGATCTCAATTTAATCCATTTTAAATTCAGGCTGTAACACAACAAAAATTGGAATAAGTCAAGGGGTATGAATACCTTCTGAAGGCACTGTATAGTGTTCATACACACATAATACAAAGGTCAAGCCAGGTGTATTTTTGAAATGAATATCTTCAGTATTCATTGACCCAGCAGTGTCACATTAAGCTGTAGTCATTTGAAAATGAGAGATGACGGTTGACAATAGGATATGAGACCTCAGGGTTCAAGAGGTAGGGGTGGAACAGGGAGAGGGGAAAGTGGGGTGAAGGAAAGTGTCACGCCCTGGCTCTGGGGACGCTGTTATGTTGAGCCAGGGTGTGTAGATCAATGTGTTTTGTGTCTATGGGTGCTATTTCTATGTTGGCCAGAGTGGCTCCCAATCAGAGGCAACGAGTGTCAGGTGTTGCTGGCTGTCTCTGATTGGGAGCCATATTTAAACAGTCTGTGTTTCATTCGTGTTTGTGGGATTTTGTTTCTAGTCTGTTTATGGTAGACCGTGAACTGTCACGTATCGTTTGTTGTTTTGATCGTGTCTCGTAATAAAGAGTATGTTTGCCTGCAACGCTGCGCCTTGGTCCTCATCTGTTCTAGACGATCCTGACAGAAAGGCAGGTTGATGTTTATTGTCATGAGTTTTGTCCTGATGCAGAAGTGAGTGATTTCCCCTTAGATAGGCCAGCTTCAAAGTCAAAATTGGATATTGTAAAAATTCATGAAAACCAAAATGAGCTTTTTGCTCTTAATTTAAGCTTAGGGTTAGGCATTAGGGTTTACAGTCTGGTTAAGGTTAGGGTTAAGGTTAGGTTTAAAATCAGATTTTGTGACTTTGTGACTGTGCCAGCTAGTGACTACTCTGAAGAGCTGCCTCCAGAACAAGATTCATGACAAAGAAGCTAACCTGCGAAGGCAAGGGGGGTCGAATTGTCACACCTTTTTGTAGAACTGACTTCTGTCTGCCATCACCATGGATACGCCATTGTCTTTAAATTTGCAGAATGCTGCTGAATCAGAGAATTACCCCTACGCCAGGAGTCAGGTGAACACAGTGGGAAAATCGATAGCAGAGGGCCAAGCTCCCTGTTATGCAGAATGGTCCAGGGATATAGTGTAGAGTGTGGGGGGGAAAAGTGCGTGACTATCAGATAGAGGGACTTTTCCTGTAACCACTGAGAATGGAGACCTATGATGGAACATCTGTCTCTGAAGGACACAGCTGTGTGTGTGTGAGTGCTAGCGTTTGTGTCCTAGTATTGCATGTGTGATCGCTAATTCATCATTCCATTACACTTCAGGGAGAGCCTGCTATGCTTGCATCGGCAGCCATGGAGGAGCAATACAGCAGCTGACAGGAGCTCTATGGGCTGTAAGCATAGGCATCGGCCCAGTGTGTGCTGCACCGTAAAATAAAGCCCCTTGTGAACAGACACACAATTACTTAAAGAAATTAAAAAGCTATACTGAATGTGGAAATGGCCTCATAGTGGTTCTCAGAGAAAGCCTTCTTTTTCAACACTCCCCCTCCTACTCTCCCTCCCTCCTCCTCTCTCCCTCCTCTACTCTACTTTCTGCTCGTTCTCTGTAAATCTCAGCCAGTCCTTCCAGAGCCTGATTAAATCTGAAATGGGAGAGTGAAGAGCTGAATACCCTCCATTCTAAAGGTAATTAATATGGACTCCCTCCCTATCTCGGTCCACCTTCATTAAAGACCTCAAAGAGGCACATTTGTTGATTACGTACACCGCCCTCATCTACTGCAGATACAGGTTATAAACCAAGGTGAGAAACACAATATTGTAGAAAATTACGTATTAAACTGAGCTGGATCATCGTGAATTGAAACAAGGGTAGGGTGTGTGTGTGTGTGTTATGGGTGGGGGTTCTCTAGTCTCACTGATACAGATGTTCTGTCAGGGGATTGGACCTTACAAGGCACATTGTGGCAACAGCAGTGCCATTACACATTCACACATATGCTGTGTGTTTATCTTACTTGCATAGCTTGGCCTAGACAATTTCATTTATCATCCCTGCATTATTTATTATGTCACTGCAACTCCACAAGGTATTTTACACATGGAATACATTAAGGATGAAGAATGCTGTGCTGATACATTAATGTGAATATTCTTCCACTTTAATGAGCATATTGCAGCTCCTTTTAGAATAATTATCTGAGCACCGATTTCCAAATAGCAATAATACGAGTTATAATAATCTGCTCTTAAATAATACTAACTGCAGCTATTGTTGCATTACTACAGCATAGAGAACAAGTATGTACATTATGAGGCTGTTCGTGGCCAATACATTATTACAGTATGCAAGATGGCATCTGTGTGGATGAAATATTACATAAATTCTGTCTTCCATTTTCACTTACTGGTAATGAATAATTCTCTCTACATTTATATTTACATTTATAGAGACTAGAATGCAAGCTAAAGTTCCAGGTATTTTTGTACAATGTGACCTATGACCTCAGACTTTTAAGGTCACCATTTGTAGACTTACTGGCAAATTGAATAAGGAACAGTAATGGCTCCAAACAGTCTGAGGCTAATGGATGTGTGTCTGTATGTGTGCAGTATGTTCAAAAGGTGTCTGGCTTAATATGAGGTCAATATAAAAGGAAAGCAGTTTGTGTTTGTAAGGCCTCTATTCCTGGAAATTCAATGTGATGAGCATTCACCAGAAGTCATTTCAGCTCTTCAGAATGTTAGTGTGACAACTCTATTTCACTCCCCCTCTTCCTAACAAAACAATCACATAGCCTAGTCTACAGCACATCTCAATGTTCTCATGACTTTTGCTCAGTGTCATACTTGATAGAGTCACAAATGACAGGCTATGTCTTGTCAGTGGCTAAAACTTAACAGAGGCTTTCTCCACTAAATAATGCAAACGCTAAAATCCCACGGTGAACGGGATTAGAATTCAGATGTATCTCTGAGTCAGAGCAGGACGTGTGTGCCCTATTTAGGTCTACAAATGATGTGTGCCTGGCCTAATTCTCAGGGTGAGAGGAAGCCACAGCACGAGCAACAACAAGATAATTCCCACCAGCCATCTCTGTTCTGCACTGTGCCACCTGTCAACAACGGATTTGCGTCAGGGGAGGATGACGGTGTAGAATCCCTGAACGGTTATGGCACTCGAAAAAGAACCGCCCGTGTTACATAAGGCAGTTGTGAGATGTATGTGCAGTCGTATGTTCAGATA
Source organism: Coregonus lavaretus (assembly GCF_964263955.1). Classification (NCBI taxonomy): domain Eukaryota; kingdom Metazoa; phylum Chordata; class Actinopteri; order Salmoniformes; family Salmonidae; genus Coregonus; species Coregonus lavaretus. The sequence goes on along the minus strand of NC_139993.1, from coordinate 42,876,027 downwards.
CAAGGAAGAAGATCTCTGTCTATCTGTCTGTGGCCGAGCACTAGCCTGATCACTGAGCTGTGAGCACAAGCTGCAAGACCCAGATGTGCAGAGTAGAAAAGGGCAAGCCAATTCCAGCTTCAAGCCAAGCATATAATTTGTTGTTTTGTTCCCGTCATATTTTAGGACGAAGGTTTTATTTACCCCTAAGTTACTTTAGAAGGATTTGAACCGGAAAATATACTTTCAAAGAACATGGAGAGAGACTGAAAATAAAAAATTACTAATTTTTGTCTGGAAGAAAATGTTCATGTTCTGGAAAAAGCAGCATGCATGAATGAAATGGAGTGCAGCAAAGTGCCACAACACCATTTCAGAGGCAATGGTAGTCATGTTGATAACCCCAATAGAAGCACTACGGTACTTTGGTAACCCAAGAACTACCACATCTGACTAAAATGGCTGGTCAAAATGGACTTCTTGTACAGCAGAGGCGTAGATTGGAACTGCGAAGAAGTCCTTTAGAGGATTACAGTAGATTGAATGGAAGAGGCTCTAAACTCCATACAGACATTGAGCATGTCTCTAATTGCATTTTAAGTGCTGTTGATCTACATTAGACTACAAGGTTGTTCATCTCAGTGGATCCATTCCTGTTGTTCAGTTATCAATTGGTTACCTTACTTTTGTACTGTATGCTAGTGTGTGGTTAAACACAATTCAAAAGCATAATCCGAAATCATAGTGCTTGTTAAAAGCTAATTTACGGTAATTCCTCCTCCCATCTCTCTGGTGTGTTATTATGGGGATGAAAAGCTTACAGTAAACAATGTTTTATTTTGGGGAAACCTTGTACAAGGCAGCTAAAGAGATATCTGCCAATGTTCTCTTTGTGTCCTCTCCAGCCATGCTTAGATGTCATTATGCGATCTTAGAGGGATCTTGTTCTGTATTCAGAAGCTTCGTCATTCTCTAGTCTTTAAATGAATCACAGACATCAACAATGACAAAACCCAGACCTGATTCATGATCATTACCCCCGTCTCCAATAATGCTGTAAGTCAAGCTTGTAAGAATGTCCCAACGTGTAGTGTGAGTTACATTTAATTTGGATTTGATTGTGTGTGTGTGTGTGTGTGTGTGTGTGTGTGTGTGTGTGTGTGTGTGTGTGTGTGTGTGTGTGTGCGTGCGTGCGTGCGTGCGTGCGTGCGTGCGTGCGTGCGTGCGTGCGTGCGTGCGTGCGTGCGTGCGTGCGTGCGTGCGTGCGTGCGTGCGTGCGTGCGTGCGTGTGTGTGTATGTGTGTGTGTGTACGTGTGTGAATCAGCCGTTAATAATATGAAACATGAATGAGCAGGGTGGGATCTTCCTCCCTGCAGTGTCATAGACAAAGGGTTCTCAACAGTTAATGACTATGTCAGTGTACCCCCACTGTGCCTCTATTGACCATTTGTAAAACACCCAACCCAATTAGTGGCTAGTGGATCACCACCTGTGTGCCTCCAACCCCTCTCCGAGGAGACCACCACTGTGACACACTGCGTCATGACTCCACAATGGATGGAGAGAGAGGAGTGGGAACCAAGGATCGAACTTCACAATCTGCTGTTATTTTTCTGTTGCTGGCCGTCATTGTTTGTGATGCACTAATGGTCAGCGAAGGGGCTCCCAGTTCCATTAGGAGAGCCAGGAGCTGGTAGGTCTGCTCACACCATGTATAAATGACTCAAGTCCTGGTTTATTCAAGCATGAGGTAAAATAACACATTGCCAACGAGCTGTGCTGTCAATTACAGTCAGAGTGGGAATAAATGAGCAATGGTATCAGTGCCATTTATGCCTTCTAAGCCAATACGTTGAAGTGGGAAGACATTTATTAATCAGCAATAGCTGCAGGTCTGTTTTAAAGGAGGCTCCCTGTTGAAAGCCCCTCCCGCGGCTGTCTGTCTCAGCCATGCTCCTGTTCTGTTCTCTCAGTGGGAGCGTTCATCCCGTAAGAGGGCCGTACTCAACAGCATGCATTTTTAACAGGGGGCTGCGTAGCGAGCGCGGGATGCATGATTTATGCCCACCATTTCCAGGCTTGCTGCCTCCTCTTGAGGTCTGAGTGGTGCAGCTCCATTAGTGACAAACAGACCTGGCTGCAGCCAAGGAGAGGAGGAGGGGCTGGGGCAGGCACGGTGGGAGGAGACCTGGCACACGTCACATGACCAGGGCATCATATCACACAGAGGTAAGGGAATGAGGTGTACTCTGCCATGATTACACACAAGTCCACTTTCACTCTGCCACTGAGGTGATGCCTGGCACCTCGGTCATCTTCCATGTCAGCAAGAGGACAGCAATCAATGTGTGGGGACCCAGGTTGACGCTGTACCCAATAAGCCATCATCATCTACTGTTGGATGGTGCAATGTTCCACTACCACCAGGGGGATAGGACTCACCTGGAGCCTCAGTGTTTATGTAGGCTGTCTGGTAGCTCAGCCACCACAGTTCCCTGGGCCCTCATCCCCCTGCATTTACTTTCATGCCTTGTCTGTTCCTATCAGATTGAGGCTCAGCAGGACCCAGATTATTTTTACCTGAAGTGGTAGAATTAAGGAGACCAATCCTGACCCCTCCTATGAGCCCTCTGTATGGTGTCAGAGCACCTCCTACTGTTCAAACAGGCATGGACAGAGCCATGGATGCACCCATCACCATCCTATGGTACCCATCCAATCGCCCAGAGCAATTTACCAGTTTCATATCAGTGGGAAAAGCATCACTCCACCTCATCCCACAAAGTAACCACTTTTCCGCCACTTTTCCACTCCTAGAAAGAGAATGTGATGGTCAGACTATCATGTCTAACTTCTCTCTCTATGAACACACATACTCATGCTCCGTCAGCCATAGTCTATAAAAATACAGCCACATACATACAGCCACAGTCTATAGAAATACAGCCACATACATACAGCCACAGTCTATAAAAATACAGCCACATACATACAGCCACAGTCTATAAAAATACAGCCACATACATACAGCCACAGTCTATAAAAATACAGCCACATACATACAGCCACAGTCTATAGAAATACAGCCACATACATACAGCCACAGTCTATAAAAATACAGCCACATACATACAGCCACAGTCTATAAAAATACAGCCACATACATACAGCCACAGTCTATAAAAATACAGCCACATACATACAGCCACAGTCATTGGTACTAGACTAAGGAGTATTGATCCACACTATGAACCCAGGAAATAAATACTGTTGTAAAAACAAGCAGTGTTTTTTTCCATCTCCAGCTTTACTTACATACTTCTTCTCCACCAGTTCAGGGTCTATAGAGTCAACACAACAGAAAGGTATTAGGGTTTATTAATTCTCCTGTATGGAGTCCTGCTCCCTCGGCCCCCCTATAATCTTTAGAGTGCATTCTGTGACGCACCTCCTGTGCAACACCCTATGCCCACTATGGCATCTCTCTTCCCCTGGCTCTCAATGCCCCTCTCTGACAACAAAATAATGAGGTTTCGATATTTAAAGACGTTAAAGTGGGATTCGGGGAGCCGTGGAGGTCCCTCCAGCAAAATATGGATTTGTTTTTAGGCATTCAACAGTTCGGGCCTCATTTCAGACGTCAGGATGAGACTCCTCACTGGGTAATCTAATACACTTCGCCGCTGTTTGGAAACCAATCTGTTCATCCTTGACAACAAATGTTCTTCTGTTTATGTCGCCTTCCCATTTTTTTAAACCTGGGGATAAAACCTCTTTTGGAATATTAATGGTGCACCTATTCCTTGTTCAATGGAGCTTTGGCCATTCCCTCTCATAGTATAGGAGAAGATTGGTCCACTGCACTAACTAACAAGTTTGGAAGATTGAATGCAAAGAGGGCCATTAGCTATGTTAATGATTGAAGAACCACATTGTCTTCCTTTGTACTGCATGTAAATGACAGGCTGTATTAAAAGATGATATCAATAAGTGGGTAACATCTTTAATAAAATGAGAAAAACATGTATTTTTTTTGGGACTGTAGGCAGATTAATTGCACTGAATGAAGGTTACACATGTAACCCCGAGGCAAATCTTCATATCCTATGCAATTACGTCAAGTAGAGACAGAATGCATCTACAGTATATGCCTGGAGGACATTTAAGATTGGACAATATCAACCCTGACTTTTAAACATATGATGTGTCATGAATTCAGAATTACGGTATGTAGGACTATGGCTTGTCACAAAACTGCCAGAAGGTTATAATCCATTCACATGGTGCTGGACTGGTTTCAAAACCCAACAAAACTTCAGTGTAGGATATCAAACGCTGGCCGACTGCTAATGACTGTTTTTTTCAGATTAACGCAAGAATACTCACTTCCTGTAAAGGCAGTCACAGAGGATCTGTAGCATAATGAGGCTCTTTGAAGTGAGAGCCAGAGATCAGTGAGTTCCTCAGAAGAGGAGTGTTTTAACTGTCCCGTCCTCTATCCAGCTCTACTGATTTAATTTGAGAAAGACAATGTGAGCCAACGTAGCTTTAACTCCTCCAGTCTCAGGCCTCCTGAGGATCCTCTCTCTCTCTTTCTCTCTCTCTCTCTCAAACACCCGGGAGGACTGGAACACTTCTGAGGTCTCTGTCCTTTATTACAAGGTGGGTGCTGGCATGACCCTACTCCTGGCGTTGTGCACCGAAGGACGCTAGTTGGACACTTAGCTTAGCTGCATACTAATCATGCAACAGCATCAGACTGAGAGGAACATTACTGTCTAAATAATATGAAAATATCAATAAATAGCCCAACAACTCATTTCCATCTAAATGGAAGTACAACAATATTATTAGCTTCTAAATGTAACATAGTGGTCCCAGTGTTAGGAGCCTGACTCTAAAGCTCCTACAGTATGTTGCACAAGGTAGGTTTGTATGAGAAGCTGTGAAATCAGTGAACATGCCCTCTCTCCAGTGATTTGTCATAACTCCGAAGCACCTGGGATTGTCTGTTTGGTTGTGCCTCAGCCTTCGTCTGGATGTTCGTTCTCAAGCCTTCAGGGTAGTCATGCTCTGACTGCTTTGAATCTTCGACATTTGGTAAATGAAAAAAGTAAAAGATGATTTCACCAATTTTTTACATTCTGTCATAAAGAGCACATGTTCAACTTAATAAAATACAAGTTTTCCCATTTCAAGAGGTTAAATAAAATGAAAAATACTATAGTAAGAGCCTATTAAGTGCCAAATAAAGTAATAGGGTTGACCGTAACAGGGTTGATGATTTCATCTTAAATCAGCCATAAATCCCCTTGTGACAGGGGGAATGGAAGCTTGTTTTGTGCGACAGGGAAGGGCAGTTGAATGCAAGCTTCAATTTTTATGTATTAATTGTTACAACATTTCTAGCCTGTCTTTCTATGGGTAACAGGGTTGATGTGTCATGCTCAACCTGCTCAGTTATCCACCACAAAACACCAAATAATTGCCAGAGTAGAACCAGCTCACCTGCTTTTACAGTATGATTTGACTATTAGATAGATGTTCAATGTTTCTTTTAAAAACATATTTAAAAAGGAATAGTTTCACCATATTAAAACAGAAGTTCAGTTCACGTAACAGGGTTGACCTTAACATTAAGAACAGACACACATTTTTATTTTTATTTTATTTAACTAGGCAAGTCAGTTAAGAACAAATTCTTATTTACAATGACAGCCTACCCCGGCCAAACCCGGACAACGCTGGGCCAATTGTGCGCTGCCCTATGGGACTCCCAATCACAGCCGGATTGTGATACAGCCTGTAATCGAACCAGGGTCTGTAGTGAGGCCTCTAGCACTGAAATGCAGTGCCTTAGACCGCTGCATCTCAGTGCTAGGGAGCACAAATGAACCACTAATCATATGAAATAAATAATAATCTTCAGAAATGACTTTGTCAAAGCAACAAAATAACTAGGGTAACTGTTTTATATAAATAGTGATAACTGATTTATTGAATTCTCCATGTGGTCTATATTAAAGGGCACTTCATTTAATATAACAGGCTTATAAAATACAATATTGGTGCACAATTTCTATTTAAAATATCAAAAGGCACTCATTTCGTGGAACGACCTTTATATTGTCTCAGTTGAAGATGGCACTTCATGCTAACCATTTTGTCCTCTTGTCCTTGAAGAAATCAGCCAGCTCTGCTATTATTCCCCACCTCACCGACAAAGATGCTTGAGGCCACCACTTCATGTCCAGCATTCAGATAATCACACAACGATATGGGAAGTTCGTGCGAATGGCATGATCCACATTCAACGTCTGAAAATACACACATGCTGCACTGAATATCCCACCGAATGTCCCTTTATTTCTATTCCAAGCTGAGCCTCGGCTGTGTGAGAATGTGGATGACCTGCCAAGAACTACCTTTAAAAATGTAAATCCCCTGCTACTATCATCTGGGAACACACTTGCGCACATAAATAGCGAGCCACTTCCTAAACCGTACAATGGGTCTGGACTAGGAGTGATATGGGGGAACGTGTACGAGCAGGAGCAAATAATCTCATTATTATCTGAGACTTCCTGGTTCCTTACTGGTGTACCTGTAATTTATCACACGCTTTGATGAAGGGAGGAAAAAACACAGACAAACAAACCAACTTGGCCCATTTGGAGTGCTCCAGTGATATTTCTTAAAGCCCTCATTGGAAATTCATAACTTGACACCTGACAGAGAAACTAGCGGCAGCCCGAATGCAATTTATATGCCTTCATTAATACGATTATGTTTCGTTCTGCATTTGCAGAAACAAACACAGAGCAGAGCACATTGTTTGAACTAATGACACAGTGTATGGCAACCCTGCCTTTTTTCTGCTAACAAGACCAGGCACCTTAATCATGTGGTTGGCTGCTGGCTCTCCTTCAGGCCTCCTGGATCAGACATCTTACTGCCCTGTCTGTCTGTCTGTCTGTCTGTCTGTCTGTCTGTCTGTCTGTCTGTCTGTCTGTCTGTCTGTCTGTCTGTCTGTCTGTCTGTCTGTCTGTCTGTCTGTCTGTCTGTCTGTCTGTCTGTCTGTCTGTCTGTCTGTCTGTCTGTCTGTCTGTCTGTCTGTCTGTCTGTCTGTCTGTCTGTCTGTCTGTCTGTCTGTCTGTCTGTCTGTCTGTCTGTCTGTCTGTCTGTCTGTCTGTCTGTCTGTCTGTCTGTCTGTCTGTCTGTCTGTCTGTCTGTCTGTCTGTCTGTCTGTCTGTCTGTCTGTCTGTCTGTCTGTCTGTCTGTCTGTCTGTCTGTCTGTCTGTCTGTCTGTCTGTCTGTCTGTCTGTCTGTCTGTCTGTCTGTCTGTCTGTCTGTCTGTCTGTCTGTCTGTCTGTCTGTCTGTCTGTCTGTCTGTCTGTCTGTCTGTCTGTCTGTCTGTCTGTCTGTCTGTCTGTCTGTCTGTCTGTCTGTCTGTCTGTCTGTCTGTCTGTCTGTCTGTCTGTCTGTCTGTCTGTCTGTCTGTCTGTCTGTCTGTCTGTCTGTCTGTCTGTCTGTCTGTCTGTCTGTCTGTCTGTCTGTCTGTCTGTCTGTCTGTCTGTCTGTCTGTCTGTCTGTCTGTCTGTCTGTAGTGTCTATCAGTCTGTTTGCTCATGCATGGACACCAGCAGGCAAAGCATTAGTATTCAGCAGGCCCCAGCTAGAGATGTGAGAAGTCTGGACACAGCAAAACCTTTAGTGCATCCAATGTTTACCCCGAGGGGGCTGGCAGAGCTCTGCCTACCCGTGGCCTGTGTTATCACTGGAGCACGGCCATTCACATACTGTAGGTTTCCATCTGACTAGAGGACTATAGAGGGCTAGGGAGCGTAGGCCGCAGTTATGGCTAAATGTGTTCAATCTTTTCCATGAAATCTACCCACCACCTCTATCTACACCACCACACAATCACAAATTCATCAGCCATCCACCATAAGCCAACGTAAGTTAAAATGTGAAGCCAAATTTGCTCTTCTTCCATAATGAAGTCGAACGCAACCAGTCTCAGCCAGCTCAGGTTACTGAAACTCTCCCTAATCCCCTCCAAAGGTAGATGGTACATTGTCTTCTCTTGCCAATGCAAGCTCCACAAATTGTTCATAACTGTCAATGTTTTTTGTCCTTCATAAACCCATTCTGAATTGTTCTCTGTCTCTTGCTGTTTTCTATTTCCACTTTTTGTGCCTATATTCTATTGATTGGTTGTGTTTGTTTACAACAAAGTTGACCCAAAAGAGAATGGTCCCATCACATCAACACCGTGGTGAAGAAGGCACAACAGCGCCTCCTCAACCTCAGGCGGCTGAAGAAATTCATCATTGCCCCTCACATACTTCTACAGATGCACCATTGAGAGCATTCTGTCGGGCTGCATAACCGCCTGGTATGGCAACTGCACCGTCCTCAACCGCATGACTCTTTGGAGGACACGCTGCCTGCCCTCCAGGACATTTACAGCACTCTGTGTCAAAGGATGGCCAAAAAGGTCATTAAGGACCTCAGCCACCTGAGCCACGGTCTGTTCACTCTGCTACCATCTAGCAGACAGAGACAGTACAAGTGCATCAGAGCCAGGACCGAGACACTGAGAAACAGCTTCTATCACCAGGCCATCAGACTGTTCAACAGCCATCACTAGCTGGCTACCTGCCCTGTACTCTGTCCTGCACCTGAGAGACATTTTTGCACACATACTCCCACACACGCACACAAAACACACACATAAGCTCACACACACACACACCTCTTACACACACAGACTCCTGTACTCACATATACACTCACACACACGCATCTGCCCATACTCACGCACAAACACACACACACACACACACAAACACACACACAGCCAACAGTGCTGTCCCGTGTATATAGAGACATTAAACACTGGACACTTTCCGTTTCTTTTATACTGTTTTTCACAATGTGTATTCATATACTGTATTCTTCATATAACTCATTCTAATATATCTACTACTGTACATTGCATTTTTGTTACACTGTTTATACACACCAAATATTTATATGCTGGATTCTTATTTATATACTGGATTCTTGATATAATGAATATATCCACTGCTGTACATATTATTCTCAGTATAGCTTTTTGGTTTACATACACATAGATTGCATTCTGATTACTGATTCAGTGTATTTGGGTTGCTACAGTGCCATGCAAAAGTATTCATCCCCCTTGGCATTTTTCCTATTTTGTTGCATTACAACCTGTAATTTAAATGGATTTTTATTTGGATTTCATGTAATGGACATACACAAAATAGTCCAAATTGGTTATGTAAAATGAAAAAAATTACTTGTTTCAAAAATTCTAAAAGAATTAATAACAGAAAAGCGGTGCGTGCATATGTATTCACCCCCTTCGCTATGAAGCCCCTAAATAAGATATTGTGCAACCAATTACCTTCAGAAGTCACATAATTAGTTAAATAAAGTCCACCTGTGTGCAATCTAAGTGTCACATGAGCTCAGTATATATACACCTATTCTGAAAGGCCCCAGAGTCTGCAACACCACTAAGCAAGGGGCACCACCAAACAAGCGGCACCATGAAGACCAAGGAGCTCTCCAAACAGGTCAGGGACAAAGTTGTGGAGAAGTACAGATCAGGGTTGGGTTATAAAAAAATATCAGAAACTTTGAACATCCCACGGAGCACCATTAAATCCATTGGAAAGAATATGGCACCACAACAAACCTGCCAAGAGAGTGCCGCCCACCAAAACTCACGGACCAGGCAAGGAGGGCATTAATCAGAGAGGCAACAAAGAGACCAAATATAACCCTGAAGGAGCTGCAAAGCTCCACAGCGGAGATTGGAGTATGTGTCCATAGGACCACTTTAAGCCGTACACTCCACAGAGCTGGGCTTTACGGAAGAGTGGCCAGAAAAAAGCCATTGCTTAAAGAAAAAAATAAGCAAACACGTTTGGTGTTCGCCAAAAGCCATGTGGGAGACTCCCCAAACATATGGAAGAAGGTACTCTGGTCAGATGAGACAAAAATTGAGCTTTTTGGCCATCAAGGAAAACGCTATGTCTGGCACAAACCCAACACCTCTCAGAACACCATCCCCACATTGAAGCATGGTGGTGGCAGTATCATGCTGTGGGGATAGTTTTCATCGGCAGGGACTGGGAAACTGGTCAGAATTGAAGGAATGATGGATGGCGCTAAATACAGGGAAATTCTTGAGGGAAACCTGTTTCAGTCTTCCAGAGATTTGAGACTGGGACAGAGGTTCACCTTCCAGCAGGACAATGACCCTAAGCATACTGCTAAAGCAACACTCGAGTGGTTTAAGAGGAAACATTTAAATGTCTTGGAATGGCCTAGTCAAAGCCCAGACCTCAATCCAATTGAGAATCTGTGGTATGACTTAAAGATTGCAGTACACCAGCAGAACCCATCCAACTTGAAGGAGCTGGAGCAGTTTTGCCTTGAAGAATGGGAAAAAATCCCAGTGGCTAGATGTGCCAAGCTTATGAGACATACCCCAAGATACTTGCAGCTGTAATTGCTGCAAAAGGTGGCTCTACAAAGTATTGACTTTGGGGGGTGAATAGTTATGCACGCTCAATTTTTCTGTTTTTTTGTCTTATTTCTTGTTTGTTTCACAATAAAAAATATTTTGCATCTTCAAAGTGGTAGGCATGTTGTGTAAATCAAATGATACAAACACCCACAAAATTAATTTTAATTCCAGGTTGTAAGGCAACAAAATAGGGAAAATGCCAAGGGGGGTGAATCCTTTCGCAAGCCACTGTAACTGGCATTCGTTCTGACATTTTCTTGATTTCTTGTTTTTTGTATTTTGTCGTTAGGAGCTAGTAACACAAGCATTTCGCTGCACCCACTATAACATCTGCTAAACTGTGTACGCGACCAATAAACTTTGATTTGAAAGCTTGGCTGTAGCACACAAATCAATAGCTAAATAGTTTTCTCTTCACACATGGTAGTTTCCATGAGCTATGTTCTAGAGGGCAGCTTGAAAGTGGTTTATAGTGTGTAGCGTTTAGCCTCCAGTGAACAGTGTCAGAGGTGTGTACAATAGCAATAGTGCCTATCTGAGATACACAGGCATTTCTGAAAAGCATACAATACTCACACACTCAAAACCACAACAAGCTCAACCCTTGATGCAAAGAACAACTGTATAACAATTATGTATATCAACTCTGGATTGCTGATGCTATGTATTGGCCAATGAGAGGCTCATCTAGTGTATATATAAATCATTGCTGTACACATGTGCGTTCGAAAAAAAAAAAATACACACACCACCCCCTCACACAAACATAATGTTCCGGCGTCCTCACACACACACACAGTAAAGAAAGAGCACCCATAGGGAGCTCCATGCACAGCATATACAGCACTTTAATGTGACACCAATGACCCAGTCTCTGAGTCCGTCTCCCCCAGGGACTGTGTGGGTGGACAGTGGACATGAATCAAAGTCCATTCTGAGAGCCAGGACAGTAGTGGCTGGCGTGGCCTGCCAAGTCGTTTCACCGGGTTCATCATCTCTCTGACTGCTACCAGCCAAGGAGATACTGTAGGAGCTCAATACTTAATTATTAACAAATCACAGTAATGACTGGTCAACTGCAGGTCCTTATTCTGATCCTACATCCTGGAGTCATTTAGAGTATTATATTTAACACATTGTCTCACGTCAGATAACGCGCAAACACTCATGGGATAGCTAAAAAATAAATTAGGCTACAACATGCTGTCCTAACATTTGAAAATGTTACCAAGGTGATGTCGTCCACTGAACCCCTTTTATTCTCAAAAGAGTTAATCTTACCAAAAAGTATAAACCTGTAGGTACTACTACCTAATTCTACATCTAACTAAGGTGTTTTGCGGTGGTAGAATGAGTATTTATGAAATTCGGAATATACACGAAAATGTGCTAGTTAACGTGTTAGCTAGCTAGTGTCTGCTTTCTGGCTGAACCTGTCTCAAATCAATCCATTTAAACAAAAGGCAGAGATGCTAACAGCGCCAGTTCACACACTCAATGCTGAATACTACCTCTAGGTAGCTAGTGTAGTGAAGTGACGTTCTAGCTAATGCAAAAATTCGTTTTTATTATATCTGTTCTGCCGTGATTAGTGCGGGGAGAACAACACAGCACAGCTGACTGCTCTCTGCGACGTTATCGCGTTGGCCAAATGTTACAAAGTAGCGAAGCACAGTGCCAGCTGTCAGAGTCAGATACATGCTGATTTCTGAAAACAGTCCCATAACTTTGGTGCCGTACAACTTCATCAACAAGCTGGCAAACTAGCTACCGTATGGCCATTCAAACAAGCTTGCACTAGGCTGCAACAGTAGCTGGATAGCTACCAACAGCGGAGTGGTTTTCCGAATTAGGAACTGGTGTCAGGCGGATGAGCAAAATCTTGATTTTTATAGATGAGTTCCACGTCCTACAAGACAGATCGGTTGAGGGACGAGCGTCATTTAGGAGTGACGCCATCTGACGTAAGACAATTATATTTAACATGTATATTTATATATATCCAAGAAAAAGCAACAATGATTTTTTCACTGTACAGTCTCTAAGGGACCAGCAGGCAACACACACAGAGTACATTCTGGCTCCATAAGCCACTTGAAAGACACTGCACATGATGGTTTTATGAGATGTGACATATAGGCACTTGATATGAGGGGATGTATTATGGCACCATCTGTTCCTCACATAATGCATTGCAAATGCCTCATGCAGCTATCATGTGATGTTCATGTGATGAGGGATCTGGGTTAGCGATAATTTACACCTGATCCTTTTCCACAATGGCTGTCTATTATAGATCACAGCATCCCAATCTGTCTCACAATCACTGACGTGTGTTCAGTGTTGTTCAATGTCACTGAGAATCAACCACTGCATTCTTGGTTAGCTGCCTGACTAAGGACTGTGTCGGCTCCTCTGCTGGCTGCCGTAGGACAGAGCTACCTGTAGGACAGGACATTATTGTTTCCCATAATCTTATAGTCACCAGGGCTCACTGCTTAAGAATACTTGTCAGCAAATTCGAACAGTGTTCCTAGGCTCTACTCCCAGGTGCAGGTTGGCTGCTGCTCAACCATGTTCGCAGTGCATTTGGCCACGCTCCAGGGTAATTTTTGTAAGGCCAAGTAAACTATGGGGCGACATTTGACGGAGAGCACTACAGATGATATCATCACAAGCAGGGACATGACTGTGGGCCCGGCATACTAATACAGCCTCCATAGAGTCAACCCAGCCGTGTCATACGACCTGTCTGGCTACGACAGAGTTTCTGAAGCCATTTTACATTCACCTCGTCTATCATGCTACTGCTTTTAAAAAAGAGGACAATCCATCTGCACTTCTCTGAAATTCTGATTATACACTGTCTCAGTGTCTAGTGAGCTCTACACAACACAATGACCTATTGTAGATGACCAGGTTGTTTGGGGTTTACCATAGTTGTAGTTTAGGGAATCACAAGAGGCTGTTTTTACCGGTAAGCACATTTGCCCTATTAAATAACTAGGGAACATTTTGACATTTTTACCACACCTCAGAAAAAGGGAAACAAATGAATAAAACCAACATTGAATTGGTAATAACCAGCCGTAAATGTTCAGGTCTGGCCATTAATCTGCAATCCTGCTGCTGCTTTTACACACAGACCAGCCCTTTTATCGTTCACACGGATGACGTGGTAATTTTGTCTGTAAAAGCTAAAGTAAAGCAGGGCCGAGCGGTTTAGGAGGGGCACACTAAAAACCCAAAAACCAACATAAAGCAGTCCTTTGGTAATATATACTCTATAATTAACTATATGGCGAAATCTCTCCCTCTCCATCTCCACTGTTTGTGTTTTATTTAATGCAATAGTGCATTGATTTCAAGCCCTTAATTAAGTTCGTACAAAGAAGTTTAGAGGGCTGTGTGAGGGTTGAGAGTGAAAAATTGCATATTAGGGCCACTCAGCCCATTGCTGTTTCACTCTAATACCAGGCTGAGAGAGAGTCTGCTTTCACTGGCCCTGCCTCTTTATCCTATCAAACATACAGCAGAATGCATCAAATGGCATACACAAGGTCACGATCTTCACCTGCAAGTCAAACAGAAGCATTTGACTATTCAAAAAGGAAATGCATTTCCTTAAGCCTACTCATAAAAAGTTTAAAATAGAACAGATGGGGCTTGAGAATAAAAGCATACGCAAAGTGGTCAGTGTTAGCCAAAGTGTGCTCTGGCTGGCAGGAATGATTTAATTGTCTGATCAACCTTCGTATCCAGCATTTCACTTCCATATTCATATCAGCTCTCCCCAGAGATAACCTTGGAGAACCCTCTTACTCCTAAGAGGCCCAGTGCTTATGAGAACAGAAGACGTGGTGGACAGGCAGCGGTGGCTCTACCCAAGGTGCTCATTTGAGTTCAAAGAGAGGCAGTAAGTAGATCACGCTGCTAGGTGAAAGAGGTCTCATCCTCACTGCAGTGATAACCCATGTGCCAGCACTTCTCCTATAACCAGTGGCTATTCCACTCCTCCCTCCACTGCTCTGCTCTGCTCCCCATACTGACCAACAAAGGCCTGGGAGGACATGATCCTCATATCTATCAGGCCCCTGGCCTACTTTTCCTGGAAGGAAGGGTCATGATCTGTTCAACAAGGTTCACACAACATTTTCAGGTTTTCAATGTTTGCAACAAGAACAATACCAGACGAACGAGGGGGAGACATGAGAGAGTGTGGCATGTTTTCAAGTGTTTCTAAGCTTAAAAAGCAAGAGGCAGCCGGATCGATGTACAAACCCAGACCTCTCTCTCTCTGGGTGTCCCACAGAGCCATTGGTAGAGGACAAGGCTTCCCTAAAACACAGGGAAGTACTGATTTGTTTAATTTTTCACAGAGCTATTTAATAAAATGTTAAACTGCTACTTACTTTGTCAGGGAGAACGGAGGGCTGCAGGAGCATTGGGCTGAGACCAGAGTCAAACATCCACTTATGTAAATGGGGAAAGGAGAAGGGAAGGGGGGGTGGAGAATAGAAGGTAATGTACAATTGCTTCAGTACAGGTAATTCAGATGAATGCAGTGAGTGCAGGCCATTTACTCAGGATAGAGAGAGAGAATAAACAATTAGAATAATTACATTTCCAACTCTCCTTAACGCTAGTGAGAAAGAACCCTGAGCTTCTGGGGTAAGCTTGTTAGTGGCATCTTCAGCAAAGAAAAGTATAACTAGATTCACTTAACATAATTTAATTACCTATAAAGGGCAGCCTAAATAGAATAGAATAAAGTAGAAAAAAGTTCAACACTCAAAAGGGTTCCAAAAGGGTTCTTCGGCTGTCCCATAGGAGAACCCTTTTTGGTTTCAGGTAGAACACTTTTTGGTTCCAGGTAGAACACTTTTGGATTCCATGTAGAACCCACAATTTAAAGGGTTCTACATGGAACACAAAAGGGTTCTACCTGGAACCAAAAACGGTTATTCAAAGGGTTCTCCTATGGGGACAGCCGAAGAACCCCTTTATGTTCTGAATTGCACCTTTTTTTCTAAGAGTGTAGCCTGTATACTGAATGGTATTTGGAAAGGCATTCCTTAAGCAATATAAAACTAGTACTGTTTACACTCTTAGATAGCTAGCAGTTGCTATTCTATCTATCTCAGGAAGACATTCTGGCTCAGTCAGTGTCTGTGACTGTGTTTTAGCCATGAGCACCAGCCTGTAGTGCAGCAGGTTGCCATCTGTAACCTTGGCAGTGGCCCTGTGAGAAAGATCTACAGCCAATAGACAGGTGCACCATATAGTGTATTACTGCGGCGGTCAGGCGTTTAATCTGGTGGAATGGCCAGTGCTGCTGTTAGGAGCAGGGCTGGCGGATGGACCCATTGTATGGGTCAAGGCGGATAGGTCACGGTCCTCATCATCGTGCTGTACACAGTGACAACGTACGCAGCCAAACACGTGGCGGGGGGTGGGGACATGGGGACGTGTAGCGTCCTGTATGGACAGCTGAGATGACACTAGCTTGGCCCCGTCCACGCTAAGGCGTCAACGTCAGCTGAGCAGTAGAACATATAAATCATAGAGACAATATGGAGCCTTTTGCTCTGAATAACACTCAACCAACCACCCATCTAGCTCCATCGTTCCAGTACATAAGGACACAAGCACGAACACACAGACACACAGACACACACACCTCTGTATTAACTGCCACACAGTAGGAGTCTGGGTGATCTTTGAACAGGACATCTCAATAACATATTCATGATGTCATTCAATTAATCAAGCTAAAGCCAACCCCAATTGACTGTTGGCAAACAACAGTTTACCTCCCCTTCTCTTCCACAAGAACTGGACGATTACACTGAAGTACTGTACAGGCAGAGGCCCCCTGCTCCTAATGAAGCAGCCAATTTCATAAGTGAGTCAAAGAGATGCTATCTTCTCTGGTGTGGGAGGAAATATCCTCTGCATTTGAATGCAAATCTGCATCTGAGCTTGTGTGCTATATTGGCATTAATAACTCAGATAGACTGCAGATGTACAAACGTTTTGATGATAATTGACTCCAGTCTTCTATATCCCCCAGGGGATATGAGTCTGATGATCAATGTGGGGAACACTTGCCATTTTACACCCTCGCTTCATGATTCCTTTCCCTCAGATCTTATTTCATTATGTCCTCTGTGTGTGCAAACAATGCTGCGAGTCAAAACCACAGACTAAAATGAATAACTACAGCCCATGAATTAGTAGGAAGCACAATTTAATAAATTAACTTTTTTTTATCTTGCCTTGTGCTCTGCGTTCAATACTTGAATGCTTTGTCGCTTGTAATTTTCCAAGCCACGTTTAGAATCACATTATGGCATCGAGACAGATCCTGGAAATATTGCATAATGATACAATGCTGAAGTATTTGAGTACTGGTGAGGATTCAAAATGTAAAGATAAAGTTTAAACTGCCTGGTTTCATAAACCAGAAAAATATCCAGAAAAATAGGAAAGTAATGGAAAGTAATGATGTCAGCACTGGGGGCATGAAATAGATCAATATGACTTTTAAAGTGTCTGATTCCCCAGTTATGACTAGGTAGGTTATATCAGCCATTGGCTTACAAATACAAAAATGATGAACTGTAGTAAAGAAGATATCAGCAAATGCAGTCCTATTTCACCCAAATACATACAGAACTGTTGGCTGAGCTCATTAGTGTCATACTCACCAAAGAGACTAAATGAAGCCGTTCCCCATTTTCACTTGATGTGTGACTTCCCTAATGGGGAATATTCAAACTTGACTAATGCTGTCTTATCAGTTTGCTCAATGAACCCAATGAGTCTGAGTCTGACCGTCACCAGAGCTGTGTTACGTAACATATCTTTGCCCTCTGCCATCCGTCAGCTCTGTGACTCTGGGTACGTCCCAAATGGCACCCTATTCCCTACATTGCACTACTTTTTACCAGAGCCATATGGGGCCTGGTCAAAAGTAGTGCACTATATAGGGAATAGAGTGCCATTTGGGATGCAGTCTCTGTCTCATCCCCCTGTTCCCTCTGACAAAGTGCCTTAACATTAGCTGTGACTGCACAGCTAATTGCCGTGTTTCAAGCCTGTGTCACCCAGGTAGAAGAGCTGTGCTCTTATTGATGTGACCGGGACATTCAAGAGCCAAAGGTGACTATAAACAGTCTCCTGGCTACAGGGCTAAACAAGGAGATAGCCACAATGCTAGCAGGGTCAAACACATTGTAGCTAGATCCTAAATTAATGAGATTGTACTGCAGAACAGACCATCATAAATTATTCTTCCCAAAAATGAGATCCATATTTTCTGTTCACAAAGTCAGATAACGGAGATGACTAAGACAATGAACATGAGCTACAAAAATAAACATGACTTGTTGACACAAGACATGGTTCATGTCTGTGGAGGTCTCAAACACGTGTGAACCAGGCTTAGAAAGTCAAAGTAGTCATGAGGCCATGTTGAAAGACTGGGGAATACTCAGCTTACACATCAGTCTGACTAACTCAATGGAGAAAAGAGAAAACATTGTTTCCAATTCACACTGTGGAGTGGATTCACTAACAATGGACATACAGAACATGTATGTCAAGGAGACAACATTCAGGTTTGAAGTGTTGAAAGAAAGGACACTCCAGCTTCAAGTGACCCTGAGAGACGTGAGTAAATAAAGCAGCGTCTTAGTTAACGTGTTGTGTTTCTGTGCTTGTTATATGATTTGTTGTTGAGCGTGAGGCAGAGTGAGGCAGTGACCCTTCATAGAGAAAACATGCTGTTATTTAGATTAGCTAGCTACAGTACCCTCCTGTGCCTACGGCAACCAGTAAACAGTCAGGACAGACCAACAGCATGACTCAGGTTACAGCACAGCACAACACGAAGCATAACATGTAATGTAATTACAACATGGCACTGATGGCAGTTTAACATAGAAAGTATTACAAACGTGATACATTACCTTTGGCCCATTAGCCAATCAGGCTCTCATGTACAACCTGAAATACATGTTTGTACCAGCAACCCACTTCGATCAACCCTCACCATCTCCTTCAACCAATCAAAAGGAAAATAACCCAACTGTATTCAATATTGGTTTATCTAAAAGCCCTGGTTTGTGTAACAGAACCATTCAATCTTCTAAATGGCACACACCACTTAATTTGACAATGAAAACTTGACTAAGAATTGGAGGCCATCAAGTAAACTCATAGCTCTGTAGCTCTTCAGTGGTGAATATTCGCTCTCTCTATTTCTCTGAATATCTTTTATAATGGTTATCTATCTCCCTTTCCCTATCTCCTTATGCAGTAGACATTCAACCTGAATCAACTCATCTCTGTTGGCAGTCTATATTATGCAATCCTGGATTCAATAATAATGTTCAATGGAACATCAACAGTGGCCAGATAGCATGACCCATGGAAAATAATTTTTTTATACAAATTAAAAGTGTAGTCTGGAAGCACAGCTGTTCACTTTCTAAATATTCATATGATGGACATGGAGCTGGCCAGCAGAAAAATACAAAGAGAATTGTATTGTGGTTGGTGTCAAAGCTGTCTGGCTTTCATCTCTACAAAGAGGAACACAGGGTCACCAACAGACCACCAAACCATGATACCTGTGACTCAGACACCCAATAGAGCCTGTGCATTGCTTACCGAATCCAGATAAATAAAATATCACTTCTTAATTTCATAGTGAGTTTACTTCAAACTGAATCAGTATTGACCTTATCAGTATATCACCTGTGAAGCCTAAGGTGAGCAGGCCTTCATAAAATATCTCCAGGTCTGCTACATGAAATTAAGCAAAGAGTCTATAATGCACAACTGTGTAATCCACAGAATTTAGATGAAGGCCTAGTATGGACATTACTGTATACTCTGCACATTCACTGAAGTCAGTGTTTTACATCACCATCCATCCAAACATAAATCATGATAAAGATACATTAGGCCATCATCATGCCACAATGAATCATTCACCAATATCTCGCTATGATACCCCAATTACACTAGACCTGTCTATGGCCTATCAGGTTTGATGGCGTTATGTGTAAATTAATATCTGACCTGTACTGCCATCTACAGGCAAACAATCCTGAGGGTAACAACCACTGAGTTTGGCAGTGCCACTAATTGAGTGAACTTAAAAACGCTATCTCAAGCTATCATTTATTATCACAATCACTGTTATCAGGAGATAAGCAAGCAATTTGAGGGCCTCGGGCCAACATAGTGTTATCACTACTATCTACTCTACAGAGACGGGAGCTTTGTGATTTATGCTATCCTTTTCAGCTATCAACTATACTGTAGTTGCATGAGGCAGGGAGTATCTCAAATGCATTGAATATGAAGGTGTCATACAATCATGAGTCTCATGTTGTGAGTATCCAATCAGTGCCTCGACTCCGATCGAATAAGCGTGGCAATCGTTGATGGTACAAGTTGTGGTACTGATTTACTGTGTCAAATTGAACTCAAGCTAGTGTTTCATTTAAAGAGAGAGATGAGGCAACTGATACCGTACTGCCTGGTGGCTGGTCCCTATGCGCACAGTGCTGGTGATTTCAACTGAAAAGCCAGGCTGGAGAAGGGGCTCCTATCGAACACCAACTGCACGCATGGCCCGCAAACTGTCATAATCAGGACCATGGACAGCGACGCAGTGCTTTCTAATAGGGAGATTAGAGCTGGCCTGGCTCAATGGTGGAATATGTGAGGGAAATAGTAAAACACTGGGGAAGTTGGCAAGACTGTTTACTTCTTATTGTCTCAATTGTTAATTAAATCAAAATTAACAACAAATGATAGCATCTCTGATACTACAAAATGTCGCACCAGATTTCGCAATGGAGATCGAATACTGGTATTTTCAGATTTGTTCATTTATTTGTAAAAGACACTCTGTCTTGAGAGCTAGTTTATTCATTCAATGATAATGTTGTGGAGGGGAAATTAAACTTCTTCTAAATAAGAATATATAATAATATTTCATCAGTTTGTTGACATAGTAACAATTATCTCACTTGGAAATATCGACCTCCGGGTAATATAGCCTAATACGCACTCACTCAGTTACTCATCATCTCTCTCTCGCGCACGCACGCTCGCACACACACACACACACACACACACACACACACACTAATCAATCAGAAACTGCAACTTTGTTTCGCCTTGATAGTTTTCATCAAGAGGCATGAATCTACAGCTGCATTATGCAAATTGAATAATGAATGGAGAATGGCCTTAAAAACATAGGCCTAATAAATCACATGATAAATCATGAAAGAATGTCAAATATGCTGATAGCTTATAAAACATACCTGACTTATGGGATAATCTCTATATTGCTCGTCGACTCGGAGAAATCCTTGATGGAGTTTTCCCAGTTAATACACAGTTAATGATGGTTGACTCTTGAGATGACTGAAGCAACCGGAGTGGCAAAGGTTTTTCAACGGCACCCGGTTTCTGCCGTCAATACTCCCAAAAAGCTTTATCGACAGTCAGTTTTTAAAAAATTCTCAGAATGTCTTGGACCAGCTGCTTGGACAAGCTACATTTGGTGCAACCGTTATCCCTTCCCAAAGTTTGAAGGTAAAACAGTCGACTCCCGCTCCTCTGCCAGTTGCTGTGTGTTTGACAGTGAACGGAATAACAAGCAGAACAGAGACCGATGAAGAAACCAAGTCAGGTCTGACGTTCCAATGAGAGCGCCGCCGACATGGTTAAACTGTATGTTGATAGACCAAGTCCAGACAAATTACCCAACTCTTATAATCACCAATGTCGATATGAACTGATGAGCAGTTAACCGCACAAATCCTAAAGAGGCGGACTGCGGTGCATCTCTGCTGCCGTAACAAAACTGATGTGGGATTCTGCAGAAAGCAGCGCGAACGTGCTAATGACGCATATTATGTTTAATCAGGCAAGAGCAGCTCTTAACACAGGTTAAATCTCAAATTTACAGGTAAACTGATACGTTTATTTGAGCTTGATCTTTTAGAATACATTCATAGAGATTCCAAATGTGCACCCATTCATTTTGAAAATGGTCTTAGAATGTTGTCTCTGCAATATTCTGATGAATAAAACTATAATATAATTATAAAGGATTTGGCACATCATGTTCGAACCTTTAGAACCCCGTTTTTGAGCTACTGAATGACTTAGGCTTGTTTTCACATAGGACTAGGATTCCCCTGGGTATTTTCCCCTAAGGGTTTGAAGTTCCTGAGTGTAGGATCATCTTTCTGTTTAAAAACGAATCTAATCCTATCAAGACATTTAAGAGGAGATGGAATCAAATGTTCAACAGGCAATCTTGTAAATACTTTTTGAAACAGGAAAATACATGATTATTTTCTCAGGACCTTAACATGTTGACACTGTAATGATCTTAGAAAATGAAAAGACCAGCCTCATTGAGGAAATACAATTAGTTTACAAATCTCTATATCAATCTCAAGATTTGAACTCTTATGCCTGTGTAATAGAGACATTGCTAATTCTGATATTTATTTATTTATTTATTTATGTTTGTTGGATGAGTGTGTATTGCAGATACTGCAACCAGCAGAGATCCTCATATCTTTATCCTCATTAAGTGTTTCCTTCTAAAGCAGGTGAATTAAACCAGGGACCGCGGACCCCTAGGGATCCACGGAGGTACTGCAGGGGGTTCGTGAATATATATATATATATATATATATATATATATATATATATATACACACACAGCTGTGGAAAAAAATAATAGACCACTGCAAATGTTTCTTAAATCAGCATCTCTACACGTATGACAGCCATTCCATTCCAGTGTCTGTTGAATTCCAACACAGGCACACCTCATTCTACTGAATTAGGTACATATTAGGTGATCACATGAACCAAATCTTATTTAACGAGGAAAAGTATAAAAACCACTGCTGTGGTCATCACTATCCTCTTGCAATAGGACCAGCTGGATGGCAAAAACAGTGCTAATAGTACCTCAAAGGTAATATTAATCCAAAAATATCTATTGACCATGCCAAAAGAATTGAAAAGGAAAGTTTTGAGTGAGGAAAAGAAGGATTCAATTCTGGCTTTACTGGCAGAGGGATACAGTGAGCGTCACATTGCTTCCATCCTTAAAATTTCAAAGAAGGCGGTTCATAAATCATCGTATGCAAGATGGCATAGCAGTGCGGTAATGTTATCTGTAGTGCCCTCATGTAAATAGCCTGTTTTTTTGTTTGTTTGTTTTTTGGTATATATTTCTCAATCTCACTTTCCATCCTTTAACTAAATATACTTTCCTGCAACCCGCCTCACCCAATGTGGAACGGATTCTATTATTTCTTCATACATTTTTATCCAGAACCTCTGGCTGAAACTAGCCAGCTAGCCAGCTAACTAGCTACTTGCTATTAGCCACCGTTAGCGGTCTTCACCATTGTCCGTGGCCGTGGCCTGCACTACCTACCAGCCAGCTCTAGCCTGGACAATTATCGGCCAGTCTGCACAGTCTGCACATCGCGCTATCGAGCCAGAGCATATCGTATTTTCTGCCAGAATCACTGAATCACTGGACCTTAACACCGGATCATTGTAACTAGCTAGCTGCAACCGAATGGCTGTTGTCGTTGTTGGCTAATCACCACTAATCACCACTGTCCTGAAGCTAACCCCAGTTAGCCTTGAGCTAGCCTCGAGCCAGGCCCATCTCCTGGCTATCTACCTCTCTGTCAACCGGACTGGACCTCCTAGTGTTGACACGGAGCCCCGCCGATCCATCACGACTGGTCTGCCGACGTAATCATCTGATGTGGTTTCAACAGGCTTCCCGTTGCGACGACCACGAAGATCCATCTGCTAGCCCCGGCCCGCTAGCACACGCAATCAACAGCCGTGCCTCCAGCTCGCCTGTAGCGTAGCAGCCACTGAACTGCTCCCGGACTTACTTATTGCTGTTCACTGGACCTTATGATCACTCAGCTACACAGCTGATGCCTGCTGGACTGTTCCTTTATACGGTACCCCATCCTGTTGATCTGTTTAGCCTCAGCTCAAACTTTCGTCGCCATTACCAGCTGTTGTCTTAGCTCTCTCGAATAACACCTGTGACTGCTTTATACCTATCTCCCTTGTCAATATGCCTTGCCTATTGCTGTTTCGGTTAGTTCTAACTATACTTTTTCAATGTATAGCCCCCAGTCCTGCTCAACCTGTCTCAGATAGATCCTTTGTCCCACCCCCCACACACACGGAGACTGGCTCAATCGGTGCCTCCAGTGATGTTATCTCTTTCATCTTTACCCAACGCTTAGGTTTACCTCCACTGTACTCATATCCTTCCATATCATTGTCTGTACATAATGCCCTGAATCTATTCTACAACGCCCGGAAATCGGACCCTTTTTTTCTCTGTACCCAATGCACTAGAAGACCAGTTCTTAAAGCCTTTAGCCGTATCCTTATTCTACTCCTCCTCTGTTCCTCTGGTGATGTAGAGGTTAACCCAGGCCCTGTAGTCCCCAGTATCACTCCTGCTCCCCAGGCACTATCATTTGTTTTCTGTAATCGCAAAAGCCTTGGTTTCTTGCATGTTAACATCAGAAGCCTCCTCCATAAGTTTGAGTTATTCACTGCGTTAGCACACTCAGCCAACCCTGATGTTCTAGCAGTGTCTGAATCCTGGCTTAGGAAGGCCACCAAACATTCTGAAATGTCCATTCCCAGCTACAACATTTTCCGTCCAGATAGAACTGCTAAAGGGGGCGGAGTTGCAATCTACTGTAGAGATAGCCTGCAGAGCTCTATCATACTATCCAGGTCTGTGCCCAAACAGTTTGAGCTTCTACTTCTAAAAATCCACCTTTCCAGAAATAAGTCTCTCACTGTTGCCACTTGCTACAGACCCCCCTCAGCCCCCAGCTGTGCCCTGAACACCATATGTGAATTGATTGCCCCCCATCTTTCCTCAGAGTTCGTACTGCTTGGTGACCTAAACTGGGATATGCTTAACACCCCGGCCGTCCTACAATCTAAACTAGATGCCCTAAAGCCATGACATCATTTTCTGGAATTTTCCAAGCTGTTTAGAGCTCAAGTAACAGACACATCTCAACATCAACTGTTCAGAGGAGACTGCGTGAGTCAGGCCTTCATGGTCGGATTGCTGCAAAGAAACCACTACTAAAGGACACCAATAAGAAGAAGAGACTTGCTTTGGCCAAGAAACATGAGCAATGTACATTATATGCTTTAAATTATGTTAAAACTTTTACAAATGAAAAATAAATAAAAAACGGAAATATCACATTTACATAACTATTCAGACCCTTAACTCAGTACTTTGCTGAAGCACCTTTGGAAGCGATTACAGCCTCGAGTCTTCTTGGGTTTGATGCTATTAGCGTGGCACACCTGTATTTGGGGAGTTTCTCCCATTCTTCTCTGCAGATCCTCTCAAGCTCTGTAGGTTGGATGGGGAGTGTCGCTGCACAGCTATTTTCAGGTATCTCCAGAGATATTAGATCGGGTTCAAATCCGGGCTCTGGCTGGGCCACTCAAGGACATTCAGAGACTTGTCCCGAGGCCACTCCTGCATTGTCTTGGCTGTGTGCTTAGGGTCATTGTCCTGTTGGAAGGTGAACCTTCACCTCAGTCTGAGGTCCTGAGCTCTCTGGAGCAGGTTTTCATCAAGGATCTCTCTGTACTTTGCTCTGATCATCTTTCCCTCGATCCTGACTAGCCTCACCGTCCCTGCCGCTGAAAAACATCCCCACAGCATGATGCTGCCACCACCATGCTTCACCGTAGGGATGGTGCCAGGTTTCTTCCAGACGTGACGCTTGGCAGTCAGGCCAAAGAGTTCAATCTTGGTTTCATCAGACCAGAGAATCTTGTTTCTCATGGTCTGAGAGTCTTTAGGTGCCTCTTGGCAATCTCCAAGCGGGCTTTCATGTGCCTTTTACTGAGGAGTGGCTTCCGTCTGGCCACTCTACCATAAAGGCCTGATTGGTGTAGTGCTACAGAGATGGTTGTCCTTCTGAAAGATTCTCCCATCTCCACAGAGGAACTCTGGAGCTCTGTCAGAGTGACCATCAGGTTCTTGGTCACCTCCCTGACCAAGGCCCTTCTCCCCTGGTTCCAAACTTCTTCCATTTAAGAATGATGGAGGCCACTATGTTCTTGCAGACATTCAATGCTGCAGAAATTTTTTGGTACCCTTCCCCAGATCTGTGCCTCGACACAATCCTGTCTCGGAGCTCTACGGACAATTCCTTCAACCTCATGGCTTGGTTTTTGCTCTGACATGCACTGTCAACTGTGGGACCTTATATAGTCAGGTGTGTGCCTTTACAAATCATGTCCAATCAATTTAATTTAACATAGGTGGACTCCAATCAAGGATGAGCAATGGAAACAGGATGCACCTGAGCTCAATTTCAAGTCTCATAGCAAAAGGTCTGAATACTTATGTAAATAAGGTATTTCTGTTTTTAATTTTTTCTAAAAACCTGTTTTCACTTTGTCAATATGGGGTATTGTGTGTAGATTGATGAGGATGTTCTATTTTTAATCCATTTTAGAATACGTCTGTAACGTAACAAAATGTGGAAAAAGTAAAGGGGTCTGAATACTTTCCGAATGCACTGTATATACAGTACCAGTCAAAAGTTTGAACACACCTACTCATTCAAGGGTTTTTCTTTATTTTTTACTATTTTCTATATTGTAGAATAGTGAAGACATCAAAACTATGAAATAACACATATGGAATCATGTAGTAACCAAACAAGTGTTAAACAAATCAAATTATATTTTATATATGAGATTCTTCAAATAGCCACCCTTTGCCTTGATGATATATTTGCACACTCTTGGCATTCTCACAACTAGCTTCACATGGAATGCTTTTCCAACAGTCTTGAAGGAGTTCCCACATATGCTGAGCACGTTGGCTGCTTTTCCTTCACTCTGCCATCCGACTCATCCCAAACCATCTCAATTGGGTTGAGGTCGGGGGATTGTGGAGGCCAGGTCATCTGATGCAGCACTCCATCATTCTCCTTCTTGGTAAAATAGCCCTTACACAGCCTGGAGGTGTGTTGGGTCATTGTCCTGTTTAAAAACAAATGATAGCTGCAGAATGCTGTGGTAGCCATGCTGGTTAAGTGGGCCTTGAATTCTAAATAAATCACAGACAGTGTCACCAGCAAAGCACCCCCACACCATAACACCTCCTCCTCCATGCTTTAAGATGGGAACTACACACACGGAGATCATCCATTTCACCCACACCGCGTCACACAAAGACACGGCGGTTGGAACCAAAAATCTCCAATTTGGACTCAAGACCAAAGGACAAATTCCCCCTGGTCTAATGTCCATTGCTCGTGTTTCTTTGCCCAAGCAAGTCTCTTCTTCTTGTTGGTGTCCTTTAGTAGTGGTTTCTTTGAACAGTTGATGTTGAGATGTGTCTGTGACTTGAACTCTGAAGCATTTATTTGGGCTGCAATTTCTGAGGCTGGTAACTCTAATGAACTTATCCTCTGCAGCAGAGGTAACTCTGGGTCTTCCATTCCTGTGGTGGTCCTCATCAGAGCCAGTTTCATCATAGCGCTTGATGGTTTTTGTGACTGGACTTGAAGAAACTTTCAAAGTTCTTGACATTTTCCATATTGACTGACCTTCATGTCTTAAAGTAATTATGGACTGTCATTTCTCTTTGCTTATTTGAGCTGTTCTTGCCATAATATGGACTTGGTCTTTTACCAAATAGGGCTATCTTCTGTATACCACCCCTACAAGTGATTGCCTCAAACGCACTAAGAAGGAAATAAATTCCACAAATTAACTTTTAACAAGGCACACCTGTTAATTGAAATGCATTCCAGGTGACTACCTCATGAAGTTGGTCAAGAGAATGCCAGAGTGTGCAAAGCTGTCATCAAGGCAAAGGGTGGCTATTTGAAGAATCTAAAATATTAAATATATTTTGATTTGTTTAACACTTTTTTGGTTACTACATGATTCCATTTGTGTTATTTCATAGTTTTGATGTCTTCACTATTATTCTACAATGTAAAAAAATAGTCCAAATAAAGAAAAACTCTTGAATGAGTAGATGTGTCCAAACTTTATACTGGTAGTGTATATAAAAGCGACCCCCCCCCCCCATGTTTTTTATGAATATCGTTAGCAACAACAGACTAAACAAATCTTGAATTACAAACCAACAATAAAAAAAAGAGGGGAATATCTTCTAATGATGTGACTTTTATTTCTTAACTCCTAATATTGAGCAAATTACACCCATTTTAGATAATTACACTCACTGGAGTATCTAACATAGGCCTTTTTAAGCATCCGTGAGTACCAGTGAAGCTGGCTATGAAGCTGGCTGATGGCAAGCTTTCTTGACTTTGACATACATTTTTGCCAAAACATTGCTAACCTTTGTTTAACCAGCATAACAGCTTCTATTATCGAAGATGTGTTTGGAGTAGGGCTGACACAATTATCGTATAATAATAATCTTAATACATTCATTTTAGGAGAAGGGGGAATTCAACTATATATAGTTTTCCCAATAGCAGTTTTTCATTTTTTACAAAAATGTGTTATCTTTTTTGTAATTTCTACCCCCTTTTTCTCCACAAGTCCGTGATTACGATCTTGTCTCATCGCTGCAACTCCCCAACAGGCTCGGGAGAGGCGAAGGTCGAATCAAGCGTCCTCCAAAACATGACCCGCCAAGACGTGCTTCTAAACACCTGCTCGCTTAACCCGGAAGCTAGCTGCACCAATGTGTCGGAGGAAACACTGTTCAACTGATGAACGAAGACAGCCTGCAGGTGCCCGGCCCACCACAAGGAGTAGCTAGAGCGCGATGAGCCAAGTAAAGCCTCCCCGGCCAAACCCTCCCATAACCCGGACGACGCTGGGCCAATTGTGCGCCGCCATATGGGATTCCCGGTCACAGCCGGTTGTGACACAGCCTGGGATCGAAACCCAGGCTGTAGTGACGCCGCAACACTGCGATGCAGTGCCTTAGACCGCTGCACCACGCAGGAGGCGTTGCAGTTGTTTTATTTTTACATGAAGTGGGTAAAGTTAGTAATCGTTTTATGAGCAGAACGGCAGTGTTAGGAGGAGAAGCTTCATTTCCAAAAGTCTATCAAAACCATTGGTTATTGAGACAGGGGTGTCACCAAAGATGTGCTGTATTCATTAGGTACAGTGAGGGAAAAAAGTATTTGATCCCCTGCTGATTTTGTATGTTTGCCCACTGACAAAGACATGATCAGTCTATAATTTTAATGGTAGGTTTATTTGAACAGTGAGAGACAGAATAACAACAACAAAATCCAGAAAAACGCATGTCAAAAATGTTATAAATTGATTTGCATTTTAATGAGTGAAATAAGTATTTGACCCCTCTGCAAAACATGACTTAGTACTTGGTGGCAAAACCCTTGTTGGCAATCACAGAGGTCAGACGTTTTTTTTGTAGTTGGCCACCAGGTTTGCACACATCTCAGGAGGGATTTTGTCCCACTCCTCTTTGCAGATCTTCTCCAAGTCATTATGGTTTCGAGGCTAATGTTTGGCAACTCAAACCTTCAGCTCCCGCCACAGATTTTCTATGGGATTAAGGTCTGGAGACTGGCTTGGCCACTCCAGGACCTTAATGTGCTTCTTCTAGAACCACTCCTTTGTTGCCTTGGCCATGTGTTTTGGGTCATTGTCATGCTGGAATACCCATCCACGACCCATTTTCAATGCCCTGGCTGAGGGAAGGAGGTTCTCACCCAAGATTTGACGGTACATGGCCCCGTCTATCGTCCATTTGATGCGGTGAAGTTGTCCTGTCCCCTTAGCAGAAAAACACCCCCAAAGCATAATGTTTCCACCTCCATGTTTGACGGTGGGGATGGTGTTCTTGGGGTCATAGGCACCATTCCTCCTCCTCCAAACACGGCAAGTTGAGTTGATGCCAAA
This sequence comes from Coregonus lavaretus, assembly GCF_964263955.1. Classification (NCBI taxonomy): domain Eukaryota; kingdom Metazoa; phylum Chordata; class Actinopteri; order Salmoniformes; family Salmonidae; genus Coregonus; species Coregonus lavaretus. Next base: position 42,846,457 of record NC_139993.1, on the reverse strand, counting down.
GAGCTCGATTCTGGTCTCATCTGACCACAACACTTTCACCCAGTTCTCCTCTGAATCATTCAGATGTTCATTGGCAAACTTTAGACGGCCCTGTATATGTGCTTTCTTGAGCAGGGGGACCTTGCGGGCGCTGCAGGATTTCAGTCCTTCACGGCGTAATGTGTTACCAATTGTTTTTTTGGTGACTATGGTCCCAGCTGCCTTGAGATCATTGACAATATCCTCCCATGTAGTTCTGGGCTGATTCCTCACCGTTCTCATGATCATTGCAACTCCACGAGGTGAGATCTTGCATGGAGCCCCAGGCCGAGGGAGATTGACAGTTATTTTGTGTTTCTTCCATTTGCGAATAATCGCACCAACTGTTGTCACCTTCTCACCAAGCTGCTTGGCGATGGTCTTCTAGCCCATTCCAGCCCTGTGTAGGTCTACAATCTTGTACCTGACATCCTTGGAGAGCTCTTTGGTCTTGGCCATGGTGGAGAGTTTGGAATCTGATTGATTGATTGCTTCTGTGGACAGGTGTCTTTTATACAGGTAACAAAATGAGATTAGGAGCACTCCCTTTAAGAGTGTGCTCCTAATCTCAGCTCGTTACCTGTATAAAAGACACCTGGGAGCCAGAAATCTTTCTGATTGAGAGGGGGTAAAATACTTATTTCCCTCATTAAAATGCAAATCAATTTATAACATTTTTGACATGCGTTTTTCTGGATTTTTTTTTTGTTATTCTGTCTCTCACTGTTCAAATAAACCTACCATTAAAATTATAGACTAATCATTTCTTTGTCAGTGGGCAAACGTACAAAATCAGCAGGGGATCAAATACTTTTTTCCCTCACTGTATGTTTTTCATAGATGCATTCTGAAAATAAAATCTACAAAAATTACAATTATGACAATAACTGTGACCATTTGCATGACAATTAATTGTTTGTTACCCAAAATTCCATAACAGCCGTAGTTTGGAGTTACCGTTCTAGCTAATAGACTATGTTTTTAATGAATATTCAGGGAAAAAAGGTGTAGATTCACGTGCAGAGTGCGGCAGGTGTTTATTTCGCATTCGCAGAAGGCAGGGATCGTGGTCACAGGCAGGAAATGGTCATACACAGGTAGACAAACAGGCAGGTGAATCAAAACTAGGACTGGACTGAAGGCTATAACTGGTTCTCACAAAACGAGCTAGGAAAAGGCTTAGTAGAGTCAAAACGAACAATACCTCACAAGGCACAAACATTCTGCGAAGAGGCTGATGTACAGTGGGTCTGTTTGGGGGTCGACCCCGAGGTCGGGGAGCGGGACAATCCGGATGGTTATGGTGGAATGCCTGAATCATCTCTGGGTCGAGGATGTCCTGGTCGGGGACCCATGACCGGTCTTCAGGCCCATAACCTTCCCAGTCCACTAGTTAGTGGAAGCGTCGTCTCAGGTTTGGAATCAAGGATGGCCTGAATGGCGTAGGCAGGTTCCCCTCCGACGTCCAACGGTGGGGGCGCACTGCGGGTAGAGACTGGAGGATGAAGAGGACTGTAGGTGACCGGTTTTAACAGAGACACATGGAAGGATGAGGAGATTTTATACAAACGGGGTAACTGGAGGCGGTACGTGACAGGGTTGATGCGATGGGTTATCTTGAAGGGAGGCGGAGCCGGATGTCTCTGGTAGAGAGCCACACACGCTGTCCGAGGTGAAGGAGTGGCGTAGGTCGGTGGCGTCTGTCTGCAAAGCGTTTCTGGGTATTAGAGGCTTCCTGCAAATGCCGGTGAGTGGTCCCCCATACCCGCTCACTATGCCCAAACCAGTCATCGACAGCTGGGACAGTACCAGGCTCTGCCTCCCAGGAAAACATGGGGGGTTGGTAACCAAGTACATACTGAAATGGAGTAAGACGGAGGGATGAATGCATGAGTGAGTTCTGAGCGTATTCGGCCCAGGCCATAAACCGACTCCAGTCGTGAGGAGAGGCAGAACATTGTTAGCGGAGGTACTTCCCTATTTCTTGGTTCAGGCGTTCTATCTGCCCGTTGGGATGGTACCCAGAGGAGAGGCTGAGGGTGACCCCCAGTCAGTCACAGAAGGCTCGCCACACCCGGGAGACAAACTGGGGCCCGCGGTCAGAGACGATGTCCTCCCGAATCCCATACAGACGGAACACCTGCTGGAACATACACTCAGCCAATTCCATGGCATTAGGTAAATGAGGAAGACAACACATTTTTGAAAAACGGTCTACTATGACAAGGCTGGTGGTGTTACCAGAGGATTCAGGAAGGTCTGTGATGAAGTTAACAGCTATGTGGGACCAGGGTCTGTGAGGGATTGGCAAAGGTTGAAGCTTACCGGAAGGGAGATGAGGGCTTTTGGTTAGGGCACAGACTGGACAGGAGAGTACGTAATCCCTTACGTCTGATGCCAGTGAGGACCACCAGAACTTACGGGCTAGCAGTTCGTGGTTCGTGTAATGCCCGGATGTCCTGGCCCAAAGGACGTGTGACACCATTGCATCAGTTGGGGTCTAATAGCTGCTGGTACATAACTCTTCCTAGCTGGTGTTTCAGGAGGAGCCGGGTCTGTTAGGGCTTCTTGTATGGCAGAGGGAACCTCCCACAGTACCGGTCCCATAATGCAAGAGGAAGAAAGAATGGGTGTAGGGTCTGAGTTACTGGTCGGAAGGTCAAACTGGCGGGAGAGAGCATCAGCTTTTACATGAAAATGGAAGCGTGTGAAGAAGAGAGCCCAGCTGGCTTGTCTGGAGTTTAACCTCGTGGCCCCTCTGATATATTCCAGATTACGATGATCTGTTAGGACGAGAAAGGGATGTTGTGCGCCCTCCAACCAGTGGCGCCACTCATCGAGGGCCAGCTTGATGGCGAGGAGTTCTCTGTTCCCCACATCGTAATTCCTCTCAGCGGAGGATAACTTCCTGGAGAAGAAGACACAGGGATGTGATGTTGGAGGTGTTCCCACCCGCTGAGAGAGTATGGCTTCTACACCTACTTCGGAGGCATCCACCTCCAGGGTGAAAGGAAGGGTTGGATTGGTTTGGCGAAGGACAGGAGCTGAGGTGAAGAGGCGTTTCAAGTTGTTGAAAGCAGTCAGGGTGGTATCAGTCCATTGAAGGGTCCGGGTCTTCTGGCTGGTAAGGGCAGTGAGGGGAGCGGCAGTTGGACTGAAGTTCCGAATGAATCGGCGATAGAAGTTGGAGAACCCAATGAAACGTTGGAGTTCCTTAACGGTGGTGGGTTTGGGCCAGTTACTGACGGCTGTGATTTTGTTCTCATCCATGCTGACCCCTCCAGGTGTCAGTACTAACCCGAGGAAGTTTACCGAGGTTACATGGAAGGTGCTCTTTTCAGTCTTCACATAAAAGGTTATGATCAAAGAGCCGTTGAAGAACCTTTTGTACATGCGGAATGTGTTCCTTCAGGGAGTGGGAGTAAATCAGGATGTCATCAATGTAGATGATGAGAAAGCGGTTGATCATATCCTGGAAAACCTTGTTCATAAAGGATTGGAAGACGGCGGGGCGTTAGTAAGGCCGTAGGGCATGACCAGGTATTTGTAGTGCCCTCGTGCGGTGATAAAGGCCGTCTTCCATTCGTCGCCTTCACGTATACGGACAAGGTTATATGCACTTTGCAGGTCGAGTTTTGTATAGATTTTAGCGCGGCCCACTTGTTTAAGGGTTGCTGCGATCAGAGGAAGAGGGAAACGGTTCTTGACCGTGACGTCATTCAGGGAATGGTAATCAATACATGGACGGAGACCACCGTCCAATGAAGAAGAAGCTGGGCGCAGCCGGGGAAGAATGAAACCGTCTGAGTGTTTCATCAATGTAGTTCTCCATTGCCTCATTTTCCGGGATAGATAGGGGTAAACACAGCCCTTTGGTGGGGACACTCCAGGGAGTAAGTCAATAGCACAGTCTCCTGGGTGGCAGAGTGGAGGCCTTGATTTTGCTGAAGACATTGCTGTACTGGGCGTATTCAGATGGTATGGTGGGTGGCACTGCAGAGGCCTCAATGGTGGTGGCTCTGCAGGGTAGGCGGAGACAACTGGTGAAGCAGGTAGAAGACCAGGACAGTAGTTCACCTTGTCGCCACGAGATGGCAGGGTCGTGACGACAAAGCCAGGGGTGTCCGAGGTTGAGTGGCTGTTTGGGGGATGAGAGTTCCATGAGTTGAATGGTTTCGGTGTGGAAGACTCCAATCTGGAGGGTGACGCTCTGTGTCAGGTGCGTAATAATATAATAATAATAATAATAATAATAATAATAATAATAATAATAAGCCATTTAGCAGACGCTTTTATCCAAAGCGACTTACAGTCATGCGTGCATACATTTTTGTGTATGGGTGGTCCCGGGGATCAAACCCACTATCTTGGCGTTACAAGCGCCGTGCTCTACCAGCTGAGCTACAGAGGACCACGTAATGAAGCCCGAGCCCAGTGGCTGCCCGTCCAGGGTGTTAATCCTTAAGGGAGAGTGACAGATGTTAGATCAATGTCAAGCTATTGTACTAGCTGGTGATCAATAAAATTACCTGCTGCTCCCGAATCTATCAAGCCCACTACGTACTTAGTAACCCCTTCACGGTTATCAATACTGGGATGGAGAATTGCTTCTGGGAGATATTTAGCAATAAGGACATGCCTACCTGTGTGGCAGCGGAGGGACCCTTCTCATCTCTCCGTGGGGGGTAAACAGGGCAATGGCTGAGTAGATTATCTTTCCCTCCACAATATAGGCAGAGCCCTTCTTGGATCCACCTTTGACGTTCGATACACGGGAGAGAAGCATGGCCCAACTGCATGGGCTCTGGAAGACTTGGACGGGATGACGGAATCATGGAAAGAGAAGGTTTCGGGTTCCTGGGTGGCAGAGTTCTTCGGCGGTTGGCGATGAGGTGGTCGATGGAGATGGACATACGAATGTATTGATTTAAATCCTGAAAGTCACCTACAGGCCAGCACCGCCTGAAGTTCCCTGTTGAGCCCTCTTCGGTAGATGGTAAGTAAAGCAGCCTCACTCCATCCACTCCCTGCAGCCATGGTGCGGAACTCAAGGGCATACTCGGCAGCTGAATTGCATCCTTGTTGAAGTTCTATGAGGAGGTCTTCTATAGGAAGACCGGAAGGAGAGTGATCGAATACCTCTTTGAAGTGGGTGTGGAAATGGGTCTCGGATCCGAGTTCTGTGCTGTTGGCAGTCCATATGGCGGTAGCCCAATCCAGGGCTTTGCCTGTGAGTTGAGACACAACAAAATCCACCCTGCTCTTGTCGGTGGCAAAGTTAGTGGGGTTGTGCTCAATGTATTTGCTGCATTGCATCAGAAATTTCCCAGGTGAACCGTCATATTTTCCAGGCATGGATATGAATGAACGAGGGCTATGGGATACGATACCTGGCATCAGAGGAGTAGGGATATGCTTGCGGAGAAGATGGCAGATTTCCTCCATATGCTCCTCTTGCTGGGTTAGGTGCCGCTGTAGCTCCGCTGAATCCATTCCGTTTTTTTTGGGGTGAGGTATTCTGTAATGAATACTCAGGGAGAAAAACGTGTAGATTCACGCGCAGAGCGCGGCAGGTGTTAATTTCGCCTTCATAGAAGGCAGAAATCGTGATCACAGGCAGGCAATGGTCATACACAGGTAGGCAAACCGGCAGGTGAATCAAAAACTAAGACTGAAGCCTATAACTGGTTCTCACAAACAAGCTAGGAAAAGGCTTAGTAGAGTCAAAATGAACAATACCTCACAAGGCACTAACAGAATGACCTGAACTAAATAAGGAGCTGATGAGACCAGGTGAGTAACTAACACAGGTGAAATCAATGAACAAAAATGAAAGACAGGGCTACGTTCAAGAACACAAAGAAACAGGGAACACAAGGTTGACTAAGAAAATAAATACAGAACCTTGCAATGTTAGAGTTTACACTTCTTCCAATTATAATGTGGGGATGTCAAAATAATGAAAAACAACCAAATCTATTACTTTTAAAATGTTCATTACTTGTCCTTGCCATTATCATTCACCAGATGATAAGACAAGACATGGAGAAAAAAACATGTTTCGCTAACTTGATGGGGGTCCCTGGGTCGCCGGTTTGCCTGGGAGGGGGTCCCTGGACAAGAAAAGGATGAAGAACCCTGTTCTAAAGCAAAGTTCTCTTTATTATAATTTCTAGTTTACAACAACAGAGAGTGAGAGTGGGAATGTGCCTCAGAACATTGCCTAAATTAGTTTGTAATTAGTTGACTGTGTGAACAAATGGGGAGCTACGTGTCAAAAAGAAATCAAGCACACATCTTCATGACTGCTGAATAGAGGCAGCATGTTTTAGAAATGTTAATTGAAACAAACATCAGGGTTTGGCTACAATCAGTGTGATTTAGTTCATTTGCCAACCTCAATTTCTGAGTGGAAAATGTGTCTTTCTGTTTTCTTAAATTATATGATAGAATAGAAAATAGACAGATGGGTTGTAATGTACAATATCAATACTAGGTCTTGAGGTGGTAGGCTACACCAGTTGATATTGAAGGCAAATTAAAGAAGGCATTGATTTCTGTTGCAACTAACATTCATTTTATTTCAGAAGTGTTGTGTTGTTAAAGAAGGTATGTGTGGCTAAACAATTATGTTTTACATGATCTCACGAAAGAGCCCACCTTCTGTGCTAGACATCAAGTTTAGATCATGGTTTAACCACTTCAGGTTGTGGAAACAAAATCCTGCCAGCATCCTTTATGACCCAGATAAGATCCTGAATGTCACCATGGTGATCATGGTACTTGGTAATATAGCTTTCAAAAAAATCAATCAGCCATAATACACTGCTCAAATAAATAAAGGGAACACTAAAATAACACATCCTAGATCTGAATGAATGAAATAATCTTATTAAATACTTTTTTCTTTACATAGTTGAATGTGCTGACAACAAAATCACACAAAAATGATCAATGGAAATCAAATGTATCAACCCATGGAGGTCTGGATTTGGAGTCACCCTCAAAGTTAAAGTGGAAAACCACACTACAGGCTGATCCAACTTTGATGTAATGTCCTTAAAACAAGTCAAAATGAGGCTCAGTAGTGTGTGTGGCCTCCACGTGCCTGTATGACCTCCCTACAACGCCTGGGCATGCTCCTGATGAGGTGGCGTATGGTCTCCTGAGGGATCTCCTCCCAGACCTGGACTAAAGCATCCGCCAACTCCTGGACAGTCTGTGGTGCAACGTGGCGTTGGTGGATGGAGCGAGACATAATAATAAATAATAATATGCCATTTAGCAGACGCTTTTATCCAAAGCGACTTACAGTCATGCGTGCATACATTTTTGTGTATGGGTGGTCCCGGGGATCGAACCCACTACCTTGGCGTTACAAGCGCCGTGCTCTACTAGTTGAGCTACAGAGGACCACATTTATGTCCCAGATGTGCTCAATTGGATTCAGGTCGGGGAACGGGCGGGCCAGTCCATAGCATCAATGCTTCCTCTTGCAGGAACTGCTGACACACTCCAGCCACATGAGGTCTAGCATTGTCTTGCATTAGGAGGAACCCAGGGCCAACCGCACCAGCATATGGTCTCACAAGGGGTCTGAGGATCTCATCTCGGTACCTAATGGCAGTCAGGCTACCTCTGGCGAGCACATGGAGGGCTGTGCGGCCCCCCAAAGAAATGCCACCCCACACCATGACTGACCCACCGCCAAACCGGTCATGCTGGAGGATGTTGCAGGCAGCAGAACGTTCTCAACGGCGTCTCCAGACTCTGTCACATGTGCTCAGTGTGAACCTGCTTTCATCTGTGAAGAGCACAGGGCGCCAGTGGCGAATTTGCCAATCTTGGTGTTCTCTGGCAAATGCCAAATGTCCTGCACAGTGTTGGGCTGTAAGCACAACCCTCACCTGTGGACGTCGGGCCCTCATACCACCCTCATGGAGTCTGTTTCTGACCGTTTGAGCAGACACATGCACATTTGTGGCCTGCTGGAGGTCATTTTGCAGGGCTCTGGCAGTGCTCCTCCTGCTCCTCTTTACACAAAGGCTGAGGTAGCAGTCCTGCTGCTGGGTTGTTGCCCTCCTACGGCCTCCTCCACGTCTCCTGATGTACTGGCCTGTCTCCTGGTAGCGCCTCCATGCTCTAGACACTACGCTGACAGACACAGCAAACCTTCTTGCCACAGCTCGCATTGATGTGCCATCCTGGATGAGCTGCACTACCTGAGCCACTTGTGTGGGTTGTAGACTCCGTCTCATGCTACCACTAGAGTGAAAGCACCGCCAGCATTCAAAAGTGACCAAAACATCAGCCAGGAAGCATAGGAACTGAGAAGTGGTCTGTGGTCACCACCTGCAAAACCAGTCCTTTATTGGGGGTGTCTTGCTAATTGCCTATAATTTCCACCTGTTGTCTATTCCATTTGCACAACAGCATGTTACATTTATTGTCAATCAGTGTTGCTTCCTAAGTGGACAGTTTGATTTCACAGAAGTGTGATTGACTTGGAGTTACATTGTGTTGTTTAAGTGTTCCCTTTATTTTTTTGAGCAGTGTATATAGGCTAGACTCAACATCTATCCCAACCACATCTACATAATTGTCAAACACTGTGTACATTCAAAATCACAAATAGCCTTGAAATAAGCAAATGACTTAGTAAAAGACAACACTTCATTGACATGCACACAGTGCTGGTATAATTGCGCAATAACTAATCGACAAACACCACCAGAATCAGATAAACAAGTCCAATATTTGTTATGAAATGCCAGAGGCAGGAGCTGCATTGATATTTTCTACAGCATTAATAAAACAATGTTTATCAATATGCCGATAACAACATTATTTATATTTAATGGGTTACTGTTGATGGTTTCTTCACATTTCTATTTCATAAATGAAACATCCAATATTACAAGGTTCCCCTCCCTACCTACAGCATCTCCTTTAGAGAGGAGCTTCCTGGTAGTGAGTCTGGGCTGTGAGCGAATTTAACATCATAGTGATGACACTCTCTGGGGGTCCCGTGAAGAGCCTCACACTCAGCAACAGCATTGGTCCAGCACCATCCATAACACTGACAGAGACAGAATCCTCCATGCTGCCAGGCCCACTGTGGCTAACATTGAAATCCACAGAGAAGACGATGGATGCATTCTTTCTCTGACATACTATAACAATCTTTACCATGCTTTTATTTTTAACCTCTCATTCAATTGCTGTTGTCTTTCATCGTCTTCCACCTAGCTCACTTTCTTATCCTGTAAACAATATTAGCTTTTGGATCCAAATTCTCCTTTTTGGCAAACAGGTAGTTATGTGCACGTTTTATGCATCTCTCTTGATGAGAACTTACTGTATGTTAAAACATGGTATCACTTAAAAGCGGATTGTTGTCGACAGAGTGGTGGAAAGTAAAGCTCACTATACTACACAGAACACAAATCTACAGCAATGCAACCTTTAGAATATGCATGTGATGGTAAAACAAAGGTACAGCTGAGCTTACTGTCCTTGATCCAAGACAGCTGAGATCTCAACTGACAGTGAAAACGGCTTACATATGGGGGATCTGAATGTGTTAATAAAACAGCTCCACTGAACATGGTATTGACCATGCCATTTCCTAGAACATTCTCATATACAGCACATATTTAGACACTACAAAGGCTGCTCAATATGGGGTCAATTCTACCTAACCTGTAGCTTATGAATCATACTAAGCAATGGGCCTACGTTTTAATTTCTGCTGTATTTCTCAATTTCCCTGTCGAAAAGCTGAGCCATCTGCATGGCACCTTTAATGTCCAAGCCTGTTTGAAACTTGAAGCTACAGGGGTCAAAAGAGGTTAAACTAAAGTTGGACAAGTACATTTGCCCAGAACCATACATTATATTACGTCAGTAATATTGTGGGTGGAAATCCTGGATCATATCTAGTACCAACACCCTCAAAAGTTATTCAACCCAGTTTGAATGAAGAACACTTCCCACCCAAGCAGGGAGCTGTCATAGCAAGGCAGACCTCAACCGCATTACTAGAGGGACACATAGATCATGTGTGGTATATCCAACAGGTTTTTTTCGTTCTTTTTTTAAGTGTATCGTTTTAGATGAAAATATACGGAGTTGAAGATTGTATGGCTCTTGATATGGCCCGAAAACATTTTCTCATCCACTTTTATTCCACACCATGGTCTATTAATCTAAGAACCAGATACGTATCCTCATGGTGATTTACCCCAAAATAAATCTGATGACATATGGATTGAACTAAGCATTGGCAGAGTGTTCGGTTTAGTAAAGGTTTATGATTTGAAGTCAAGGGTCAGTGCTGGAATTGTTTTAACCCTTAATGGAACAGATTTAAGAAAGTGCCGTAAACTCACTCCACAGCTAGCTTGAAATGTCACTAATGGAGCTATCTAATTGGTACTTTTTGTATAACTCAAACAGTTGGTACATTGGCAAGGAGGCGGTCACGTGTGTTGCAAAGCATTAGGATCACTGGTTTGAGCCTAGTATGGGGACAGGGACAGTGGAGGAAGATATACTGTTAGCAGCACACCAATGTCCATTTCATTAATTTAGTGGAATCTAGGATTACGAAGTTGGCCTCTTTAGCAATTTTTTTTGTAATAACAAAATAACATGGAGCTACCATTTCACTTTGATTCTGTTACGTTAATAATTTAGAAGAAGGAGTCTGAATCTCTTCTAAACCAATTTGTTTGTATTGTTAATCAGTTACGGACTGATGATTTTAATTAATATTATTATTTGTATGTCTAAATTTTACATTAGCACCCACCCTTTCCCATCCTCTTCCTCCTCTAACCAGAACCACAACCCTAGCACTGGTACTAACTTTGACTCCTGATGAGTACTAGCCTTGTCTCCCTATGCTGTTTGCTGTTATACCAGTTTACATGATTTATTTAATCAGCCGTGTCAGCCTTTGTGAGTAAACTGATTGTTATATGGCCCTTCTTTCTTCATTAGATATCCACTCAAGTTATTATATTTCCTTCGTCATTGCTGATCTTTTTTGGCTCAGGAAAAGCTTGAAGCTACAGGGTCTAACAGTAGTATTGACCATGCCATTTCCTAGAACATTCTCATATACAGCACATATTTAGACACTACAAAGGCTGCTCAATATGGGGTCAATTCTACCTAACCTGTAGCTTATGAATCATACTAAGCAATGGGCCTACGTTTTAATTTCTGCTGTATTTATCAATTTCCCTGTCGAAAAGCTGAGCCATCTGCATGGCACCTTTAATGTCCAAGCCTGTTTGAAGCTTGACGCTACAGGGTCTAACAGTAGACCCACCACTGCAGAGATGAAGCCAGAAGGAGAGTTACCCACCCCTCCTCCAAACCTTCCACATAGCAGCAGCCTCTCCATCAGGAGACGTCGACACCGTTTATATCATTACGACTCTCCACGCTTGACTACTGAATATGCAAGGAGACGCGTTCCACTGTAGCATGGCATCGGTATTATCTTTCCCAAGGTAGGGTGAGCAAGGTCTATGTATTATTGGGTTGCAATTGCAATTATGAATAGTGTGTTTGACTTGTATTAGACTAAGAAGACTCAGCATAAACATACTCCCAAGGTCCTCCTCAGTAAGGTAGATGCATATGGATGAGCTGCTATCTCATTATTAGCAAAGAGATTGAGAGAAAAACATTAAGGCTTGACTTTAGAAAGTGCAGCTGTGTCCAGAAGCACTTCTTTGAGGTGAAATATATGGCATACTATAACAACCCTCCTCTTACTTATCCAGAAACTGGTCCAGCTCTTAACTTCCCTCTAGACAAATACAGATGAAAAGAAACTGCTCTGTAATAAGAGTATTTCACACAGATGTACTCTGCACTAGTCATATAACAGCCATTTACAGCGCCATAAGATTGGCTCTAATGGACTGCCTAATAATTCAGAGCAGAGGTCTTTTATAAATTTCACTTTGCCAGGCTGTGTGGACTGTGACATCGAACCCAGCCACTAAAACGAGTTGTAAGCAAAAGGTGGAATAAACAGCTATTTATATGCATCAAAGGGAAACAATAGGGAACAGAGAAATAGCTGTGTCTGCTGTTCTGCGTAGATTGTCCAGGTCCAATCTGCCGTGCAACGTGTGCCAGTACCACAGTCCTGTCACTCAGACTACTGGGAAGGAACAACTAAGGCTGGCACAATTATCGTATAACTGTGTAACCGACGGTTATGGATGAAGACCTTCATGAAAATAAAATAACCATCATAACCGTTAAAATATTTTGTTTTTTGTTTTGTTTGAACAAACAACTAACTGAAGATGGGATGGCCGGGCATTCGTGAGGTTGAGTCCGTTTTGGCCATAACATGGACTCTTAACAACGTGATGAAACTTTGCTCCTTGCTGAAACAAGCAAATTAGTCTACGGTTGCCTAGGCAATGTCTCCACAATGCAGCAGCAGCACATATAGAAATATAATGAATAGAACGGGCTTGGAACCTCTAACCCTGGCAATTTGACTTGACTGGTAAACTCATGGGTACACTCGCAATGTCTGTCTGGTATTGTAATGCAATAATTTGCATGGCAATGTAGAATGTTCATTCAAATGATGTTAACTGATGTGACTCATCCAATGTAATGTATTTTTTGTAACGTCAGTTGAGTTTAATCAACAAATCACAGCACATATTGTAGCACATATTTTACTTCCTGTTTTGCTCCTGTGGGTACACTCGCAATGGCCGCCATTCCACCCATTATGCTATCATTGACTTAAAGGGGATACCCATTCTATTCATTCAATTTCTAATGCAACACATTCAGTCAGGAGAGGAGGAGAGGAGAAAACGTGCATTTGGAACTGTTATTACTGTGACCGCGGTCATTTGGCTGGCCAATTACCGTCATCCAAAGTTCCATGACCGTCTCAGCCCCAGGAACAACAAAGGCTTTCTGCCACAGGAGAGAACCATCAAGACATCAATGGATGGGGGTTAGAGAGGCAACTACATATAAACAACACCTGTCTTATAGTTGAAAATGAAGACGACAGCCTTACTGTTTAACTAGAGTCCGCTGAAAATATGACCTACGGAAACTGCACTTTGACCGTCAAGCCAACAGGAGATCAAATGGCTCTACACACTCGTATCATACTCATAGTCTTTGTCTAGTGTATCATTCACTCTGAACCATTAAGAACCCCATAGCACAGCGCAGGGCATAGGTAAAACGGCACAGACAGTTGAGAACAGATTGTATATCTCCTTTTGATTTGATTATTTTTTATTTTTTATTTCTTTACATTTTTTGCGTTTAAAAAGCAAAAAGTCACTAGGAAGGTGAGCTGCACCATACCTATCTTGACAATTCAAATGGATTATCATTCCCTACCAACCATAACAGCTTTATACTTCACACTCAAAGCTTTATTTTGAATGACAACCAAATGTTAATGTTTGCGTTATGCGTATGTTGGATTATGTTCTGTTTAAATGTATGTTTATTTATTGAAATATTTATTAATTCAGTTAAATGTTTTTTTTTATGTTGCATTTCAAAATGTGTTTGAGTTCGATGCCAAAATTGCTCTGCTCTAACTGTATTGTACAAACTACACTTACGTTTATGTATCTATTTATACTTTTTGGGGGGTGTAGTCCTAGCAGAGCTGAATGTGACACCATACTTGAGCACCCTCCAGCCCTTAAGTCAAAGTTGTATGATAAATCTTCACAATGGCAAATACAATTCCAAGCTTTTAGTGTTCTTTTAGTTTCACATTCTAAACCAGAGGATGAAGAGACAAAAAAGATCTGATGACATTGACACATTTTCTTTTTAATTGGGTCTGTCAATTTTAAGTACCATATTGATGCAGCAGACTAAAAATGGCATAATTACAACATCTAAGAGATTGGGATGGGAGGGTTCAGACATTTTATTAATGTACTCCATACACTTCTCCCTATCTGCATGTGACAAGGTTTGGAAACCCCTGAGTCCTAACATTCTCAGCACTATGAAAACCAGAAAAATTGCCTTGAGACACAGTTGTGTTAGGAGTAACGTGTGAGACTGACATGTAGGCTAATACCAAAGTCAGACACAGATTCATGGATATACTGTAGGTATCAAATAGAAACGGATGTGTGCAGAACATTCATTAATCTTGAGAGGTTAGAATGTTAACTACCTCTGCTGGAGACAAATGGCAGATTCACTCTCCTTAGAGGCAATATTATAAATCTGTCACCAAGCTGTTGCTGAGGTACAATATCGCTGTGAGTTATGGGATGTCTATAAAATTAGCAAGTTGCTGTCAAGCCATCTGAGCATCTTCATTCTCACTGTTGAAACTATAGATTTTTCTAGTGCACCCAGTTCCTTGTTTAAATAATTCCTCCAGAGAGACTTTTCAAGTGCTTTGTCCCCATATCAAGACCATATAAAAGGCATAAATAATGTTATATTCTGGTTCAAGGTACTTCTGGTAGCCTATATTGTCAGGAGTTCCAACACAAGCATCATTTTTAGCCTGCTAATCAGGGTCCACTTGCTGTTGAGAAGCCAAGGCATTCTGCCTCATCCCAAGGGGTTCTCAGCTATAAGCACCGCTTACTGGTGGGACCATGTAAACTACAATCCCGATGCTCTGTTTTAATGTTTAGAATCATAGCTTGCAATACAGTTTTGGAAACATATGGAACTTATCTTTCATATCAGAGAGAAATAATCGTTCAATAAAAAAATATGCACTTACTGTAGCAGGTTTGCACAGTAAGTGTATACAGGCTGTGTGCCTCCAGCCAACAAACTACACTTCCGCTAGACTTCCTCCCCAGTTATGCTTACAGACAGGTGTTCGAACACCCTAGATAGCTAATAGGCACAGGTGGTCTCCTCTGTCTTCCATCTGTCTTCAGTCTGTCTTCCGTAAACACATGCTGTAACATGGAGATATGGCTGTGTGGGAACACTAACCCTAACTCTATAAAATGTGTGTTGTAATTTCACCTATTGTTTTCAGAAAATGATTTCTCACTGATATGAAAGCTACGTTCCTTATGTTTCTAAAACCATATCGCAAGCGTTGGGGCTCTTAACAAAAGGCCACCGGGAAGACAATACCTTCATCAATAAACCTTAAGGTAGTTAGCGTCTATGAATGGGCTAGACTTGCCTGTGCTTATGGTTCTCACAGGTGAAGTAAGATGATACAAATTACTTTGTTCATGATGCGACCCTCAAATGATACAAATGTACCAACAGTCTAAGTGCACTGGATTTGAAACAACGATACAGATGTAACCATGCTATTCAATGTACTATCTGAGCAGCACTGGTGGTCCCAAGTCAAAAATGCCATGTGCATTCCACAGGTCACGTTTCTAACTGAGTGTTCAGAAAATAATAAAGATTAGGAAAAGTTTCGCAGCACACATGTCATGGTGCAGAAAGATTTTTGTTGTTGTTACAGCTTTAATGCTAATATCTTGCAATTCTACACATTTTTCCAGAGAGAAAACTTTGCAGTCTTAAGGTAGTGCATTTATAAAAACATTGAGGGGGAATACAATAAGTATTGAGTTGAAACATGTATAATTGGTGGAGTACTGTGGATACCAATATCCCCGTGAGCCTTGGCTCCCAGGCTATTGTTGCCCAGGGTTACAAACATACATTGTAGATTCATAATATTGCATTTTATTGTATTACTCACTCTAAACCTATTCCACGGATCCCTTGGCCATATTTTCAAAACCTGTAGTTGTTAGTAATATTAATAAAACATTTATATTTTTGATCTGGCTGCAGTACCTCCACAGACCCCACTTTGAGAAACTGAACTAATCATCAAGCCCTTGACAAGTTGAATCAGTTGTTTTTGTCTGGGGCTACAACAAACATGTGTGTTGTTGGTTGTATGCTCGAGGACCGGAGTTGGGGAAACACTGGTCTAGATGTCACTTTCGCTATACCCTAAAACTGTAATCAAATACGTGTTTTATGAACAGACGTGTTTTTTTTATGCGCAAATTTGGCGCGAATCATAAAGTATGGAATCCAAACACCGGAAGAACGCTTTCAAATGGTCTAACAGAATGTTGTTTTACGAACCAAATGCAGACGATCGAATGCATTCAACCCTCATAATAAGGAAGCAAAATATAGGTGAGTAACAAATCCCATCTAGCCTACATACAAAAAGAGCCATTAAATATCTATGGTGTAGCCTAATATGTTTACAAAAACGCATCCATTGGCAGCGAATTGATGTGCCACTGACCAAGGTCTGTGGATAGCGTCAGCATTACTTTCAGAAACTCTGACTTTGATTGCAGTCTAGTTTACATATATAACAAATTATTGCACAGTAGTAGGCCTACCTTACCCTGGTTAATGCGCAATTAGACAGGGGGCAAGGTCAGGCCTACCATTATGTAATCTATCTAGGCCAACCTCATGTTTGAGAAACTTCATATTTCCTACTTTGAAAAGTTCTGATGTAGACTAGGAATTTGGTTTATAACCTATAATGCATATTTTGCAGGAATTAGATATCTAAACCATGTTTCTCTTTGAGATTACTTCCCACACACCATAAACAGTCACAATGCCTAGGGCTGGGCTACACAGTAACAAGTATATTTCTGCCTCAGAACATTTCCAGCTGAATGCACTGCAGTAGGAGTGTTTGGCCTCATGAGTCTACAGTATCTGTTCATATTGGTGACCATCTCCTGCAGGTGCATCATGGTTCAATCTGCAGGAGTTCCACAGCTTTCAGGAAATCAGGCTCAGCCAGGGAGACCCTGCTCGGCTACAGAGACAGAAGTGGATCTGAGTCACAATACCCAGGCACCACCACCACCACCCAAGGAAAGTGGCCCTAATAAGAGGAGGAAGGTGAGAGTGAGGGGAGACAGCACCAGGCCCAAGAAGAGAATGACGGACAGCAGGGGTGTTAGCAATGGACCACTAGAGGAGAAGCAAGGGCTGTGTGATGAGGGAAGCCCCTTGCCTCCACCCCTCCGGATCTCTTTAAAAAGCCTGTTGGAGGCTGAGATGAAGCTAGTGTATGGTGACGAGCAGCACAACATTACCCAGCAGCCCTCCAAGTCCCCAGTCACCTCCTCGGCTTCACAATTAATGTGTCAAGCCTCTGAAATAGTAGGCCCTCCAAGTGGACCTAATCTCGGCTTTCTGCCTCAAATTGACAAATGGCTGGATGTAGCCTTACAGGATGCCGACTCATACTACAGACAGAAGAAATATGGGATCGCAGCCAGTCGTTTTACCACAGCTCTGGAGGTACTTGATATTTAAATTAAATCTGTCCGTAGTCCTTCCTCATTTATTTATTTATTTGTTCACTTTCTAAACAAATAGATTACATCATTATTTATTGTCTCCATCGCTCCCCGGTCTAGTAAAATTATTGTCAAACCTTTTTAAATCAAAGTGTTGAAAACTTGAAATTAAAACTGCCAGAACTTATGGCAGCAGCCAGCTTTCCCAAAGGGTGTATGACCTCTATTTTCACAGATATCATAGGTTACAAATGTAATGGCCTTTAATGTAGTACATCTTTAGATACAGTTGTGTACATCTGTTTATCTTGTATGTCACAATGTTGTGTGCTTAAAACAAAGCAGCTTAATACAAAGGTTATGTACTTTGAAAATCCCACAAAGCTGCAGTCTCAGAGCAGTATACTACAAAGCAGGATCAATTAGTTAGCCAGCTAACCCACTGAGCAAAAACTGGTTGAATCAACATGGTTTCCATGTTATTTCAACCAAAGAAATCAATGTGATGATGTTGAATCAACGTGGAAAACTGATTGGATTTGCAAGAAGTCATCAACGTAAGGGCATTTCCTATTTTTTTCACCCAACTTTTAATGACGTGGTAACCTTTTTTGTTGAATTCACATAAGTTGAAAACTCAACCAAATTTAAATCAGAACTAGACGTTGAACTGACATCCATGCCCAGAGGGAACTTTGATGATCAACCACAAATAACTATTGATTTTCTGGTTAATTAAAAAATATAAACTTTGATATGAGTTTTTTTTCGTTTGCTGAATTTATTAGACCATGCACATTTCAAGCGTATCTTTGTAAAAGTAAAAGGTTATACTATATCAGAATATTTAGGCATGTTATCTGGATAACTCATTGAACCTGCTTTGTAGGATGCCCCTCTGGTCTAGTGTTCAATGTAAAACTTTCAAAACAATCTCAGTTTGTCTGCTGAAATAAATGATTTCATTAGTGCATCGCCAGGTACATATCACAGTCTCTGATATGCAAATGAATCATTCATGAATACTTTACAGTACATTGTTGAGAGGTCCTCTAATTAGCACAAGCTGCATAATTCTGCCAGTGGCAATAAAGTGTTGTCGTAGTCATTTGATTAAGCTCCTCTGACTCATTTGTGTGTTACTGGTCAACCCAACTACACATCAGACATGTTTTCCATGATCCCTAGAAAAAAAAAACAGGACTTGTTTGAAATGTTCTGTTCATATGATAATTGCAGAGACAAAAAGTATTTCTTAGACTTGATGTCAAATGTGCCAACATTCTGCCTTCCGAGATTTGACTCATTTCTGTCTATTTTGAGAAGCTTTGTGTTCTAATGTTGTTATCGAGGGAGAGACTGTTCTGTAACTCAATTGTTATTTGAGATTTGTGTAGTGAAAGCCTCTCTCTCTCTCTCTCAGCTGTGTTCAAAAGGTGCTGCAGTTGAACAATCTTTGCATGCAGAGTATGAAGACATTTCTAAGGTTGCCAGTTTGATTGAGTCCAGACTTGTTGCCTGTTACCTGAGACTGAAGAGACCGGAGATAGCCCTCAACCACTCCCACAGGTAAGGATGAGGACGCTTGTCAGATTTTATATTCACAAAAACACCCAGTAAAGGACTCAGCAGTCAGAGTAAGTCAGAATTACCCACAACAAGCCAGAAAACAACTCCCATAGACATCCATTTTTGTGCAGAAGAATAACATAACCATTACCCCGATCTTGTGTAGCCAAAAGCCGTCTGAAAGGTCTTTCTCTGTACACTATTGATTCCATGTGTATAAAAGGGAGGATGTGTTAATGGACCTGAGATAAAGCTAGTTATTTCTGAGCAGTTTCCATGCTGCCCACCCGCCTGACCTCCACTTGACTCTGTCCCTCCGACCTGCCTGTTAGTCAGACCATTACACCTGTCCACCGCCCCCTCCATTAGGACCCAGACGTGGACCCCCATAACTCACCCTGTCTTGGCCCCACTGTCTTCTTACCCTTGGAAGCACACAGTGCCTGGGAACTACAGTCATGTGAAAAAGTAAGTACACCCCCTGGAAAAAAATTTTTTTTATATAAACATATTTGGACACATGGATATTTGAGCTAAAGTCCCACCACAATCATTTATAAAGGTAACCTAATTTAACAAATCACCAAAAACTTTGAAAATGTTATGCATTTTAAAATAAACAAAAAAGCCTTTTCCTTATGCGGAAAAAGTTAGTACACCCCTACCTTTACCATCACATAAAATGGCTAAAATTAGAATCAGGTGCACCAAAACAGGTGCAAATGATTTAGAAAATCATTAGAGAGAAACTTAGGAGGGTCCAGCCTTCCATAAACATTAGAAACTTGGTCTGGTTTTGTCTTAACCATATGGGTGTGTGGTAACACATCATGCCAAGATCAAAATACCTACCGAGGCCCTCAGAAGAAAGATTATTGATGCCCATGAGTCTGGAAGGGGTTACAAATCCATTTCCAAGCAATTCGAAGTACATAATTCCACTGTCCGACGTCTCATCTACAAATGGAGAAAATTCCAGACCACTGGCAATCTACCTCGGACAGGTCGTCCCACCAAATTCAGCCCAAGAGCTGACCAAAAGATGCTCATAGAAGTCTCTTAAGAACCTCAGGGTAACATCAAGGGATCTACAGGCCTCTCTTGCCACAATCAATGTCGAAGTGCATGAGTCAACTGTCAGAAAGAGACTGCACAAACTTGGCCTACATGGGAGGTCAGGAAGGAAGAAGCCTCTGCTCTCAAAAAAGAATATCAAGACACGACTGACGTTTGCCAGACAACACCTGGGTAAAGACCAAAACTACTGGAACAATGTGCTCTGGACAGATGAGTCAAAGGTGGAGTTGTTTGGCCTCAATGCCAGACGCCATGTTTGGCGAAAGCGAAACACTGCCTTTGAACAGAAGAACCTCATACCAACCGTAAAGCATGGAGGCGGTGGCATTATGGTTTGCTTTGCTGCCCCAGGGCCTGGCCAACTTGCCATCATTGAGTCAACCATGAATTCTATATTGTACCAGAGAATTCTTGAGGAGAATGTGAGGCCATCTGTCAAAAAGCTGAAGCTGATCCGAACATGGATCTTGCAACAGGACAATGATCCAAAACACAAAAGCAAAACTACAACAGAATGGCTCAAAAATAAGAAAGGGAGGGTTATGGAATGGCAGAGTCAAAACCCAGATCTCAATCCTATCGAAATGCTGTGGGGGGACTTGAAGCGGACCGTGCATGCAAGAAATCCCTCGAACATGACACAGTTGAAGCAGTACTGTAAAGAAAACAAAAATTCCTCCCAGTCGATGTAAGAGACTGATAGACAGTTACAAGAAACATCTACATTAAGTTATTTCAGCCAAAGGGGGCAACACAAGCTATGAAAGCTAGGGGTGTACTTATTTTTTCCGCACTATGGAATTGCATTTCTGTTGATTTTCGATGTATAAATGATTGCAAAGTATAATCTTTCAGTGTCATTTGTTAAATTAGGTTACCTTTGTCTGTCAATAGTGTTGAAGTGAAGATTACATATCCATCTGTCCAAATATGTTTTTTTAAAAAGACAACTTTCCAGGGGGTGTACTTACTTTTTCACATGACTGTATATGTGAAACTTTTCCCCTGTCTGGGCCTGTTATGTATGGAGCTACAGTGTCTTCAGAAAGTATTCACAGCCTGTCATGAATGTCTGTGGAATGCGGTAGGCCAGAGTCAAGCGAAGGACACAAAATGAAATGAAAATCTACTTTACTGTATAGTAAAGAAACAAGCAAAACCTCCAACACAGGGAGGAGCAAACCCGCTCACAAACGACACTCGAAACAAGTAACAAACACGCACAACACACAGTGGGAGCGAACAGGTTAAATAGGGAAGGACATAATACCATCATGGGAAACAGGTGTGCAACACTAGACAACAACCAGATGAACATAGAAACATGAAACATAGATCGGCAGCAGCTAGTATTCCGGAGACGACGAACGCCGAAGCCTGCCCGAACCAGAAGGAAGGGCAGTCTCGGCAGAACCCGTTACACAGCCCTTGACTTTTTCCACATTTTGTTGTTTTACAGCCTGAATTTAAAATGTATTAAATAGAGATTTTTTTTTTACTGGTCTACACACAATACCCCATAATGTCAAAGTAGAATTATGTTTTTAAAAAGGAAAAGCTGAAATGTCTTGAGTCAATAAGTATTCAACGTCTTTGTTATGGCATGCCTAAATAAGTTAGGAGTAAAAATGTGCTTAACTAGTCACATAATAAGTTGAATGGACTCACTCTGTGTGCAATAATGGTGTTTAACATGATTTTTGAATGTCTACCTCATCTCTTTACCACAAACGTACAATTATCTGTAAGGTCCCTCAGTCAAGCAGTGAATTTCAAACACCGATTCAAGCATAAAGAACCAGCGAGGTTTTCCAATGCCTCGTAAAGAAGGGCACTTATTGGTAGATGGGTAAAAAAAGCAGACATTGAATATCCCTTTGAGCATGGTGAAGTTATTAATTATACTTTTGGTGGTGTATCAATACACCCAGTCACTACAAAGATACAGGCGTCCTTCCTAACTCCATTGCCGGAGAGGGTGGAAACCGCTCAGGGATTTCACCATGGATAAAAATGAAACAGAATGGAGCTAAGCACAGGCAAAATCATAGAGGAAAACCTGGTTCAGTCTGCTTTCCACCAGACACTGGACATGAATTCACCTTTCAGCAGGACAATAACCTAAAACACAAGGCCAAATCTACACTGGAGTTGCTTACCAAGAAGACAGTGAATGTTCCTGAGTGGCTGAGTTAGTTTTGACTTAAATCTGCTTGAAATTCTATGGCAAAACATGAAATGGTTGTCTAGCAATGATCAACAACCAATTTGACCGAGCTTGAAGAATTTAAAAAAGAATGTGTAAATATTGTACAATCCAGGTGTGCGAAGCTCTTAGAGACTTACCCAGAAAGAATCACAGATGTAATCGCTGTCAAAGGGGATTCTAACATGTATTAACTCAGGGGTGTGAATAATTGTGTAAATGAGATTTCTGTTTCAATACATTTGTGAAGATTTCTAAAAACATGTTTTTACTTTGTCATTATGGTGTATTGTGTGTAGATGGGTGAGGGGGAAAATATATATATTCAATCCAAATATGTTGATGAGCAGTATAGAATCAGAAAACATGAACTAGTGACAAAGGATCTCATGGCTTGTTTACTGACAGACAAGTCAACAGTGTTTGGTCGTTTTTGGGTGCTGTCTACTGTTGGCCATTTCAGCTCTGGCATGTGGTCATTTTGGATCAGGGTGACAGGTAGTTTAGAGCAGCGGTGTTGAACTGAAAATATGTTTTGGGAGTATGTAAAACCAGTCAAACTTTAGAAAAGGATATTTGGCCAGAAAAGTTTGGAAAGGGCTGTTTAATACTTCCACAGGAGCATATATATTTGTCCTACCTTTGAACCAGTGAACATTATTATTCAACAAATGGCAGCTGCCTACATTTTTTTTCTCAGGCTGTATTAAAGTTTGCTGCTTTATGGAGTTGGTAACACTTCCAAAATGGATGGGTTCAAAGCAAGCGCACATGTTCACAGCTCCTGAAACCACATTTTTTTCCTTTTGTAATTTTTTTTTTGCATTTACCGGCTGTAAATGTGGTGCATTCTGTATTTGCTGTTGCTTCATAGGAGCTGGCTTTGAGCAGAATGAGTGGCAAGGTGGGATTCGATCAAAGACAGCCATGACGATTCCCCCGTAAATGGATTTTGTATATGTTAGTTTAGGAGGCTGGAACCCGACAAAACAATGCAGATAAAAATACCATGGTGCAGTCTTTGAACCCGCTGTGATGATAGTGTTTATAGATTACTTTCTGTTCCAGCGCTGCGTCTGTCTCTTGTCTTCAGGTTGTAGATGCCATCTCTCTTCCAATGCTGTTCTGTTCTCACATTGTCAAATCGCATATTTACAAACAGTTTGTCATCTACAAACAGTTATTTTGAGATCTCAACATCTTCCTCAGACTGAAAAAAAACTCTACTCGGAGAGAATTTCATTGTCCCTTATGTAAATGAGATTTACGTTCCTCATTTCTTCTCAGTAGATGAATTGATAAATGTACAGATCTAAAGTATGATTGAGTCATTATGTTTTACCAGTTAGTGTATTTTCATTATTATTGTTCCTGATGTAGTGCTACACTGTAGCGGTATGTGTTCTCAAGCAGATGTAACATTTATTTTCCTATATCTGTGACTGAGGCAGTTTCCATTTTCTTCTCTAAAAGCAATGAACCTCACCTTCATTGAACAATGGCCATTTACTTGGCATTTCTGTCTGTAAAGTTTAAAATAGAACACTTACGTACAAGAAACTATAGCTAAAAAGCTGTGCGTTCATCTAAATGCCAGCCATTTAGTTAAGGCGGCAGATTAATGGCTGTAATTATCTGGGAGGCTTTAAAGAGCCAAGCCCCACTCAGGTAATCGTTCCCATTTAGATGAAATAGGATGGCCATAAACAGTTTTAGGGAAGGATACTGAGCATTCGTGGGTTGTTTCTGTGCAAGGAGTTAACAAAACTTTCACAAAGTGATCGGTGGCACTGACATTCATATTGCATTATCTCATTGTCTAGCAGATTTTTCTCCTTAGCTGCAGGTAGGTGTTTACAATACAATACATTGAGAGTGGTGCTGAGATATCAGCCAGCCAGCCAGATGATATCAGGCCAGATTCAGACAAACAGGTCCCCAGACATCAGAGGAGAATAGTGTTCTACTTTTAAGGAGAGAACAGAACTAACTCGCCATGTTTTCCTGATTAGGGAGATGATGATATGCTCTGGCCCTGTCAGAATAACACAACGATATTGCTTCATAAAAGACCAGATCACGTGATAGAGAGCCGTGTGAGTGAGAAGTGCTTCGGAGCAGGCAGCACTCAGGGAGAAGAGCTGAAAAAGGCATGTTCTTTTCTAGGGTGCATTATGGCCAGACAAAGAGGATGCCGCCAGGAAATTCTAAGCATTATCAAGTGATTCTCAAATTGTGAATGAGAGACTGACGAAGTGTGTAAAGCCTGCGCAAAAAACATAGCAGAGCTCATGCCTTTCAAAAAACGTTTTTTTCAAATCATCATTAGAGTCGCATCATGCAGCTTTACAATGTATTAAAAATCAAAACATATAGTCCAATGTTTGTAGAACAACTAAAGTTACATTAAGAACTCTAAATTAAGCATATAGGAGTACCTATTTCTTTGTTAACCGCTCAACACAGAATAGCAGCATGTGCGCACTCCCTCAAATCTTTTGGTGAAAATATCCTTTCTATTTTATTCAGCTTTGTTCAATTGTATTCTTCATACTATAAACTAATGCCATGGAATTCTAAGCAAATCTTGTCTGCTAAATTAACTAGTGTAGCCAACAGCCATATGGCATAGCCAGATCAGGACCTAACATAAGGACAACTCAGAATATGCTATTATGTTCTTCATATCATATAATATAATAATATGCCATTTAGCAGACGCTTTTATCCAAAGCGACTTACAGTCATGTGTGCATAAATTTTTACGTATGGGTGGTCCCGGGGATCGAACCCACTACCCTGGCGTTACAAGCGCCATGCTCTACCAATTGAGCTACAGAGGATCATGTTTCTTTAGACCTGTCTAAAATAATAATGGCTTTATTGTGAATGTGTAGTCTATATTACATGGATTTATGAGACTTTCTAAAATGTAGATGTTCCAAAGGTCTGCATCAGTGGCTTGTAGGCTATGTGTGGAAGCCAGGAGATGCTGAATGTGTTTATGTTAATCAATGGTCAATTACCGTGAGACCAACAGTTATTTGCTTTACTTGACCGCCACAGCCCTATATGCGACCAGTAAAATGTCATTTCATTTCATTGTCCAAACACACCAAGACAGTCGTGAAGAGGGCACAATGCCTATTCCCCCCCAGGAGGCTGAAAAGATTTGGCATGGGACCTCAGATCCTCAAAGTTCTACAGCTGCACCATTGAGAGCATCCTGACTGGTTGCGTCACCGCTCGTTATGGCAACTACTCGGCATCTGACCGCAAGACGCTACAGAGGGTAATGCGTACGGCCCAGTACATCACTGGGGCCGAGCTTCCTGCCGTCCAGGACCTCAATACCAGGCAGTGTCAGACTCCAGCCACCCAAGTCATAGACTGCTCTCTCATGTGGTACCGTAGCGCCAAGTCTGGGACCAAAGCGCTCCTTAACAGCTTCTACCCCCAAGCCATAAGACTGCTGAACAGTTCATCAAATGGTTCTCCGGACTATTTGCATTGACCCCCTTATTTTATTCTGATTTATTCCATTTTTTTGAATTTTTCTTGCACAGGCTCGATGTACACTCACTGGACTCTAACCACACACTCACACATACTACACTGACACTCCAACACACAAACACACGGACGCACACACAAAACACACACACGCATGCATTCACATTACTTCACACTCTTGACATATGCTGCTATTACTCTGTTTAATATCTATGCATCTTCACCCCTACCTACAGTTGAAGTCGGAAGTTTACATAGACTTAGGTTGGAGTTATACCAAAATGTCCTCTGGTCTGATGAAACAAAAATAGAACTGTTTGGCGCAGTGGTCTAAGGCACTGCATAGCAGTGCTAACTGTGCCACTAGAGATCCTGGTTCGAATCCAGGCTCTGTCGCAGCCGGCCACGACCGGGAGACTCATGGGCGGCGCACAATTGGCCCAGCGTCGTCCAGGGTAGGGGAGGGAATGGCCGGCAGGGATGTGGGTTCGATTCCCATGGGGGGCCAGTATAAAAAAAGATGTATTCACTAACTGTAAGTCGCTCTGGATAAGAGTGTCTGCTAAATGACTAAAATGTAAATGTAAATGTTATGTTTGGAGGAAAAAGGAGGTAGCTTGCAAGCCGAAGAACACCATCCCAACCGTGAAGCACAGGGGTGGCAGCATCATACTGTGGGGGTTCTTTGCTGCAGGAGGGACTGGTGCACTTCACAAAATAGATGGCATCATGAAGGAAATTATGTGGATATGTTGAAGCAACATCTCAAGACATCAGTCAGGAAGTTAAAGCTTGGTCGCAAATGTCTCTTTCAAATGGACAATGACCCCAAACATACTTCCAAAGTTGTGCCAAAATGGCTTAAGGACAACTAAGTGAAGTTATTAGAGTGGCCATCACAAAGCCCTGACCTCAATCCTATAGAACATTTGTGGGCAGAACTGGAAAAAGCGTGTGCGAGCAAGGAGGCCTACAAACCTGACTCGGTTACACCAGCTCTGTCAGGAGGAATGGGCCAAAATTCACCCAACTTATTGTGGGAAGCTTGTGGAAGGCTACCCGAGTTAAACAATTTAAAGGCAATGCTACCAAATACTAATTGAGTGTATGTAAACTTCACATTCTTAAAATAAAGTGGTGATCCTAACTGACCTAAGACAGGGAATTTTTACTAGGATTAAATGTCAGGAATTGTGAAAAACTGAGTTTAAATGTATTTGGCTAAGGTGTATGTAAACTTCCGACTTCAACTGTACAGTGGAGAAAAAAAGTATTTAGTCAGCCACCAATTGTGCAAGTTCTCCCACTTAAAAAGATGAGAGAGGCCTGTAATTTTCATCATAGGTACACGTCAACTATGACAGACAAATTGAGAGAGAAAAAATCCAGAAAATCCCATTGTAGGATTTTTAATGAATTTATTTGCAAATTATGGTGGAAAATAAGTATTTGGTCACCTACAAACAAGCAAGATTTCTGGCTCTCACAGACCTGTAACTTCTTCTTTAAGAGGCTCCTCTGTCCTCCACTCGTTACCTGTATTAATGGCACCTGTTTGAACTTGTTATCAGTATAAAAGACACCTGTCCACAACCTCAAACAGTCACACTCCAAACTCCACAATGGCCAAGACCAAAGAGCTGTCAAAGGACACCAGAAACAAAATTGTAGACTTGCACCAGGCTGGGAAGACTGAATCTGCAATAGGTAAGCAGCTTGGTTTGAAGAAATCAACTGTGGGAGCAATTATTAGGAAATGGAAGACATACAAGACCACTGATAATCTCCCTCAATCTGGGGCTCCACGCAAGATCTCACCCCGTGGGGTCAAAATGATCACAAGAACGGTGAGCAAAAATCCCAGAACCACACGGGGGGACCTAGTGAATGACCTGCAGAGAGCTGGGACCAAAGTAACAAAGCCTACCATCAGTAACACACTACGTCGCCAGGGACTCAAATCATGCAGTGCGAGACGTGTCCCCCTGCTTAAACCAGTACATGTCCAGGCCCGTCTGAAGTGCATTTGGATGATCCAGAAGAGGATTGGGAGAATGTCATATGGTCAGATGAAACCAAAATATAACTTTTTGGTAAAAACTCAACTCGTCATGTTTGGAGGACAAAGAATGCTGAGTTGCATCCAAAGAACACCATACCTACTGTGAAGCATGGGGGTGGAAACATCATGCTTTTGGGCTGTTTTTCTGCAAAGGGACCAGGACGACTGATCCGTGTAAAGGAAAGAATGAATGGGGCCATGTATCGTGAGATTTTGAGTGAAAACCTCCTTCCATCAGCAAGGGCATTGAAGATGAAACGTGGCTGGGTCTTTCAGCATGACAATGATCCCAAACACACCGCCCGGGCAACGAAGGAGTGGCTTCGTAAGAAGCATTTCAAGGTCCTGGAGTGGCCTAGCCAGTCTCCAGATCTCAACCCCATAGAAAATCTTTGGAGGGAGTTGAAAGTCTGTGTTGCCCAGCGACAGCCCCAAAACATCACTGCTCTAGAGGAGATCTGCATGGAGGAATGGGCCAAAATACAAGCAACAGTGTGTGAAAACCTTGTGAAGACTTACAGAAAACGTTTGACCTGTGTCATTGCCAACAAAGGGTATATAACAAAGTATTGAGAAACTTTTGTTATTGACCAAATACTTATTTTCCACCATCATTTGCCAATAAATTCATTAAAAATCCTACAATGTGATTTTCTGGATTTTTTTTCCTCATTTTGTCTGTCATAGTTCACGTGTACCTATGATGAAAATTACAGGCCTCTCTCATCTTTTTAAGTGGGAGAACTTGCACAATTGGTGGCTGACTAAATACTTTTTTTCCCCACTGTGTATATTTAAACTCAGCAAAAAAAGAAACGTCCACTCACTGTCAACTGCGTTTATTTTCAGCAAACTTAACATGTGTAAAAATATTTGTATGAACGTAACAAGATTCAACAACTGAGACATTTCACGGTAAGGTCTACCTACACCTGTTGTATTCGGCGCATGTGACAAATCAAATTTGATTAGTTTTTTCTGACTAATGCCAGCCAGGTCCAATGTCTCTGGTTTTGAATGAGAAGTTAATATGAGGAAGTTTGGCTGGCAGACCTGCTTCTGTATCCGTTTGTGAAGTTTATGCCTACAGAGACCTTTGCAGTTTTTTTACACAAGGTGTATTACATTCCAAAGCTCCAAGATGTTAAATAAGGAATACGCAGTTGTTTTCCACCCCAAATGCCACAGCTTGCTGTAGAAAATCTCTGACATTAATTCTATTGCCCTCATCAAGCTCATTTGGAGAGTGTGAGACACGCACACTGATCTCTCTTTCTCTATCCCCTGTCTGGACATGAGGGTCCTCCCATAAGGAGTTTAAAAGACCCTCATCTTACTGTACATTACAGAGTGATGCAGAGGGGGAGTGGGGACGATGATGTTGACAGTATCTTAGCCAAAGATCCATGGCATGTTAGGCCTGACCATGAGCACAGTTCAGATGCATCAGACAGGCAAAACAGAATGCTTTTATAGGTTAATGTGGCTTGTGCGCTTAATAGCTCTGTTTTCAACCCAGTTAATTATTCAGTGGATGGGGTTGGGGCGGGCAAAGGATATGAGGGGGAACAAAAGACACGCAGGCACATGCCAATCCAGGAGAAAGAAAAGCCAAATATATTACGCTAGCGCGGTCACATCTTGGGTGCCCCAGTGTTTTTCATCTGCCTTGTCAAGGGCTCTTTAGTTAGGCCGAACCTGCTCAATAATCAGGGTATTTAATGCAGCAGAAACATGCTATTAATTAGCCCGGGTTTAGAAAGAGGTGCTTCTGTGGACTGAGCTGTGTGCTGCAGACATGCCCCATGTGTCTTACTACAGGATGACAGAGGAGAGGAACAGCAATTAATGGGCCTTCAAAGGCAGCCATGATGGCTGGCAAGCTTTAGGACAAGTGCTTTGTGGAGCCACTTGAGTGGAGAGCGGAATTATACAATCCACCTACTTTTCTGTTTAACTGTCTCTTCTTGAAGCAAAATATATATTACCAGTCAAAAGTTTGGATACACCTACTCATTCCAGGGTTTTTCTTTATTTTTACTATTTTATACATTGTAGAATAATAGTTAAGACATCAAAACTATATGAAATAACACCTATGGAATTATGTAGTATACAGAAGATAGCCCTATTTGGTAAAAGACCAAGTCCATATTATGGCAAGAACAGCTCAAATAAGCGAGAAACGACAGTCCATCGTTACTTTAAGACATGAAGGTCAGTCAATCCGGAAAATGTAAACTTTTAAAGTTTCTTGAAGTGCAGTCGCAAAAAAACATCAAGCTTTATGGTGAAACTGGCTCTCATGAGGACCGCCACAGGAAAAGAAGACTCAGATTTACCTCTGCTGAACAGGATAAGTTCATTAGAATAACTGCACCTCAGATTGCAGCCCAAATAAATGCTTCACCGAGTTCAAGTAACAGACACATTTCAACATCAACTGTTCAGAGGAGACTGCATGAATCAGGCCTTCATGGTCGAATTGCTGCAAAGAAACCACTACTAAATTCTAAAAAATAAATACCGGAAAAATGGTGCGTGCATATGTATTCACCCCCTTTGCTATGAAGCCCCTAAATAAGATGTGGTGCAACCAATTACCTTCAGAAGTCACATAATTAGTTAAATAAAGTCCACCTGTGTGCAATCTAAGTGTCACATGATCTCAGTATATATACACCTGTTCTGAAAGGCCCCAGAGTCTGCAACACCACTAAGCAAGGGGCACCAAGCAAGCGGCACCATGAAGACCAAGGAGCTCTCCAAACAGGTCAGGGACAAAGTTGTGGAGAAGTACAGATCAGGGTTGGGTTATTTAAAAAAATCCTAAACTTTGAACATCCCACGGAGCACCATTTAAATCCATTATTAAAAAATGGAAATAATATGGCACCACAGCAAACCTGCCAAGAGAGGGCCGCCCACCAAAACTCACGGACCAGGCAAGTTGGGCATTAATCAGAGAGGCAACAAAGAGACCAAAGATAACCCTGAAGGAGCTGCAAAGCTCCACAGCGGAGATAGGAGTATCTGTCCATAGGACCACTTTAAGCCGTACACTCCACAGAGCCATCAAGGAAAACGCTATGTCTGGCGCAAACCCAACACCTCTCATCACCCCGAGAACACCATCCCCACAGTGAAACATGGTGGTGGCAGCATCATGCTGTGGGGGGGGGGGGGTGAATAGTTATGCACTCTCAGGTTTTCTGTTTTTTTGTCTTATTTAATGTTTGTTTCACAATAAAACATATTTTGCATCTTCAAAGTGGTAGGCATGTTGTATAAATCAAATTATACAAACCCCCCAAAAAATCAATTTTAATTCCAGGTTGTAAGGCAACAAAATAGGAAAAATGCCAAGGGGGGTGAATACTTTCGCAAGGCACTGTATGTGTTATTTCATAGTTTTGATGTCTTCACTATTATTCTACAATGTAGAAAATAGTAAAAATAAAGAAAAACCCTTGTTTCCAAACTTTTGACTGGTACTGTATATACAGTGGGGAGAACAAGTATTTGATACACTGCCGATTTTGCAGTTTTTCCTACTTACAAAGCATGTAGAGGTCTGTAATTTTTACCATAGGTACACTTCAACTGTGAGAGACGGAATCTAATCACATTGTATGATTTTTAAGTAATTAATTTGCATTTTATTGCATGACATAAGTATTTGATCACCTACCAACCAGTAAGAATTCCGGCTCTCACAGACCTGTTAGTTTGTCTTTAAGAAGCCCTCCTGTTCTCCACTCATTACCTGTATTAACTGCACCTGTTTGAACTCGTTACCTGTATAAAAGACACCTGTCCACACACTCAATCAAACAGACTCCAACCTCTCCACAATGGCCAAGACCAGAGAGCTGTGTAAGGACATCAGGGATAACATTGTAGACCTGCACAAGACTGGGATGGGCTACAGGACAATAGGCAAGCAGCTTGGTGAGAAGGCAACAACTGTTGGCGCAATTATTAGAAACTGGAAGAAGTTCAAGATATAGGTCAATCACCCTTGGTCTGGGGCTCCATGCAAGATCTCACCTCGTGGGGCATCAATGATCATGAGGAAGGTGCGGGATCAGCCCAGAACTACAGGGCAGGACCTGGTCAATGACCTGAAGAGAGCTGGGACCACAGTCTCAAAGAAAACCATTAGTAACACACTACGCCGTCATGGATTAAAATCCTGCAGCGCACGCAAGGTCCCCCTGCTCAAGCCAGTGCATGTCCAGGCCCATCTGAAGTTTGCCAATGACCATCTGGATGATCCAGAGGAGGAATGGGAGAAGGTCATGTGGTCTGATGAGACAAAAATAGAGCTTTTTGGTCTAAACTCCACTCGCCGTGTTTGGAGGAAGAAGAAGGATGAGTACAACCCCAAGAACACCATCCCAACCGTGAAGCATGGAGGTGGAAACATCATTCTTTGGGGACGCTTTTCTGCAAAGGGGACAGGACGACTGCACCGTATTGAGGGGAGGATGGATGGGGCCATGTATCGCGAGATCTTGGCCAACAACCTCCTTCCCTCAGTAAGAGCATTGAAGATGGGTTGTGGCTGGGTCTTCCAGCATGACAACGACCCGAAACACACAGCCAGGGCAACTAAGGAGTGGCTCCGTAAGAAGCATCTCAAGGTCCTGGAGTGGCCTAGCGAGTCTCCAGACCTGAACCCAATAGAAAATCTTTGGAGGGAGCTGAAAGTCCGTATTGCCCAGCGACAGCCCCGGAACCTGAAGGATCTGGAGAAGGTCTGTATGGAGGAGTGGGCCAGAATCCCTGCTGCAGTGTGTGCAAACCTGGTCACGACCTACAGGAAACGTATGATCTCTGTAATTGCAAACAAAGGTTTCTATACCAAATATTAAGTTCTGCTTTTCTGATGTATCAAATACTTATGTCATGCAATAAAATGCAAATTAATTACTTAGAAATCATACAATGTGATTTTCTGGATTTTTGTTTTAGATTCCGTCTCTCACAGTTGAAGTGTACCTATGATAAAAATTACAGACCTCTACATGCTTTGTAAGCAGGAAAACCTACAAAATCGGCAGTGTATCAAATACTCGTTCTCCCCTCTGTATATATTTCACCTTAAAATCCTACAACTTCCAATTGATTTTTTCTCCGACTTTTAATGTTTATTTTAGAAATTACAGAGCACTACCAGGGATGGTGGCACATGTTGACTCCAATGCTTCCCACAGTTGTGTCAAGTTGGCTGGATGTCATTTTGGTGGTGAACCATTCTTGGTACACAAAATAAACTGTTGAGCGTGAAAAACCCAGCAGCGTTGCAGTTCTTGAAAACACTCAAACCAGTGCACCTTGCACCTACTACCATACCCCGTTCAAAGGCACTTAAATATTTTGTCTTGCCCATTCACCCTCAGAATGGCACACATACACAATCCATGTCTCAGTTGTTTCAAGGCTTAAAAATCCTTCTTTAACCTGTCTCTTCCCCTTCATCTACACTTATTTGAAGTGGATTTAACAACGTCAATAAGGGATCATAGCTTTCACCTGGATTCACCTGGTCAGTCTATGTAATGGAAAGGTGTTCCTAATGTTTTGTACACTCAGTGTATAGTGCAATGTCCCCTAAAACGATTTTCTTACATTTGAAATGATCCAGGTTTTTCCAACATGTTTCACACATGGTCAGATTACCTTTTGAGATTAATATTTGACAAAGTGCAATTTTTTTATTACTATTATAGACATTATTTTATAGTCGACATTTAGTCTGAATATGGTTTAATTGACCCCAAGAGGCATGAAATGCAGTTTAACCAATTAATGTTGCATAATATAGTGCGTTGTCAACAATTCAATGTATTTTGTAAGTATTTGTATTTATTTTTTTATAATCATACTTTATAGTACCTTATATTGACTTATCAACCGCCTGGTTGAGATTTTTTTTTGCCTTTTTACATTTTAACTATTTATTTACATATTCCTACTCTTCAAGGTCTCTACTAACAGGAATGGTGCAATATTTATCCCTCACCAACTGAGTTCCTTTCTTTTATCCCATGTCTTTGGTGACTGATTTTGAGTTTTCGTATAGCCGTCTGAGTGGGTAAAGTTAGAGTGCCACAACACTGAACTGCAGGAACCCAAAAGGATACAAATTATGTACATTGATGGAGGAGGGCTGGCGGAGTTGACCAATCAAGTTCAAGTGAAGATCTTTTCATATCCACTTCTAAATCCACTGTCAAAACATGCTCTACCAGCAAAATTATTATCATTTAATTAGTTTATTTCATTTTGCTTTACAGTAGTTATCTTGATGATTTGTCTTTTTTTAAAGACTTAAGAGGACAAGTCGTGTATAAAATGGCAAACCAATCATGAACAATAATTGCATTGAGTAATTTCACGTCAAACCTATCAGGCCTCAATTCTTTTCCCTCCTTGCATCACAGTTCCTCACTCCCATTGAACGTTTCATTCTATGATTACCTCATAAATCTCCATAACTGATCTGCCATAAAAGTATATTTCTTTGTCTGAAACAGCTGCAGCCAACATCACTCTGACTCTGCAAAATGACAACATCATTTTCCCTTTTAAGTGACCCAAAAGAACAACTCAGCAATATGTTGTTTTTATTTTTTGGGACAATGTAACCACCAGGCATCAAAGAAAGGCTGTTTTTGTTTTACACTTTGATGCATTTACGTTTAAACAGATTCTCAGACGATAAAACTATGGACCATTCTGAACTGGTTGAATCTCTCTTCTATAACAGCAGTCTCTTTTTATTTCTCTCTGTTCTTTCCTAGAGCCATCCAGCTAAACCCCATCTATTTCCGCCACCATCTGCGCCAGGCCATGGTGTATCGACTGCTGGGGAACCCATGTGCGGCAGCAAGGTAGGAGTTAGTGGTAAATGCTAGGGTGTGAGGAGGGGGTCCTCCACAGGAAATGAAGACAGATGAACTTTGGCTAAAGCGCCAAGTCATTTACAGAGGGAGGATGAACACATGTCCAGTTAGAGGGTTGTCACGTCGGCTCGCCTACTTGTGGATCCGTCTTTTCCAGGAAAAATATGTTCATGAAGACATAAATACTAACTGCTCAATGTAGTGGGTAGAGGACAATTAGACTCATAATTACATTCTCTGCTAACGCTGCCATAACCCAGATACCAGAAGCCATCACTTCCTACAGCTCCAGTGTTATTAATGTGTCCACTAGTAGTCCCTTACATATGACAGTGCTTATTCGGTATTGAATGAGGAGGGAATAAATCTCAAAGGGCGCCAGAGCCACAGCCAACCGTCCGCTATTTATTTAGTTAATGTCCCTTCCTGTTTCATCAGTATCGAACCACATCATTTGGAATGGACTGGAGCAGAGAGCAGGTTATGTTTGGTTAATCTCTCTCGCTCTTTTCCCCCTCCATCCCTCTTCTTTTGAATTCTCTGGGGTCCCAATTAAATCAAATTTAGCGACCTGCCTACTAATACAAAAATAAAAGGGCCTTATGTGTTTAGCAGTTTTCCGTGTGCATCAGGGCTTTGATAAACGGTCAATGGGAAGGTCAGTTGCCTTTTCTTGGGTCTCTTTGTTGGGGTTCTGGCATTGGGCCTGAACTGAATGGCTACAGTACAGCCGTCAGGGATCCAGGGAAGAGAGGAGGGGGAGAGGAGGAGGACACAGGCAGCGGACAATGCTCTGTCTCTCCTCTGGACACATCTCAGACTCCTGTCCATTCCCCTCAGGTCAGCCAATGCTGACACTGCTCTGTCCTGGACACTCCAAAACAGAAAATCAGCATCTTTGCCTAGGCTCAAATCATCGTAGATTAATGAACTGAGGGATGCGTCTTGTCAAGGCATTGCATATGCTGTTTCTGTTATGACATTTTGCATTTGAGTAATTTATCAGACACTCTTATCCAGAGTGATTTACAGGAGCAATTAGGGTTAAGTGCCTTGCTCAAGGGCACATTGACAGATTTATCACCTAGTCGGCTCGGGATTTGAACCAGCGACCTTTCAGTTAATGGCCCAACGCTCTTAACCGCTTGGCTACCTAATGAGAAAGACAGTCATACTCTTGGCCTGCTGAAAATAATTGATTTAAATGTGTCTTCTGGATGGCACATGGGTAAAGATTGCTTGTGTGTACCTCTCTGGGTACAGTAGGTGTATGAGCTATAATGGAATCTTTTTCATACAATAGACTAAAACCTTTTTGGTTTTGGAATTTCAAGAGATTTTGTGCTTAGCCTTGCTTTTAAGGCACTCCATTTTCTTCTTGGAAATTATATAAAGCCATATCAAAGCTAATTACATGGATAAGTGAATGCATTCCTTAAGCCGTTTCAGGTGGGCAGATAATTAACGAACATCAATCTCATTTAATATTCATTTAATTGTTCTGTTCTTTTATATGCCAATGGTAGTGAGAATGTGATGGATTCTCCCCTTTGTTCCATTAAGAAATCCTGCTAGTAGAAGGCTCTCACTGTGCCTCCACTGAATTGTGCTTTGCAATTTTCCTGACATCTGGTGCACTTTCCATCATTGGATAGTCATCTGCAGACAATTACATTACAGGTTGCCACCTTGAAGATTGAATTGGAATGTTTATTTGACCACAATGACAGCTCGTATGCTAGAACATGTCGCTCCTGCTTAGGGTTTCTTCTCAGGAAAAAGGCTCTGTGAAGAATGTGATTTTAGACAACAAAATTAGTCCATTTAAGCAATTAAGGGTCATGGTTTCCACTCTTTCGTGTCAAACTGCGTTTTGGCCAAATATGTTTTACATGTTGTAGGAACGTTTATCACTTGACAAATGTGGCCGTTATGTGCGTAGTGATGTGCAGGTTGACTCATAACTTGCAGTTCCCACAGTTATATCTGCGGTGCGGGCGTGTTAAGGGTCATGGAATATTGTGTGGATGAAGGGCGGGTGGGTGGCCTTCGGGTTGAAACAATACATTTTTAAAAATCCATAAACGTTTTTCTTTAATTATTTTTTGTCAATCTGGCATTAGTACGTAACTCTAAGCTTTAGGGCCTAACTTTACACGTGCCAAATAGCATACACGCCAATCGCCAAACGATTTTGGGAACGGGCATAAAAAGTTAATGTCGATCTACTGAGGCAAAAAGGACAATGTCTGTGTTTTAATTCAATAAGAGAAAGCTGTGAAATGGAGAGTTTAAAATAAAGAGAAGAGAGGGCCAGAAAAGTAATGTTTGGGAAAGATTTGATGAAGTGGTAAAAGAGGATGATAGCAGTGCCTATGCTATGTGTGATGATTGTGAGACGCTATAGAAATTCGACAGTCACAAGATGGGACTTCAAAAAGGCCTATGACACGAGAAGGGAACTGTAGCCTACTGTTCAGATGGGTTAAATGTAAACTGAAATATGGACACAGACTGTAGGTCTATAACCTCTCACATAGTCTTAATATGAACTCCTGCAGAATTAAGCATTTCTTGCAGTAAAATGGTACACCAAATGTACATTTTGACTCAGGAGTGGAGAAATATGATTTATTTATTTCAGCATCTTGAGAGGTGCCATCTTTATCAGCATCATAAAAGCTGATGGTATTTCAACCACATAAAACATGCATCCAAGCCAAAATGAAATCTTATCAGAAAGATGTTGGGTCGTTTTCACAGCATTCTATTTGCTCACAACCGGTCAAACTGATGTCATTTAGACATTTTTTCCCAAAAAAGTGTTGTATTGCATTTTCTCCCTGGTCCCTAAACGTCTTTGCTCCGCGAAATAAGCATTTTCTCTTTATCACAGTAGGGCAATTGCGTGCGGGTGAACAAACAGTTGACCAGCGCACCACTAATGTGCATTCCATTTATAAGGAACAACTTCATTGTAATCAGAGGGCTAATATTAATACTATCCATGCCAGTGTCTCTTTGCTAAGAGTTGAGGAAAGACTGCCTGCATCACTTCTTCTTTTTATAAGAAACATGAATGTGTTGGAAATTCCTAATTGTTTGCATTGTTTGCACTTACACAAAGCACTGACCCCACGAGACACCAGTCTTTTCAGTCCCCAGGTCCAGAACAAATTCAAGGAAATGTACAGTATTATACAGAGCAATGAGTGCATGGAACACCCTTCCATCTTATATCGCGCAAGTGAACAGCAAACCTGGTTTAAAAAAACAAATAAAGCAACACCTCACGGCACAACGCCTCTCCCCCATTTGACCTACCTGTTGTGTGTATGTACTAACGTGCAGTTGAAGTCGGAAGTTTACATACACCTTAGCCAAATACATTTAAACTCAGTTTTTCACAATTCCTGACATTTAATCCTAGGAAAAATTCCCTGTCTTAGGTCAGTTAGGATCGCCACTTTATTTTATAAGAATGTTAAATGTCAGAATAATAGTAGAGAGAATGATTTATTTCAGCTTTTATTTCTTTCATCACATTCCCAGTGGGTTAGAAGTTTACATACACTCAATTAGTATTTGGTAGCATTGCCTTTAAATTGTTTAACTTGGGTCAAACGTTTCGGGTAGCCTTCCACAAGCTTCCCACAATAAGCTGGGTGAATTTTGGCCCATTCCTCCTGACAGAGCTGGTGTAACTGAGTCAGGTTTGTAGGCCTCCTTGCTCGCACAAACTTTTTCAGTTCTGCCCACACATTTTTATAGGATTGAGGTCAGGGCTTTGTGATGGCCACTCAAATACCTTGACTTTGTTGTCCTTAAGCCATTTTGCCACAACTTTGGAAGTATGCTTGGGGTCATTGTCAATTTGGAAGACCCATTTGCGACCAAGCTTTAACTTCCTGAGTGATGTCTTGAGATGTTGCTTCAATATATCCACATAATTTTCCTTCCTTATGATGCCATCTATTTTGTGAAGTGCACCAGTCCCTCCTGCAGCAAAGCACCCCCATAGCATGATGCTGCCACCCCCGTGCTTCACAGTTGGGATGGTGTTCTTCGGCTTGCAAGCCTTCGCCTTTTTCCTCCAAACATAACAATGGTCATTATGGCCAAACAGTTCTATTTTTGTTTCATCAGACCAGAGTACATTTCTCCAAAAAGTACGATCTTTGTCCCAATGTGCAGTTGCAAACCGTAGTCTGGCTTTTTTATGGTGGTTGTTTGTACAGATGAACGTGGTACCTTCAGGCGTTTGGAAATTGCTCCCAAGGATGAACCAGACTTGTGGAGGTCTACAATTTTGTTTCTGAGGTCTTGGCTGATTTCTTTTGATTTTCCAATGATGTCAAGCAAAGAGGCACTGAGTTGAAGGTAGGCCTTGAAATACACCTCCAATTGACTCAAATGATGTCAATTAGCCTATCAGAAGCTTCTAAAGCCATGACATCATTTTCTGGAATTTTCCAAGCTGTTTAAAGGCACAGTGAACTTAGTGTATGTAAACTTCTGAACCACTGGAATTGTGATACAGTGAAATAATCTGTCTGTAAACAATTGTTGGAAAAATTACTTGTGTCATGCACAACTATAGTTTGTTAACAAGAAATTTGTGGAGTGGTTGAAAAACTAATTTTAATGACTCCAACCTAAGTTTTTTTTAACATTTTTAACATTTTAGTCATTTTAGCAGATGCTCTTATCCAGAGCGACTTACAGTTAGTGAGTGCATAAATTTTTTCTTTTCATACTGTAAGTGTATGTAAACTTCCGACTTCAACTGTATGTGTAACTGATAGATGCATACACACACACAGACTACATGTTAATTTTAAATGTATGTAAAGTATTTTGTCTGTCTTTTTCGTTATGTGTCGGACCCCAGTAAGGCTAGCTGTCGCCATTGGCGTTGGCTAATGGGGATCCTAATAAATCAAATCAAATGTATATCAATAGACACATGTATGCCATGATTATGGAAAATAAAGGAGGTAGGATACTGAGTGCCTGGTGAATGGAGAGAGAAATATCCTGTACACACCACTAACTTATTTTCGTATACGATTCGCTTTTGTCTTCCATTATGCATACATCTGATTTGCCAAGCCCAGACCTCAGATTTGTGTGAGAAAAGAGGTGTTGAATGCCAAACCTTTTGCACTCGGAAGCCAAGAGTGTGTAGAATACTGACACCAGCAGAAAACAACGCAGAGTGCCCAGTGCCATTCTCTACAGCTGCATGTGCTGCTTTATGAAGTAGGGGTGGGGGGTTGTTATTTTCGGCAGCTTTCAAAAGACAATTCTTACAATGGTGTGTCAAAGATCACCTGAGTATCAGAACATATCTATTGTGTGGTGCAGTACAGCTACCTGGGCTGAGCTGCTATGTGAAGGGAGTTGGTGGTGGTGGTGATGATGAATTGGCCATCCTCTAGTAGTCAACTGTGCTGTGGGGCTGCTGTGGCCTTCCTTTTCCCTTCCCCATCACTTCTGTTTGTTTTTTTCTTCCTTAGACTTTAATGGTGTCACATTGTGCTGTCTCTACACAAGCTGCCTATGTTGGCCCTTTTTTCAGGCCAGCCGTCACAAACGGCCCCATGCTGTCAGACTGGTTATTATCTTGATATGAGGGGTCAGGCCTAGGAAATCTTTTCTCCACAAGTCCCGGTCCCAAATGTTTTTTTCTGTCTTGAGGTTGTTGTTTTTTGGTTGTCATGCTGTCCTTTGACAAATCTCTTATTGTTCGTCCACACCCCCATGTGGCCAGAGTGAGAGAAATATCAAATTAACCCAAGTCCCAGTCTGCCAGTTGACTGCCAGCACCAACATAAAGGAGATGTATTTTGTAGGTATACATATCAAGAGGAGGAGGGGCTGTAGGCGGCAGGCTAGTCTCATAAGGCGGTCACAGTGCAGCAGGAAAGGTTTCCAAATGTTTTGAAGACATTTTTGAAAGGCTTGTGATAACCACAAGTACTTTCCGTGACATCACTCAATAGATGGGGCCTCTCATGTAATGGAGCTATTGATCTGATCACACCTGTTACCTTGGACCCTCAGAAAAGGGGATTAAGTGGTCAATTGACATTATTGGCAAACCTGTTATTATAGCTCTCTCTGTTACAAGAGCGGTGCACCAGCTGTATGACAGGATTTTAAATGGCATTAAACGGGTGTTTGCTCTCACTCTGTAACAAAGAGAAGATATCTTAAACATAGATGGCTGAGAACTATGACACTGCTTCCAAGTAATAGCTGTTTCTAAATGCAGCTTCATGCTATATGCAAACTGTATGACAGCAATTAGCATTCCATTGAATGCTTGATGAGGGGGAAATAAGCAGGAAATCCAAGATGTAGGCTTCTTGCAATCTTGGCTTTATTGCAGAGATAGCATAGAGTTAGCACTCTGTTTATTGCAGAGATACATGGCCCTGTCCATCGTCCCTTTGATGCGGTGAAGTTGTCCTGTCCCCTTAGCAGAAAAACACCCCCAAAGCATAATGTTTCCACCTCCATGTTTGATGGTGGGGATGGTGTTCTTGGGGTCATAGGCAGCATTCCTCCTCCTCCAAACACGGCGAGTTGAGTTGATGCCAAAGAGCTCGGTTTTGGTCTCATCTGAACACAACACTTTCACCCAGTTCTCCTCTGAATCATTCAGATGTTCATTGGCAAACTTCAGACGGCCCTGTATATGTGCTTTCTTGAGCAGGGGGACCTTGCGGGCGCTGCAGGATTTCAGTCCTTCACGGCGTAGTGTGTTACCAATTGTTTTCTTGGTGACTATGGTCCCAATTGCCTTGAGATCATTGACAAGATCCTCCTGTGTAGTTCTGGGCTGATTCCTCACTGTTCTCATGATCATTGCAACTCCACAAGGTGAGATCTTGCATGGAGCCCCAGGCCGAGGGAGATTGATAGTTATTTTGTGTTTCTTCCATTTGCGAATAATCACACCAACTGTTGTCACCTTCTCACCAAGCTGCTTGGCGATGGTCTTGTAGCCCATTCCAGCCTTGTGTAGGTCTACAATCTTGTCCCTGACATCCTTGGAGAGCTCTTTGGTCTTGGCCATGGTGGAGAGTTTGGAATCTGATTGATTGATTGATTGCTTCTGTGGACAGGTGTATTTTATACAGGTAACAAGCTGAGATTAGGAGCACTCCCTTTAAGAGTCTCAGATCGTTACCTGTATAAAAGACACCTGGGAGCCAGAAATCTTTCTGATTGAGAGGGGGTCAAATACTTATTTCCCTCATTTAAAATGCAAATCAATTTATAACATTTTTGACATGCGTTTTTCTGCATTTTTTCTCTCACTGTTCAAATAAACCTACCATTAAAATTATAGACTGATCATTTCTTTGTCAGTGGGCAGACGTACAAAATCAGCAGGGGATCAAATACTTTTTTCCCTCACTGTATGGAATCATGTAGTAACCAAAAAGGTGTTAAACAAATCAAAATATATTTTATATTTGAGATTCTTCAAATATCCACCCTTTGCCTTGATGACAGCTTAGCACACTCTTGGCATTCTCTCAACCAGCTTCACCTGGAATGCTTTTCAATTACAGGTGTGCCTTGTTAAAAATTAATTTGTGGAATTTATTTCCTTCTTAATGTGTTTGAGCCAATCAGTTGTGTTGTGACAAGGTAAGGGGGTGGGGGGTATACAGAAGATAGCCCTATTTGGTAGCCTCTGGAACTGCCGTTCTGCTGCCAACAAGGCAGAGTTCATCCCAGCCTATGCTACCCTCCAGTCCCTCGACTTCTTGGCGCTGACGGAAACATGGATTACCACTGAAAACACTGCTACTCCTACTGCTCTCTCCTCGTCTGACCATGTGTTCTCGCATACCCCGAGAGCATCTGGTCAGCGGGGTGGTGGCACAGGAATCCTCATCTCTCCCAAGTGGACATTCTCAATTTTTCCCCTAACCCATCTGTCTATCTCCTCATTTGAATTCCATGCTGTCACAGTCACTAGCCCATTTAAGCTTAATATCCTTGTCATCTATCGCCCTCCAGGTTCCCTTGGAGAGTTCATCAATGAGCTTGACACCTTAATAAGTTCCTTTCCTGAGGATGGCTCACCCCTCACAGTTTTGGGGGATTTCAACCTCCCTACGTCTACATTTGACTCATTTCTCTCTGCCTCCTTCTTTCCACTCCTCTCCTCTTTTGACCTCACCCTCTCACCGTCCCCCCCTACTCACAAGGCAGGCAATACGCTTGACCTCATCTTTACTAGATGCTGTTCTTCTACTAATCTCACTGCAACTCCCCTCCATGTCTCCGACCACTACTTTGTATCCTTTTCTCTCGCGCTCTCCTCCAACACTACTCACTCTGCCCCTACACAGATGGTAATGCGCCGCCGCAACCTTCGCTCTCTCTCTCCCGCTACTCTCTCCTCTTCCATCCTATCATCTCTTCCCTCTGCTCAATCCTTCTCCCTCCAATCTCCTGATTCTGCCTCCTCAACCCTCCTCTCCTCCCTTTCTGCATCCTTTGACTCTCTATGTCCCCTATCCTCCCGGCCGGCTCGGTCCTCCCCTCCAGCTCCGTGGCTTGATAACTCATTGCGAGCTTGATGACTCATTGTGAGCCCCCCCCCCCCCCCCCTCTCTGTGGATGACTTCGTCAACCACTTTGAAAAGAAGGTTGACGACATCTGATCCTCGTTTGTTAAGTCAAATGACACTGCTGGTCCTGCTCACACTGCCCTACCCTATGCTTTGACTTCTTTCTCCCCTCTCTCTCCAGATAAAATCTTGGGACTTGTGACTGCAGGCCGCCCAACAACCTGCCCGCTTGACCCTATCCCCTCC
The DNA here is from genome assembly GCF_964263955.1 of Coregonus lavaretus. Lineage (NCBI taxonomy): Eukaryota > Metazoa > Chordata > Actinopteri > Salmoniformes > Salmonidae > Coregonus > Coregonus lavaretus. The sequence continues at coordinate 42,802,928 of NC_139993.1, read as the reverse complement.
TCTCTTCTCCAGACCATCTCCGGTGACCTTCTCCCCTACCTCACCTCGCTGATCAACTCATCCTTGACCGCTGGCTATGTCCCTTCCGTCTTCAAGAGAGCGAGAGTTGCACCCCTTCTCAAAAAACCAACACTCGATCCCTCTGATGTCAACAACTACAGACCAGTATCCCTTCTTTCTTTTCTTTCCAAAACTATTGAGCGTGCCGTCTTTATCCAACTCTCTTGCTATCTCTCTCAGAATGACCTTCTTGATCCAAACCAGTCAGGTTTCAGGACTGGTCATTCAACTGAGACTGCTCTTCTCTGTGTCACGGAGGCTCTGCGCACTGCTAAAGCTAACTCTCTCTCCTCTGCTCTTGTCCTTCTAGACCTGTCTGCTGCCTTTGATACTGTGAACCATCAGATCCTCCTCTCCACCCTCTCCGAGCTGGGCATCTCCGGCGCGGCTCACTCTTGGATTGCGTCCTACCTGACCGGTCGCTCCTACCAAGTGGCGTGGCGAGAAGCTGTCTCCGCACCACGTGCTCTCACCACTGGTGTCCCCCAGGGCTCAGTTCTAGGCCCTCTCCTATTCTCGCTATACACCAAGTCACTTGGCTCTGTCATATCCTCACATGGCCTCTCCTATCATTGCTACGCTGACGATACACAACTAATCTTCTCCTTTCCCCCTTCTGATAACCAGGTGGCGAATCGCATCTCTGCATGTCTGGCAGACATATCAGTATGGATGACGGATCACCACCTCAAGCTGAACCTTGGCAAGACGGAGCTGCTCTTCCTCCCGGGGAAGGACTGCCCGTTCCATGATCTCGCCATCACGGTTGACAACTCCGTTGTGTCCTCCTCCCAGAGTGCGAAGAGCCTTGGCGTGACCCTGGACAACACCCTGTCGTTCTCCGCTAACATCAAGGCGGTGACCCGATCCTGTAGGTTCATGCTCTACAACATTCGGAGAGTACGACCCTGCCTTACACAGGAAGCGGCACAGGTCCTAATCCAGGCACTTGTCATCTCCCGTCTGGATTACTGCAACTCGCTGTTGGCTGGGCTCCCTGCCTGTGCCATTAAACCCCTACAACTCATCCAGAATGCCGCAGCCCGTCTGGTGTTCAACCTTCCCAAGTTCTCTCACGTCATCCCGCTCCTCCGCACACTCCACTGGCTTCCAGTTGAAGCTCGCATCTGTTACAAGACCATGGTGCTTGCCTATGGAGCTGTGAGGGGAACGGCACCTCCGTACCTTCAGGCTCTGATCAGTCCCTACACCCAAACGAGGGCATTGCGTTCATCCACCTCTGGCCTGCTGGCTCCCCTTCCTCTGCGGAAGCATAGTTCCCGCTCAGCCCAGTCAAAACTGTTCGCTGCTCTGGCACCCCAATGGTGGAACAAGCTCCCTCACGACGCCAGGACAGCGGAGTCACTCACCACCTTCCGGAGACATTTGAAACCCCACCTCTTTAAGGAATACCTGGGTTAGGATAAAGTAATCATTTTACCCCCCCCAAAAAAATGCTAAATGACGTAAAGGTAAATGTAAATGTAATGGTAAAAGACCAAGTCCATATTCTGGAAAGAACAGCTCAAATAAGCAAAGAGAAACGACAGTCCATCATTACTTTAAGACATGAAGGTCAGTCAATACGGAACATTTCAAGAACTTTGAAAGTTTCTTCAAGTGCAGTCGCAAAAACCATCAAGCACTATGATGAAACTGGCTCTCATGAGGACCACCACAGGAATGGAAGACCCAGAGGTACCTCTGTTGCAGAGGATAAGTTCATTAGAGTTACCAGCCTCAGAAATTGCCGCCCAAATAAATACTTCACAGAGTTCAAGTAACAGACACATCTCAACATCAACTGTTCAGAGGAGACTGTGTGAATCAGGCCTTCATGGTCGAATTGCTGCAAAAAAAAACACTACTAAAGGACACCAATAAGAAGAAGAGACTTGCTTGGGATAAGAAACACGCGCAATGGACATTAGACCGGTGGAAATTTGTCCTTTGGTCTTGAGTCCAAATTGGAGATTTTTGTTCCAACAGCCGTGTCTTTGTGAGACGCTGTGTGGGTGAGGGGATGATCTCTGCATGTGTATTTCCCACCGTAAAGCATGGAGGAGGTGGTGTTATGGTGTGGGGGTGCTTTGCTGATGACACTGTCTGTGATTTATTTAGAATTCAAGGCCCACTTAACCAGCATGGCTACCACAGCATTCTGCAGCGATACGCCATCACATCTGGTTTGGGCTTAGTGGGACTATCATTTGTTTTTCAACAGGGCAATGACCCAACACACCTCCAGGCTGTGTAAGGGCTATTTTACTAAGAATTAGAGTGATGGAGTGCTCCATCAGATGACCTGGCCTCCACAATCCCCCGACCTCAACCAAATTGAGATGGTTTGGGATGAGTCGGACTGCAGAGGGAAGTGCTCAGCATATGTGGGAACTCCTTCAAGACTGTTGGAAAAGCATTCCAGGTGAAGCTGGTTGAGAGAATGCCAAGAGTGTGTATTTTCATTTGTTTACCACTTTTTTGGTTACTACATGATTCCATATGTGTTATTTCATAGTTTTGATGTCTTCAGTATTATTCTATAATGTAGAAAATAGTCAAAATAAATAAAAACCCTTGAATGAGTAGGTGTTGTAAAACTTTTGACCAGTAGTGTACATTGAAAGCTACCAATGCATTTAGCCATTTAATTGTTGTGGGAATGCTAAAACTCTGGGGTTTACTAGATGTACTTCACGCCCATTAACCAGACATGAGTACCAACCTCCGTAATATCCGTAATATCTATTGAACTTGCTGGAATCAATAGAGTCTGGTCCAACAATAGAACATCAGTGGCTTCACTCTTTGGGGAGGACAATTGGGTTTTCCTTTCTCAAACACACACCAGTGAGTGCTCTCATGAGATTCATTGATTAGGGCTGTGATGATGGCTTCAACCATGCCTGGCCTTGCTCGCTCGCTAGCTCTCTCTCTTGCTCTCTCTCTCTGGCAATCCAGGCCCACTGGCCCATCCATCCCTCAGAGCTGAGCCATCATCATCACTGTGTCAGAGGAACCAATCATGACCAATTACTGGGATTATCTTTCAGTGATCACAGCACATCTGGCAGCCATCAGCCACTGTATAGATTGTTGGAAGCAGGGGAGACAGCAACCTGGCAGGCCAAGGTCTGATCCTAGCTGCTAGAGACCTGGCCAGTGCCAACAGAGTTGAATTGCAACTAGGGGAAAGGGGCATACCTAGTCAATTGCACAACTGAATGCATTCAACCGAAATGTGTCTTCCGCATTTAAGCCAACCCCTCTGAATCAGAGAGGTGCGGGGGGCTGCCTTAATCGGCGCCCGGGGAGCAATTGTTGTCGGGGGTGAACTGCCTTGCTCAAGGGCAGAACGGCCGATTTTTCAACCTTGCCGGTTCGGGGAATCGAATCAGCAACTTTTCGGTTACCGCCCCTATAATATTATGATGATCATCATTACCACTCAGCCTCTTTCTTCCAACCCTTATCTCAACAAGTACCAACGCTTAAGAGGATTTATTGATAGCTTCATCTCTGGTGGGGAGCCAAACATCAGCCAAAAGTAGAATAAATCTTTGATGGAAAATCAGAGATATGTTGCTTAATCAATTTGACTCATTTTATGTGTTCTTCTGGGTACTTGTCACTTTCTACCAAAGCACTGAACAGTATTTTACAGTTATGTTACCACAGTGTCTTAAAAACTCAAATCCAATGTGCCTCCACTAGTATAGTAGGATAGAGGTAGTGTAGTAGAGACAGACAGGTATGTGACTGCATGGTGTGATGATGATGTAAGGGTCTTTCACAGATGATTGGTGAACACGTTTGCGGAGGAATTAGGCAGCGTCAGATGTGACATCTGTAAGGCGACACAGTGTGCCGCATACAGAGCCCTCAGCCATGGACGGGGCGTTGGCTGTAAATGGGGCATGCTAAAGTAACCCAAGGGTCCTCTTTGTGATCGTTTACGCTATACGGTTACTCTTATGTGCAAGATCCACTTACAGGCATAGTGCTCCCAAGACTAAACATGACAGAATGCTTTTTCAGTCCCTTATGGTTTTTTGTGTCATGTCATGTGCAATTCATTCTTGTTCGTTTTTGTTGGCAACCTGGTTATTCTGAGAACATGGGGCAAATACACAATAAAGACAAAGGTTTTTGAATGGCAGGATGCCAGGCAATACTTTTCCCTTGGCAAATATTTATCCTAACATCGCAGGGACACCAGAAACACTGAAACTCGGTCTTGTCTGCTGTTTTGGTTGACTCTTTGATATTGCTGCTGATTGTTGTTTTGATAACGTTATCAGTGCTATGCTGTTCCATTTTAGAGAATGAAAACCCCTCTGTTCTGTATGTGCTCTGCTTGACTCTGCTGTGCATTTCTCTCCTGTGCCACGCTGTGCTGTGCTATGCGAGACTATTGCGTATGCAGTTTTCACCTAGCTATTGAATATGTGTGCTGTCTCTCTCGTGCCTCTCTCCCTGTAGTGTAACATCTTTGATTGAAAGTTGTCTGATCGTGTCTGTGTGTCTCTGTCCTTGTCATTAGGAGTGCCATGATTGCTGACTGGGTGTACTGGCTGTCCGGGGGCTCAGAGGAACACATAAGCAAGCTCATCAAACTGTATTGGCAGGTGAGAACAGATGGCCACAGAGCAGAGACGAGGGGCCCACCGCCCAATCAAAAGCTCAATGAATGATTATTGCTTAAAAGACTGCCGACTGAGGTTGCTCTTTGCATATCAATCAGGCAGAACGCTGCATAGCAGTAAACGGTTTCTAATTAACCAGAGCACAGCGGGGTGGCGCCTAGTGAACCTAACCTCAACACTGGCAAGCAAAGGTCATCCATGAATCAGCCTCTAGACTACTGTATGGTTACACAAACATTGTCCACTCTCTAATCTAATCTTAATGACCTCCACCACTACTATCACACAATTTACAGAATTGACAGAATACATGTCATGTGTTTGCTATGTTTTCCAGTTTTTACTTGCCTGGCATATGTCTAGCGTCATAACCATGTAGTGCTGAATATAAACCCCAAGCTTTGTACATCAGTTTCCATAAGATGTTGGAGGTTGGCGAAGGGACACATGCAAACATAGAGGGAATTACACTCGCTGAAGTTGCTTTTCTGCACTTCAAGTTTAGCAGAGGAAAGGTGCAGAGTTTTTTTTTAATTCGGAGGGCAAAATGAATGCTTTTGACCTTGAAAGTGGGTTTGTACGGATCTGCATTCGCTTGAAATTGAGCCACGATTTCCATTCGCTTGAAGTGAGATGAGTGTGGAATAGCTTTTAGTATACAGTACATCAAGCACCTTCCGTTTTATTCATTTCCGTCCCATGTGAATTTCAATACGTCTGTGTGTGTTTATCCTGACGGCCCTTAAACTAGCTCCTAACATCACAAACAGCCTTCTACCCACTCTGGGTTTCAAGTCCCTCAGTGAGAGGCACAGATTTAGAACCACACTACCTCCACTTTGAATGTTTCCTTTGTCAAATTAGCAGGGGAGAAACTTCAGCCTTGTATTGACGTCAAGGAGGCATTTTGTTTTTCTATCGCATGTCCTTTTTTTGTAACGATTTTAATAGATAATCTTTTCAGCTAACTCATTATATATTTTAATGCGATACTGTCTCACTAAACATGCACATGGAAATTGATGTTAATATAAAATATGTTAGAGCCCTAGCTGTGGCATTTGTTTCAGTGTGATACATTTTCTTTCCTGCTGACAAATGGCTCAGAAGTTCTCCATTGCTACATCAAAACGCAACACCCCCAAATTGAATCAATGGCCGTAAGTACTGTAGGAAGATAATGTTGTGTTTCTCTGGGTGGTCAGACTAATGAAGCCTCAGCTCTTTCTTCTTCACTTATCAATAGAGGTGATTAATAAGGTAGCTAGCTAGCGATCTGAAACTCAAAATGAACTCATTGACATATTACTGTAATCTGCTTATTCTAATGTCATCCGAAATAATAAGTGGATGGAGAGCTGAATTGTTTGGTAGGGTAATATTTCCCTTTAGTACCAGACAAATGTCAAAGGTTATGGGAAAGCCAAAGCCATGCTAATCCCCAATCCATAATCTGTTCCCTCTCATTCAGTGTGGATTTAAACGGGGAATAGATTAGTCTAGGAACACCGTTAGTTTCCCAGTTGCAATGTTTTATTCATCCCAACAACCCAATGGAAAGCATAGCAATGTGAAAATTCTTAGACATTTTCTTGTTTACAATTTTTTAAAATCCCAGTCTATGAAAGCACAGAAAACAGTGAGAACAAATGCAACCTTGAATGGCCAAATCAGTAGATCTACTGTAGCAGCTCTTGTAGCAGCCTGAACAATTCAATCAGCTCTGCTTTTAGTAACTTTAATCATTTTAGGAGTGTCTACCTCTGAATAAGGAAATCAGGGGAATGAGTCACGTTGATAACAATGGTGCTCTCTCACCCCTCCTACTCCTTTTCCTCCCTCTCTTACTCTCTTCCCTCCATCTCACGACTCCACAATCCCAGGCTCTGTTGGACGATGCGATCACCATGGAGGATGGTTTCTCTGTCATGTACACCCCGCACTCTGCTGGGGACTCCGTGGGGGATTGCATCGCCATGGCTGAGGAGACCTTCAGGAAACAGCACCCCGCCTTCACAGACTACCTGTTCACAGGTATGGAATATAGACCAGGGGGAATGGGAGCGAGGCTTAGACTCTCATCTCTATGAGATTCATCCTTTAGAAATGACAGAGCTCCCTCCAGTTGAAGTAGTGAGTGAGATGAACCTTGTTTGCCCCCACACCTTCCTCTCATCAGGAGGCCGTACTGTAACCTGTTCTCCTCACTGTCAGCCTGCAGCTCAGACTAGTCGGGGTGGAACACACACACTGCCAGTGCCTCAATTAACCTGCCCTGCCTTCACTTCGCCTCATCTTTCCACCATCCCCTCCTATCCAAAACAAATGCATATCTACAGACCCCTGCCTAGTTCAAATAAATCCCCCTCTACCGTGGTTTAGCCACGTTGGCTGGTTACCCCCCCATGGGCTGTCTGTTAAATCCCCCAAGGAAGTGTGTTCCAATTTGAGAAGTGCTGTTCCATTAACTCTTAAAGATGCAGTCCATGATCTTAACCACTTACAAATTCGTAACATATTGTACAAATTGGAATTCGTAACGTATCATACAAATTGCACAAAAACATTAATAATTTTTTTTAAATTGCAGGACGTAACATATTCGAAATGGATGACATAGTACACAATTGTGCAACAATTTCGGGGAGCACTACTTTTAAAACTACTGGCTGAAATAATACAAAACCAATGGAGACTCACTTTAATTACCCTCTGCACTGAGACATGGGCTCTGAATGGTGCATGTGTCCGTGGGCAGGTCCGATTTCCCAAACTGCCATGAGGCGAGGCTTGAGGTACAGTGTTCAGGAAGGTCATCAGCAGGAATGGTTGGAAGAGGGGAGGAGAGAAGAGGGGAAGGAAGAGGGAAGGGTAGTACCCACAGACAGTGGATGAAAAGGGCTAAGGATCTCTGAAGGCCTTGATTAAAGTTAGACTTGCGCTCAGTTCTCTGCTTCCACCCAGCCAGGATAACAAGCCAGGCCAGTAACCCCCAGTGACACAGGTCAGAGAGGAGTGGGGAGTGCTCTCTGGACCAGCCTCATCAGTAACACCACCACACAGGGGAGGGAGATATATATATATACACACACACACACACACACACACACACACACACACACACACACACACACACACACACACACACACACACACACACACAAAGACTGAAAGAGGAACATTCACTTGAGTTGCTCCAGAAGTCTAGGCCACTGTACATTAGCACCATTATTACTATTATAAGACTCAGTGAGTCTTTCTGAAGTATATTGCTTTTTTGTATTGTACATTCACCATGGAAACTCTGTATTCATAGACACAGCAGGGAACCCATCATCCATCCATCACCACTCTGTGGGTGAGTGTCTGTCTGGGGTGAATCCTTTTAAGGCTAATAGAATTAGTCTGTCTCTCACACATACTGTGCGTTATATTAGTCATATACAAAGAAAACTGATTGGATTCTATTGATTTGAGAGGAACATGGTAGTACCTATTAGAGTTGCTTCAATGCAGATGTAAATGAGCTGTTAACTAAATGTGGTGCAACATATCACTTCTCACTTCTGAGATGTACTGTATGTTTTTGATGTACACTGTCCCTGTCCAAATAAACATAATAAATAAATAGATTAAGATTTACCTTGAATGTATTCATGTTAATTACCCAGCCCTCCTGTTCCTCTCTGCCTGTCCCCCAGACCCCAGTGGATGTCACCTGCTGCCCCAGACCACAGACTGGAGCAATCCCCCATCCACCCAGCAGAAATACGTCCTCACCCTGGGCTTCAGGAGGGGACAGGACGGCAGCTTTCTCAGCAAACTCACCAGCAGGACCTGCCCCTCTTTCACAGCTACAGGTACTGTACATCTATCTCACTGACGCGTGACACTGCTGGCACACACAGAACACAGAAGTCTGTTGCTAGCAGCTGTAGCCACTGAGTTTGTTGTGCCGGCTACTGCAATACTTACCAACTCTTAACTCATGTATGCCTTTCAGTTTGTAAAACTATTTTTCAATTTTGGAGTTTGTACATCTGTTGGTCATGCTTGTTTTATTATGAACTGAGAGTCGATAGAGTTGTTTTCTGAAGTGGTTGCAGATGATGTAGAATATTGAAGTATGCAGACAGACAGTTACAAGTCAGTGAACACCCTTGACATCACACAGAGTGGTACAACTGTGACCTAACCCTTGATCTGGTGATCATGTCACACTGTCAGCTCTGTGTCCTCACAGCACCTTCATACTCACAACACCAAAGAGATCCCACACACACACACACATTTTCTCTAAAACAGACACACACTTTTCAGAATGAACAAACAGCAATGCTGCCGAGATACATCATATTTATTAGCGACTATTCAGGCAGGGTTGTTGCATACCACAGTACTGCAGGCTTAGAACACTAAGTCGGATGATGGTATGGAAATTGACCACAGGCTTTCAGTTCATTACATTACTCAGCTGGGCAATTTTGGAATTAGTGGATTTGTCATTTGACCCCAGTCATCTTGCATTCATTACGTCAAGGGGGACAGGTGAAATATTGACACTGTTGGAATGGAACAGAAATAAGAGATCTAGCGTCTGTATTATGCATTTACATTACACTTCACATGGTCTAGAGCAGTGGTTCCCAACCTTTTTTGGTTACTGTACCACCAACTCAATTTTGCCCTTGCCGGAGTACCCCTGAAGTACCCCCTCATGTGCATTTTACCAGTAGGCCTATGGTCTCATGAGTCTTCTCAAGTACCCCCTGTGGATTGGCCAAGAACCCCCCAGGGGTCCTCGTACCCCTGGTTGGGAACCACTGGTCTAGAGAGAGCATACAGGAGAGATGTTGTAGAATTGACTGCTCTGCACTAACAAAGATTATAGATGTAATCTCCATGTGAGTGTGTGTGTGTGTGTAAGCCGGCTTCTATCTTTGTCTGCTTGTTCAGTTCCTCGGTAGAGGAGTGGACAGACAGAGCTGAGGAGGTCAACTGTGCTGTAGTCGTCTGCTCTGTGCTCTGTTAAAAGGGGTGGGGGTAGACGGGGGGGAAATCGATGCCTTTGTGTAATGTATCAAAGACATGGGCACTGCATGGGTCTGTTAAGCCATCGGTCATTTGCCGCTGGTGCAGGGGGGGTGGCTTCTGAGCTCACCATAAGGGGATGTCACCACTGCAGTGTGCGTGTGTGCTGCTGCTGCTCTGTGTGAGTCAAAAACACAGAACCAGACACACCATCAATCCTGCATCTCTGATGAAGAGCAGTTGCCTACAGTACATTGTTATTTTGACTGAAGGAGCTAGTCTAGATTTGTTTTTGCTAGACTAGCTATACATACTGAAGTACAGGTACAATAATTGATAGTGTCTTAAACCATAGTGTTGATTAGCTGTAATTTATGTGTACTAAAGTAAGCTGAGTTTGAGTTTAAAGCTGAGTCTGTGGATGTTGACTGTATGTTTATTTGTTTGTTTGTTCAGGACCCAGCGCCTCATTCAGCCCCAGTAGCCCAGAGGACATGGAGCGGCTGTGTGACACGTTCAGCAGGAGGATCCTACCAGTCTTAGATTTTATTAAGTGCACCAAACTAGCTGTGGGTATACGGTTACATGCTTTGAGTGGAGGAAAATAGAGCAACCAGAATCGATAGAAAGATAGGTCCTATAAGGTCCTTAGGCGCTACTATAAAGAGTGATGCTGTACTGGTAAACACTCCTGATAGCAACAAAAGGTGCTGAAACACTGTGCACCACGTGCGTTATCTGTCAATTACCCTCTCTTCTCGCTAAGCACAGGCAGGATGCTGTGAAGGTTATCACGCCTCGGTCGTGGCTAGGTTGATATAGACTCATTTCCCTGTGCCTTGGTAAGAGACTGCTAGGCAGCAGCGTTAAGAGACGGCTAGGCAGCAGTGTTAAGAGACGGCTAGGCAGCAGCATTAAGAGACGGCTAGGCAGCAGCGTTAAGAGACGGCTAGGCAGCAGCGTTAAGAGACGGCTAGGCAGCAGCGTTAAGAGACGGCTAGGCAGCAGCGTTAAGAGACGACTAGGCAGCAGCGTTAAGAGACGGCTAGGCAGCAGCGTTAAGAGACGGCTAGGCAGCAGTGTTAAGAGACGGCTAGGCAGCAGCATTAAGAGACGGCTAGGCAGCAGCGTTAAGAGACGGCTAGGCAGCAGCGTTAAGAGACGGCTAGGCAGCAGCGTTAAGAGACGGCTAGGCAGCAGCGTTAAGAGACGACTAGGCAGCAGCGTTAAGAGACGGCTAGGCAGCAGCGTTAACATTTTACATTTTACATTTTAAGTCATTTAGCAGACGCTCTTATCCAGAGCGACTTACAGTTAGTGAATACATATTTTTTATTTTCTTATACTGGCCCCCCGTGGGAATCGAACCCACAACCCTGGCATTGCAAACGCCATGCTCTATCAACTGAGCTACATCCCTGCCGGCCATTCCCTCCCCTACACTGGACGACGCTGGGCCAATTGTGCGCCGCCCATGAGTCTCCCGGTCGCGGCCGGCTGCGACAGAGCCTGGATTCGAACCAGGATCTAGTGGCACAGTTAGCACTGCGATGCAGTGCCTTAGACCACTGCGCCACTCAGGATTAAGAGACGGCTAGGCAGCAGCGTTAAGAGACGGCTAGGCAGCAGCGTTAAGAGACAGCTAGGCAGCAGCGTTAAGAGACGACTAGGCAGCAGCGTTAAGAGACGGCTAGGCAGCAGCGTTAAGAGACGGCTAGGCAGCAGCGTTAAGAGACAGCTAGGCAGCACTGGTAAGAGACGGGTAGGCAGCACTGTTATGAGCTGGAGTAATCTGTCATATTCTTCAAGCAATGTTTGTTCAGATGCATCACAGTAACTGTAACTTCATTTCAAACGCTTTCACACGTAGTTTGTAATTTAATGTGGCAGTAGTATACCCACTTATTTCCTAAAATCCCTGGAATTGGTGGAGTAAGAAAATGTTCTGTAATAGCGCAACAATGGTTGTTTATTTCAGGACATAATGTGGATCATGATTACTACATTTTCAAAGACTACATTTCCACAATGAAGATGAGTTCTAGGAGGACTGTGGTGTCCTTGATGTATTTTGTTGTTACTTTAATCATCCTTATAAAGAGGAAGACCATAGAAACATGTAAAAGGAAAGTACAGGTTATGTGGAGAGCAGAACTAAACGTACACAAGGCTCATCTCTTTGAGATCTGAGAGGAACTAATGATCGCTTTTTCTAAAGGATAATTTGATGTCATTGATTCACTCATAGCAGCTCTCTCTTGCTCACCTGAAGAGAACCACACACACACACATACATACACACCCCTTTCTACCCACGTATGTACTATAGCCATTAGTTGTACGGCTATTCAGTGATGAATTAAGGTGTGTGTTTTGAAAGGGAATGAGCAGTAATGAATGGAGTAGCATGGAGTTTCAGATTGGCTTGTAACAAAGACTTTGTTGGGAGGTTGTTTGCACTGTCGTTGTTGTTGTTGTTTGAGATGTGCTCGTCCCTAGTAATTGGAGTGCTCATTTCTTGCAGTGCAGGCCAGACCAGTTCCCTGATTGGTGTGCTGTGTCTCGATCCTGTCTCAGGATTACTAAGCAGCATGTGGCCTAAGGGAGTCACACAATCGTATCACACACATGCACACACATTCACACACACAGACAGGGAGACACACACAGACAGAGAGAGATACACCCAGAGCGAGAGAGACACACATACTGCTCTCCCCTCGTGGCCCCTGGCAGCATGGCTGCAGGTCAAGCGGACTCTTCGCCACCACATAGACGGCCCTGTCACCGACAAACACACTCTCTCTCTTCCCACTGCTCTCAATAATTCAACTGGCTGATCACTGACCCCTTTTTTTCTCCCCTTAAGATGGACAATGCAAACTAAAGAGGATATTTCATTTGGAGCCGCACAGCAGAGCTCTGGCTGTCGATTTCAGAAGCATCATGATTGTATTACATCTGCATCTGTGACACCGGCTCTATGAGCTGCAGTGACACAATGGTTATTAAATTAGTCACTCTGCAGCTGAGAAGGCTCAAAGAAATCCTATTATGTTGCTATTGATAAAAACGTGATCTTTCATCTGCATTCTGTTATGATGCGTCTAGACAAATTTGGTTTGAACACCCTCCAACAATTAGTGCACACAATGCTAAATTATGTGTAATTTTGAAATTGGGATGGGTTTTTCACGTCTGCTACTTTAGATGTAGTATTTTAAAAGATTTGTTCATGAAATACATCTGGGTCAGGGTTAAACTCCTCATATAGGAACAGTTTATGCTAACATACAGCGATGTAGCTGAAAATACTTTACTGTAGGCACCAACAATTAGATAATCTGCGTAGTTTAACTAGCAACATCATACATGCAGGAAAAGCATTGGCATAGAGGTGGTAGTAAAACGAATTTAAATACTGTACATAATTACTATAAAAATCAAACTCTATTGCTGCACTGTTTGCCCTTGTGCTGATCTGCTCTGTAGCATCCCAAACATTGCATGCGAAGGGTGGGGGGGAGTAGTACAAGAAAATAATTATATGAAATATTCAGGGAGAGCTAAACAAAACAGCATAGCTTGTAAAGGAATGTGTTGTTTTTTCCCTCCTTGGGATGTTGAAAGTAAACCGAGAAGGGTGGCAGGCCGGGACAAAACAAAACCTTGAGGGCTGTGAGAGGAGGGGAAGAGTCCCACAAAAAGAAAAAGGAGGTGCTTCTACGAGTTGTATTTCTCCCATGTTTCCTTGTTTCTCACATGCTGTGTTTGTTCCGAGACATCAGGCAGGTTTTTCCCCAGGTTCTGGGCTTGTGGAGAGGCTGCAGTATGCTGGCTACCTGGGACAGATCCAACGCAGCAGGGAGCAGACCTCCATCCTCCACCAGGCGCTGGCTGAGCTCGCTGTCGCCCCCTACCTGCAGGACCTCAGCCACGCAGATACCACTCTGGTAAACAACTAGCGGTCTCTGGCCAAACTTTGATATGCCTACCGAGTACTGACTCATCCTCTGTGCACTGACACGAAACAGGATGCAGCAACCTCAACATCACTCTGGTAATATCAGAGGCGGTACAGGGGTGGATAAGAGGTCTCTCCTGGGCCTGAGGTGATGTTATCTAGGATCACTTTAACAGCACACGTGAATCAATTTAAATACCCAGCTCTTCTAGTGGATGTAAATGGGTAGTTTGGCACATTCACTCAGTACTGGGAGCCTGGGAGCTGCTCTGCTGTTCGTTTTAATATACAGTGAGGGAAAAAAGTATTTGATCCCCTGCTGATTTTGTACGTTTGCCCACTGACAAAGACATGATCACTCTATAATTTTAATGGTAGGTTTATTTGAACAGTGAGAGACAGAATAACAACAAAAAAATCCAGAAAAACGCACGAGGGAAATAAGTATTTGACCCCTCTGCAAAACATGACTTAGTACTTGGTGGCAAAACCCTTCTTGGCAATCACAGAGGTCAGACGTTTCTTGTAGTTGGCCACCAGGTTTGCACACATCTCAGGAGGGATTTTGTTCCACTCCTCTTTGCAGATCTTCTCCAAGTCATTAAGGTTTCGAGGCTGACGTTTGGCAACTCGAATTTTCAGCTCCCTCCACAGATTTTCTATGGGATTAAGGTCTGGAGACTGGCTAGGCCACTCCAGGACCTTAATGTGCTACTTCATGAGCCACTCCTTTGTTGCCTTGGCCGTGTGTTTTGGGTCATTGTCATGCTGGAATACCCATCCACGACTCATTTTCAATGCCCTGGCTGAGGGAAGGAGGTTCTCACCCAAGATTTGACGGTACATGGCCCCGTCCATCGTCCCTTTGATGCGGTGAAGTTGTCCTGTCCCCTTAGCAGAAAAACACCCCCAAAGCATAATGTTTCCACCTCCATGTTTGACGGTGGGGATGGTGTTCTTGGGGTCATAGGCAGCATTCCTCCTCCTCCAAACACGGCGAGTTGAGTTGATGCCAAAGAGCTCGATTTTGGTCTCGTCTGACCACAACACTTTCACCCAGTTCTCCTCTGAATCATTCAGATGTTCATTGGCAAACTTCAGACAGCCCTGTATATGTGCTTTCTTGAGCAGGGGGACCTTGCGGGCGCTGCAGGATTTCAGTCCTTCACGGCGTAGTGTATTACCAATTGTTTTCTTGGTGACAATGGTCCCAGCTGCCTTGAGATCATTGACAAGATCCTCCCGTGTAGTTCTGGGCTGATTCCTCACCGTTCTCATGATCATTGCAACTCCACGAGGTGAGATCTTGCATGGAGCCCCAGGCCAAGGGAGATTGACAGTTATTTTGTGTTTCTTCCATTTGCGAATAATCGCACCAACTGTTGTCACCTTCTCACCAAGCTGCTTGGCGATGGTCTTGTAGCCCATTCCAGCCTTGTGTAGGTCTACAATCTTGTCCCTGACATCCTTGGAGAGCTCTTTGGTCTTGGCCATGGTGGAGAGTTTGGAATCTGATTGATTGATTGCTTCTGTGGACAGGTGTCTTTTATACAGGTAACAAGCTGAGATTAGGAGCACTCCTCACACTTTGAGTGTGCTCCTAATCTCAGCTCGTTACCTGTATAAAAGACACCTGGGAGCCAGAAATCTTTCTGATTGAGAGGGGGTAAAATACTTATTTCCCTCATTAAAATGCAAATCAATTTATAACATTTTTGACATGCTTTTTCTGGATTTTTTGGTTGTTATTCTGTCTCTCACTGTTCAAATAAACCTACCATTAAAATTATAGACTGATCATTTCTTTGTCAGTGGGCAAACGTACGAAATCAGCAGGGGATCAAATACTTTTTTCCCTCGCTGTATGCCGTTTAGCAGACGCTTTTATCCAAAGCTACTTACAGTCATGCATGGATACATTTTACGTGCGGGTGATCCTGGGAATCGAACCCACTATCCTGCCGTTGCAAATACCATGCTCTACCAACGGAGCTACACAGTTCTCCTCTGAGTTTTCAGTGGTTGTCCGGCCAGAGAGCAAAAAAAACACAGTTTTACCGGCGAGCGCTCTCTCTCTCTCTCTCTCAGGAAATGTTATCATTCAGAACACACACGCATGTTGGTGAATTGCCCCCAGAAAAGTCTCCTGTGTCTGGAGAAATAGAAGGGGGAAAGGTATTTGTGTAGTGAAAGCAGGAGCACCAGCCAGCCACCCCTTTGTGTGTGTGTGTGTGTGTGTGTGTGTGTTTTTGGTTTTACTATCCTTGTGGGAAGAGTAAAACAAGGAAAATTCTGCACTTCGCCGGTCCCCACAAGGAAAAAGGCTATTTTAGAGTTATGGTTACAATAAGGGTTAGGTTAAGGGTTAGTGCTGCAGATAAATGGGCTCCAGAGTGCAGCCCTGTGTATATTACCTCCTCCCACGCACCTTGATGGACGCAGGCAGGTCACCCGTGATACAAGTCGGTATTCGACATCCATCCATGTCTGAGGACGTCGGGAGATGAAATGGAAACCGGCCACTAGGGGGCAACAATCTTCGCTGTTACCTTCAAGTAGGTTTTGGTTTTGCTAGGGCGTTGGGGATGGTGGATGGGCGTAAGCATCTGACTCTCTAGTTCTAAAGGTTGCATATTCAAATCCAGTGATACAAAGTATTTTTGTTTTAAGACTGTCCCAAACCTTAACCCTTACCTTAACCATTCGGAGTTAATGCCTAACCTTAAGAATTCGGCATTAATTGCTAAACTTGACCTTAAACACTTAGAAATGTAACATTAGAGAAACATGGATGAATGTTCAATTCTGACATGAGACTGAGAGGATGTTGGATGGACGAGTGCTGTTTGTCAATTTGTCCACATTGTCTCCCCCTAGCCCACCGCTGCTGTGAAAGGCCACAGCGCCCAGGCTTCTCTCCATGTAGAAAAAAGACAAGATGGCAGCCCTCATTGTATGAGGAATGACTTATAAAAATAATCATCCGACAAATGATTTTTTAATTAGCTTTTAAGCATGTGTTTAGAGAAGTTATTGCTGGTGTGTGAATTGCGCTCTGATAATCTTTATCTCGGGCCCACAGCTGCAGGCTCTAATGGCAGACACCATGGACACCCTTGAAGGAAGGCGGACTGATAGAGAACGTGTGTGGAATGAAATGCAAAAGGTAAATAGAGAGAAAGTGAAAAGGACAATGAGAGGGATGAGGGGATGGAAATACCAATGTCTACACTGTACCCTCCAAACACACGCTTAGCATTCTCCCGACAAAATCTAAATGATGATTTGACATATCAAATCAGGAAAGATTTTTTTTATTTTGCGTTGGGATATCCTTGTGGCATGCCTGTCACCTCCATTAAGATTTACAATGCCTACTGAACTTTCAAATGGCTCCCAGGAGGGAGAGGCCCATTTCATTTTTCAGACCAAATTATTTTCTTTGTTAATTAGTGTGGCTTTGGCATTTCATCTCACTACGGTATGTAGTGCTGCAAACAGACTTGGCTTGAGAACAAAACCAAGTGTAAAGCTACTGTGATACTTTAATGCAGATCAGCGTATAAACATCAAGTCCTGTTGGGCTGGAGCCTCGTTGGACAGCTGGAAATTAAAGATAAATCACATTACAATATCCCTGATTGCATTTCCATGCTCTCTCTCTCTCCTGTGTGGAGTTGTTTCCTGGTGACTGGTGGTTATGGGACTGAGCAGTGGAGAAGGATAGGGAGGGGACCCAGGCTGCAGTCAGGAGGGAGGCAGCAGGGCAGCCAGGGTTGGTGATGAATGGGACAGGGGGAAGAGGTGGCATGGGGGGGCGCAGTGCAGTGCATCACTGGGTCAGTCTATCTCACACCCAGCGGAGCATGACCACATCCGTTAGTGATGGGCTGTATTAATCATGCACACACATCGACATACACACATACTCTATCACACACACACACAGACACACGCATATCGACACATACTCACACCTTAAAAGCCCACTGCAATAGGCTGAGCCCAGCGCTGGTGGATGGGTCTTTTCACCTCCTATCTGACCCATACATCATTCCTATGCAGGGTCTGTCAAACTGAGCAGGAGAGGGTTGGGCTGGCAAGCTGTTTCTGTTTCAATGTTTAAACATTCAATCGCTGTAATGGATACAGTAACAGTTGTAAATTACTTGAATTATTCAATGGGACACTACAGTACTTCCCTATTTTGATATTTAACAGATTTTCACTGAAAGGTCAAGCTTTACTTACGATAACTAACATCACATTTTCTAACTTATTGGTTAGTCACCCTGAATTTATTGTGCATGTTGAATTCACATTGTAATTTATCGTCATTGTGGCGGGTGTAATTTTCCCTGAGTTATCGGCACTGTCTAAAATCAGTTGTTAAACTAAGAGACGTAAGGCCATAAGGCTGCGGAAGGAAATGGAAGCACTGCAAGCAATGTAGATTACCTTATCTTCCACTCAGCCACGCCATCTCTCAAGTATTTTATGTAAGGGCCATTTGTACTGTTACTGTATGCGCAAATTAGCCGGTGCTAACATACATGCGCCAATCCACTCTTTAAAGTGCATAAGGTCATAAAATATCAGATCCTCAGACCTGTAAAATCCATAATCAATGCCCGCCGGTATTTGCTTCATAAACTCAGCAAAAAAAGAAACATCCTCTCACTGTCAACTTCGTTTATTTTCAGCAAACTTAACATGTGTACATTTTTGTAGGAACATAACAAGATTCAACAACTGAGACAAACTGAACAAGTTCCACAGACATGTGACTAACATAAATGGAATAATGTGTCCCTGAACAAAGGGGGGGTCAAAATCAAAATCAAAAGTAACTGCATTAAGTACTGCAGTGCATCTCCTCCTTTTGGACTGCACCAGATTTGCCAGTTCTTGCTGTGAGATATTACCCCACTCTTCCACCAAGGCACCTGCAAGTTCCCAGACATTTCTGGGGGGAATGGCCCTAGCCCTCACCCTCCGATCCAACAGGTCCCAGACGTGCTCAATGGGATTGAGATCCGGGCTCTTCGCTGGCCATGGCAGAACACTGACATTCCTGTCTTGCAGGAAATCACGCACAGAACGAGCAGTATGGCTGGTAGCATTGTCATGCTGGAGGGTCATGTCAGGATGAGCCTGCAGGAAGGGTACCATGTAACGCACAGCGTTAAGATTGCCTGCAATGACAACAAGCTCAGTCCGATGATGCTGTAACACACCGCCCCAGACTATGACGATCCCGCTCTAGAGTACAGGCCTCAGTGTACCGCTTATTCCTTCGACGATAAACGCGAATCCGACCATCACCCCTGGTGAGACAAAACCGTGACTCGTCAGTGAAGAGCACTTTTTGCCAGTTCTGTCTGGTCCAGCGACGGTGGGTTTGTGCCCATAGGCGACATTGTTGCCGGTGATGTCTGGTGTGGACCTGCCTTACAACAGGCCTACAAGCCCTCAGTCCAGCCTCTCTCAGCCTATTGCGGACAGTCTGAGCACTGATGGAGGGATTGTGCGTTCCTGGTGTTGTTGTTGCCATCCTGTACCTGTCCCGCAGGTGTGATGTTCGGATGTACCGATCCTGTGCAGGTGTTGTTACACGTGGTCTGCCACTGCGAGGACGATCAGCTGTCCGTCCTGTCTCCCTGTA
The DNA here is from genome assembly GCF_964263955.1 of Coregonus lavaretus. Lineage (NCBI taxonomy): Eukaryota > Metazoa > Chordata > Actinopteri > Salmoniformes > Salmonidae > Coregonus > Coregonus lavaretus. The sequence goes on along the minus strand of NC_139993.1, from coordinate 42,783,562 downwards.
GCGCTGTCTTAGGCGTCTCACAGTACGGACATTGCAATTTATTGCCCTGGCCACATCTGCAGTCCTCATGCGTCCTTGCAGCATGCCTAAGGCACGTTCACGCAGATGAGCAGGGACCCTGGGCATCTTCTTTTTGTGTTTTTCAGAGTCAGTAGAAAGGCCTCTTTTAGAGTCCTAAGTTTTAATAACTGTGACCTTAATTGTTTATTATTATTATTTATTTTACATTTTTAGCAGACGCTCTTATCCAGAGCGACATACAGGAGCAATTAGGGTTAAGTGCCTTGCTCAAGGGCACATTGACAGATTTTTCACCTAGTCGGCTCAGGGATTAGAACCAGAGACCTTTCAGTTACTGGCACAACGCTCTTAACCACTAAGCTACCTGCCGCCCCACCATCTGTAAGCTGTTAGTGTCTTAACGACCGTTCCACAGTTGCATGTTCATTCATTGTTTATGGTTCATTGAACAAGCATGGGAAACAGTGTTTAAACCCTTTACAATGAAGATCTGTGAAGTTATTTGGATTTTTACAAATTATCTTTGAAAGACAAGGGTCCTGAAAAAGGTATGTTTATTTTTTTGCTGAGTTTATATCCTGAGAGTGACGACCAACCATTTCTCAACACCATCATTTATTGAGTGCGGCCACTCGACGCCTACCGAAATATTAGAGGTGGCAAGTTAATTTTCCCTTCTCTTCGGCTCTCTTCAACTGGCATAAATCAGCAGGGCATTAACTAACAAATAGAAATGACGACTTGATTCTGACACAGGTCTGCATAAACATTGTTTTCCTGCATACACATTGTTTTCCTGTTTGTTTTTGGCCAGTCATTATAAGGACATTGGCCCTTGCTGTAAATAAATGACATAAAAATAACTGCACTTTCCCCAGTTTCGGCAGACGGACGGCATCAATGTTTTCCGCTCCATAAAATATCTATAAGAAATGTGGACTGCACCGCAGCGCTGTAGTGTTTTACTCAAACTTCAGAATATTTCCAACCCCCTCCCCCTGAAAAGATGGAAAAGCTTACAATCAGTGCATCTGTGAGTGCTTGTACAGGAGTCTGTGCTCAAACGACACAAAGCAAAAGTACAAAGTAGTCCTAAACTGTGACTCACCACAAAGTTTCATTGTTATTGATTTGGAAACTAATTTGACTTGAAAACAGTGAAAAGGTCACAATGTTTTAAGGGCTGTATTGACTGGGTTATTTTGAATACATTGAGGGTCAGTCGATAGGGTAACACTCCGTCACCGTGGTGATGAGGGCTGACAGGTTTGATGGACACTTTGACAGGTGTCATATCACAGCTCAGCTCCATGGGCATGGCATGGCAGCCTCTGTAGACACACACATAGAGCCTGGCGGGTAGGAGCGTTGGGCCAGTAACCGAAAGTATTTTTTAGTTGTATTGTGTTTGTATATCGTATTTTAAATTTCTGTGACTGTTCTTGTCTGTCAGTGTTTTGTTACTTCCTGGACCCCAGGAAGAGTAGCTGCTGCTTCTGCAAAATATAATGGGTATCCAAATAAACAAATAGATAGATAGCACAGCCACCTCAGTCAGCCCCGGGCCCTGGGCCCTCTGAAGCTGCTGCTGCTTTTCATATAGAAAGTGGTGCAGATGCGGCCTGCAAACCAATGGAGAGGCTAATTGTTGTTCAAATGGAGTCCCAGGTTCTAAGGTGTATGGGGGGGGGGGGGGTGTGGAGTGTGTATGTAAGGTGAGAAAGTGCAGCCCCACTTCTCCTGCTCTGAGTTTAGGTGAATCCCCAGGGTATGGCTGTGGAGTTTGGTCTCAGATCCCACGAATAGAAACAGACACCCCAGCACCACCACCTCCACCATCAGACTGGCTCCTCTGTCAGTCACAACACACAAATCCCTCTCTCACCCTGTCTCTTTCAGTCTCTCTATATTGTATCTCCCCTCTATCTCACTCTTTCTCTTTCAGTTTCTTTCGTTCTTTTATTTCCCCCTCTCTCTCTCCTTCTCTCTCACCTCAGCCTCACTTTGAGTGCTCCCTCTCTGTCTCTCCCCGGTACTCCAAATAGGTTTTTCTAAATTCATCTCTTCATCATACATTCACTTTCATATTTCACTCCCTTTCTCCTCCTCCCTTTCTCTGGTATGAGCGCGGGCTGCGCACAGTAAATTCTCACACCAAGCCTTCACCTCACAAATGAATGAGGGAAGTACAGGCCAAACCCTACATCTCTACCAGGTAATTACTTCCCTGGAGGGGCAGAAAGGAGAGGAGGGGCTGAGCTGCTGGGCTTGGCTCGCAACACCATAAAAAAAATAAAAATAATGTCACACTAAACACAGTGAGGGAAAAAAGTATTTGATCCCCTTCTGATTTTGTACGTTTGCCCACTGACAAAGACATGATCAGTCTATAATTGTAATGGTAGGTTTATTTTAACAGTGAGAGACAGAATAACAACAAAAAAATCCAGAAAAACGCATGTCAAAAATGTTATAAATTGATTTTCATTTTAATGAGGGAAATAAGTATTTGACCCCTCTGCAAAACATGACTTAGTACTTGGTGGCAAAACCCTTGTTGGCAATCACAGAGGACAGACGTTTCTTGTAGTTGGCCACCAGGTTTGCACACATCTCAGGAGGGATTTTGTCCCACTCCTCTTTGCAGATCTTCTCCAAGTCATTAAGGTTTCGAGGCTGACGTTTGGCAACTTGAAGCTTCAGCTCCCTCCACAGATTTTCTATGGTATTAAGGTCTGGAGACTGGCTAGGCCACTTCAGGACCTTAATGTGCTTCTTCTTGAGCCACTCCTTTGTTGCCTTGGTTGTGTGTTTTGGGTCATTGTCATGCTGGAATACCCATCCACGACCCATTTTCAATGCCCTGGCTGAGGGAAGGAGGTTCTCACCCAAGATTTGACGGTACATGGCCCCGTCCATTGTCCCTTTGATGCGGGGAAGTTGTCCTGTCCCCTTAGCAGAAAAACATCCCCAAAGCATAATGTTTCCACCTCCATGTTTGACGGTGGGGATGGTGTTCTTGGGGTCATAGGCAGCATTCCTCCTCCTCCAAACACGGCGAGTTGAGTTGATGCCAAAGAGCTCGATTTTGGTCTCATCTGACCACAACACTTTCACCCAGTTCTCCTCTGAATCATTCAGATGTTAATTGGCAAACTTCAGACGGCCCTGTATACAGTGGGGGAAAAAAGTATTTAGTCAGCCACCAATTGTGCAAGTTCTCCCACTTAAAAAGATGAGAGAGGCCTGTAATTTTCATCATAGGTACACGTCAACTATGACAGACAAATTGAGAAAAAAAATCCAGAAAATCACATTGTAGGATTTTTAATGAATTTATTTGCAAATTATGGTGGAAAATAAGTATTTGGTCACCTATAAACAAGCAAGATTTCTGGCTCTCACAGACCTGTAACTTCTTCTTTAAGAGGCTCCTCTGTCCTCCACTCGTTACCTGTATTAATGGCACCTGTATGAACTTGTTTTTGAGTGAAAACCTCCTTCCATCAGCAACGGCATTGAAGATGAAACGTGGCTGGGTCTTTCAGCATGACAATGATCCCAAACACACCGCCCGGGCAACGAAGGAGTGGCTTCGTAAGAAGCATTTCAAGGTCCTGGAGTGGCCTAGCCAGTCTCCAGATCTCAACCCCATAGAAAATCTTTGGAGGGAGTTGAAAGTCCGTGTTGCCCAGCGACAGCCCCAAAACATCACTGCTCTAGAGGAGATCTGCATGGAGGAATGGGCCAAAATACCAGCAACAGTGTGTGAAAACCTTGTGAAGACTTACAGAAAACGTTTGACCTGTGTCATTGCCAACAAAGGGTATATAACAAAGTATTGAGAAACTTTTGTTATTGACCAAATACTTATTTTCTACCATAATTTGCAAATAAATTCATTAAAAATCCTACAATGTGATTTTCTGGAAAAGAAATTCTCATTTTGTCTGTCATAGTTGACGTGTACCTATGATGAAAATTACAGGCCTCTCTAATCTTTTTAAGTGGGAGAACTTGCACAATTGGGGGCCAAGCTTCCTGCCAAGCTTCCTGACATCCAGGACCTCTATACCAGGCGGTGTCAGAGGAAGGCCCTCAAAATTGTCAGACTCCAGCCACCCTAGTCATAGACTGTTCTCTCTGCTACCGCACGGCAAGCGGTACCGGAGTGCCAAGTCTAGGTCCAAAAGACTTCTCAACAGCTTCTACCCCCAATCCATAAGACTCCTGAACAGCTAATCATGGCTACCCGGACTATTTGCACTGCCCCCCCACCCCATCCTTTTTACGCTGCTGCTACTCTGTATTTATGCATAGTCACTTTAACTCTACCCACATGTACATATTACCTCAACTACCTCAACTAGCCGGTGCCCCCGCACATTGACTCTGCAACGGTACCCCCCTGTATATAGCCTCCCTACTGTTATTTTATTTTACTTCTGCTCTTTTTTTTCTCAACACTTTTTTTGTTGTTTTATTTTTAATTTTTTTGTTAAAAATAAATGCACTGTTGGTTAAGGGCTGTAAGTAAGCATTTCACTGTAATGTCTGCACCTGTTGTACTCGGCGCATGTGACCAATACAATTTGATTTGATTTGATTTGACTAAATACTTTTTTCCCCCAGTGTATGTGCTTTCTTGAGCAGGGGGAACTTGCGGGCGCTGCAGGATTTCAGTCCTTCACGGCGTAGTGTGTTACCAATTGTTTTCTTGGTGACTATGGTCCCAGCTGCCTTGAGATCATTGACAAGATCCTCCCGTGTAGTTCTGGGCTGATTCCTCACCGTTCTCATGATCATTGCAACTCCACGAGGTGAGATCTTGCATGGAGCCCCAGGCTGAGGGATATTGACAGTTCTTTTGTGTTTCTTCCATTTGCGAATAATCGCACCAACTGTTGTCACCTTCTCACCAAGCTGCTTGGCGATGGTCTTGTAGCCCATTCCAGCCTTGTGTAGGTCTACAATCTTGTCCCTGACATCCTTGGAGAGCTCTTTGGTCTTGGCCATGGTGGAGAGTTTGGAATCTGATTGATTGATTGCTTCTGTGGACGGGTGTCTTTTTATATAGGTAACAAGCTGAGATTAGGAGCACTCCCTTTATGAGTGTGCTCCTAATCTCAGCTCGTTACCTGTATAAAAGACACCTGGGAGCCAGAAATCTTTCTGATTGAGAGGGGGTCAAATACTTATTTCCCTCATTAAAATGCAAATCAATTTATAACATTTTTGACATGCATTTTCTGGATTTTTTTGTTGTTATTCTGTCTCTCACTGTTCAAATAAACCTACCATTAAAATTATAGACTGATAATTTATTTGTCAGTGGGCAAACTTACAAAATCAGCAGGGGATCAAATACTTTTTTCCCTCACTGTATATAACTTCACGCTCCTCTGGAAAATCTGTCTACATGTGAAAATTGTTAGTTATTGCTTATAGCACACTGTAACTTGTTCTGTTCTCTTGTGTTTTGAATTGTTTTCTGCTCAGGTGGGGATGTTGGAGGATCTGTTGTTCCAACTGGAGGAGACGTATCTGAAGAACAAGGCTCAGAGGGCCAGTAGGAAGCAGAGGGCCGGGGCCCAGGGGGCAGAGGGGAAAGCCAGGGGAAGATCCAAAGCAGGGGTCAAAATAGGGGCCAAAGGAGGGGCTACAGTGGTGATGGACAAGGACAAAGGCCTTCCCACTGAAATCCAGCGGGAGACAGTAGTAACACCAATGACCTTACCAGACCCAGGATCTGACAGCCAGGACAGTGGAGGCCCGACGTCGTCCTCATCCTCAAAATGAATGGACACCCTCCTCTTCCCTCTCACAAAGCCTCATCTTCAGCCACAGCATCTTTCACACCATTACTCTAGGCTGGCAGAAATAAATGGAGTCTGTAGCCTTGCTTTCACTCTGATTTAAGGTCTTTTTTTAACACTCCTCCTTGTTTACTTGTTAAGATAGCGTCTCCAGCCCCACCTCTAGATGAAAGACCTAGCTGATTCAAACGTGGGAGTGTTCAATGTATACACAAGGATATGTTTTCATGTTTGAACTCACTCATGTATGCTTGTTCATGCGAGTTCTAATGTGACAGCTGGTTTGTAAACCCAAAAAAATCCATATGGTGCAGTAGCATGATCATCATAATGTATGTATTACCATTATGGGATTCACAGCAAATCCAGCTTCAGATTCTCTGATGTTTCGAAAACTGTGTCTAACATGGAACAACCTTCATTAAATCACAACATTATCTTTATCATTATGTATGGTAAGCTAACAAGAAATACAAAACCTTTTTCCACAAAATCTTTTTCCACTCAACCCTTGGGAGGAAAAGGAAAGGGATTCAAATAAAACAAACATCCTTCCTCCTGAAGTAGCTAGCTGGAAACAGCAGCATAAACACTTTGTGTACAGTATGATGATCATGTTACTACAGTCTGGAGTATCCCAGTCATTTCGATGCCAAACGTGCAGTTTGGGGATTGATCGGTCAGGGCGAAACCTTGTGAGTAAACACAATCAGTGGGGCCCTCGTCACTCACATGCCCACGGCTGATCCATCGACCGGCCGGTCAGCACCAGCTTCCTCAAAGTAGTTCCTCTGGGACAGCCAATCACAGGCGCTCAGTGCTATCGACAGCTGCTCTCTCTCTTTCTTTCTCTCCTGTTATCTACTCTCTCTGGGATAGCAAAGGCTGGTCTCTCTCTTTCTCTCTCTCTCTCTCTCTCTCTCTCTCTCTCGTTCTCTTACTACTGCTGAATAATCCAAATTTCCCTATTTGAGGATTCATTCAGGGGGTCCTACTCTACAGTACCTGAATGTGTTTCTCTCTTTATCCCTCTCTCCCTCTCTTTCTTTCTCTCTCATCCCACCCTCCATCTGTCTCTTGTTTGCTCCTTTTCCGTTCGGATGGGTGCGTAATACCTTGGGGATTCTGTTGACACCCGAGTCGGCATGAGCAATGTTGTGATCAGCAATATGGGCATGCATTAGTTTATTCGCTGAATAGATTAATGGCATTTATTGAGTGATCAGGGGGAGAAAACATTGGCATTGTACTCTATTGGCATCTTTAAAAGATTAATTATGCCCAATGTAGTTTCCAATTTGTAAACAATTATTATAACCCAAGCCTACATTTTCACTGATTTGTGTAAAGCTGTTTATATGGAAATGGTTAGAATGGCGATATAGGAATGCTAATTTTGTAAGTTATTTTTTATGTTTTAATTGGTGTACTGTTTTGCAGTGTTGCCTCACTACCTGTTGTTGCCTCACTGCCACATGTCTAGGTTGTAGCTCAGTGGGCCAACACAGTTTGGTGGCGCAAAGTCGACCTGGGTTCACACTGATGCCTGGTTCAGAATTGGTCAGTTGATGCCTATTAGCTGCTGGAGTTATTGAGTAGAATGGAACTGTCATGGCGATAGTGTGATCACATTTTTCACTGTTTTTACTAATTGGTGTGCGAGCATCAAGTTAAACCATACCAAATGTAATTATTTGTTGTTGAATGAAGAGCCGCGTCTTGAGAGACCAGGGCCCGGTTTCCTGATAGCGATGGAACTTAGTCTTACAAGTGTTTTACGATGCATCTTTTTGATATATACACTACCGTTCAAAAGTTTGGGGTCACTTAGAAATGTCCTTGTTTTCCATGAAAACATACATGAAATTAGTTGAATAGGAAATATAGCAAAATGCATAGGAAATGTAGTCAATGACAAGAAATAATGATTTTTTAATTGAAATAATAATTGTGTCCTTCAAACTTTGCTTTCGTCAAAGAATCTTCCATTTGCAGCAATTACAGCCTTGCAGACCTTTGGCATTCTAGTTGTCAATTTGTTGAGGTAATCTGAAGCACCTCCCACAAGTTGGATTGGCTTGATGGGCAGTTCTTACGTACCATACGGTTAAGCTGCTCCCACAACAGCTCAATAGGGTTGAGATCTGGTGACTGTGCTGGACACTCCATTATAGACAGAATACCAGCTGACTGCTTCTTCCCTAAATAGTTCTTGCATAGTTTGGAGCTGTGCTTTGGGTCATTGTCCTGTTGTAGGAGGAAATTGGCTCCAATCAAGCGCCGTCCACAGTGTATGGCATGGCGTTGCAAAATGGAGTGATAGCCTTCCTTCTTCAAGATCCCTTTTACCCTGTACAAATCTCCCACTTTACCACCATCAAAGCTCCCCCAGACCATCACATTCCCTCCACCATGCTTGACAGATGGCATCAAGCACTCCTCCAGCATCTTTTCATTTGGTCTGCGTCTCACAAATGTTCTTCTTTGTGATCCGAACACCTCAAACTTCGATTTGTCTGTCCATAACACATTTTTCCAATATTCCTCTGTTAGGAATAGCCCTATTTGGTAAAAGACCAAGTCCATATTATGGCAAGAACAGCTCAAATAAGCAAAGAGAAACGACAAAGGATATCTGTCCTTTGGTCTGATGAGATTTTTGGTTCCAACTGCCGTGATGGACTGTCGTTTCTCTTTGCTTATTTGAGCTGTTCTTGACATAATATGGACTTGGTCTTTTACCAAATTGGGCCATCTTCTTGCAAGCTCCTCCCTTTTTCGTCCAAACATGATGGTCATTATGGCCAAACAGTTCTATTTTTCTTTCATCAGACCAGAGGACATTTCTCCAAAAAGTACGATCTTTGTCCCCATGTGCAGTTGCAAACCGTAGTCTGGCTTTTTATGGCGGTTTTGGAGCAGGGACTTCTTCCTTGCTGAGCGGCCTTTCAGGTTATGTCGATATAGGACTTGTTTTACTGAGGATATAGATACTTTTGTACCTGTTTCCTCCAGCATCTTCACAAGGTCCTTTGCTGTTGTTCTGGAATTGTTTATCCTTGCGTACTATTGTTTGTATAGATGAACGTGGTAGCTTCAGGTGTTTGGAAATTGCTCCCAAGGATGAACCAGACTTGTGGAGGTCTACACTTTTTTTCCCCGGTCTTGGCTGATTTCTTTTGATTTTCCCATGATGTCAAGCAAAGAGAAAAACGAGTTTTAATGACTCCAACCTAAGTGTATATAAACACTTCTGTTGGTGGCAAGAATTTTGTATAGTAATTTAAATTGAAAAACTCAGTGTTGAATCAAGTGTTGTTTTTTGTATCAGTTCATGGAATCGGTATCTTTCCTACAAAGGCCGAAGATGTAACATTTGTTTCCCAAAACCACACAGAGAGAATGGTCGCCAAGTGCATCGTTGGATCATGCGTTGATACTGATGGGATCGAAATAAAGGGAGTGCTGCTCTCGGATCAGCTTTCTCCATTCAAATCTTACCTTAATATAATAATACTGACGACGGATCTGCTCCTAGAGAGATACTGTATTACCACCTACGGCTGCCAATATTGAGGCGACTCATTCTAATGCCTACCCAATAAAAATGCACTAAATCACCAATTCGTCACATTTCGCACGTTAGGCTACACATCATGAAATGCATTCACCGAACAGTTTATTGGGTACACCCATCTAGTACCGGGTCGGACCCCCCTTTGCCTCCAGAACAGCCTGAATTCTTCGTGGCATTCTACAAGGTGTCGGAAACGTTGGTCCATGCTGACGCGATTGTATCACGCAGTTGCTGCAGATTGGACTGAGATTTATGCTGCAAACAGCCCGTTCCATCTCATCCCAAAGATTCTCTATTGGGTTGAGGTCTGGGGACTGCGCAGGCCACTCAAGTAAACTGAACTCTCTGTCATGTTCCAGGCAAAGTTTTTCCACTCCTCAATTGGTGATCGCGTGCCCACTGGAGCTGCTGCTTCTTGTTTTTAGCTGATATGAGTGGAATCCGGTGTGGTCGTCTGCTGACATAGCCCATCCGTGACAATGATCGATGAGTTGTACTGCGGCGTTATTTGTATGTTTGTAGCCCGCCTGTTAGCTTGCACAATTCTTGCCATTCTCCTTCGACCTCTCATCAACAAGCTTTTTTCGCCCACAGGACTGCCGCTGACTGGAAATGTCTTGCTTGTTGCACCATTCTCGGTAAACCCTAGACGTTTCACCTGTCGGGTGGCCGTTTCTGAGATACTGGATCCAGCGCGCCTGGCACAGATGATCATACCACGCTCAAAGTCGCTTAGGTCACTCGTTTTGCCAATTCTAACATTCAATCGAAAAGTAACTGGATGCCTGTCTGCCTGCTTTATATAGCAAGCCACGGCTACGTGACTCACTCTGTAGGAGCGATCAATTTTCGTGAACGGGGTGGTGTACCTAATAAACTGGCAGGTGAGTGTATATTGAGACAAATGACAGACAGTAAGTAGCCTACAAGTAGCAAAATGGAACTCAATTGATTGAACATTAAATGTATTTCAATATGATTAAAATAGGCCTATAGCCTACTGTTTATATTTTAATGCAGTCATCTCGGTTTTCATTTGAAGCATGTTTTTATACTTGCTTTTTTGTATCAATTGCAAAGACATTGGCAACTTTATTTTTGTAGTCAACTTTGTTTGAAGTTATCAGGTCACAGAGAGGCGAATAAACCATGTGATTCTATGTTTAGTGGAGATCTTCAGTGTATAAGGTTACGCTGGAGGGCAAAAAAGCATTAACGACTCACTTAGCTGTTCTACAAGTGGTCTTGGCTGTTCTATGAGGCGGGCGTTTATATTACGAGCGTTTTCAAAGTGAAACGTTTATAATGATGGTTTTGGGAAACAGCTCGGAGATTTAACGATGCTCCTACGAAGGTTCCAACGATGAACTTAGCCTTAAGATGCTTTTGTGAAACCGGGCTCAGGACATTGTTGCACTGAATAAATTCCAATGGGATTCAAAATAAATAGCGTACTTGCATTTGGGGAAAGAAATGACAGACTACGGCAAATCATTGTCTGGAAGCACAACTCAGTCAATTCAGACATCAAATGGCAGCCTCAAATTTTAAATGTAATTTTGTTCTGGAGGCGGAAATTGTATACTGCATTTTGATGCTTGAATATTTACATGAACAGAAAGAAATATGAGGCGGGAGCAGGTTGTGGGTTAACCTCGGCAAAATGCAAATAAAATAATATTGGGAAGAGATTGGAAGGGCTGTAGTGTGTGCTGGCAAACCCATATGTTTGACAAACAAATATACAGTTGTCAGAGAGACGCAGCAGCGTGATTGGCTGACAGACTCAGGAGGGAGGCAAGCTGCTTTAGGGGGGATAAACAGTCTGCTTTGCACCCAGAGGAGCACTGTGGTAAACATCTCTGCCATGTTTTCTTCCAGCCGCACATCTTTGAAGAGTCCCTGTGATCACATTGTGGCAAACACAACATGGTTGCCATGTGGTGTAGATGCTCAATGTCGCTCGCTCTGTGTTCCCAAACAAGACACAAACCAGTGCCCCAAATCTGCCAGGATCTCAGCCCCAGATCACAGAGCTTCAGCTCTAACCCAATGCTGAATTATTTTGGAGAAGATTCATCTGTTTGGAACGAGTGTTTTGCACCGCAAGGAGGCTGCAAGGAGCAAATGTCCAGCCTCCTACAGGTGAGCAAGTTTTTGGGGAGACAGAAACTATGAGATAGAACGACCTATCTCAGAAGGACATACTGAGCAACAGAAGGCACACAATCGAATCCACCTTGAGCAACCTGGGCGAATCTGCAGGGATTACCACTGGCTTTGAAATGACTGGCATTGAGCCTTTTGTCAATTTGCTGATAACAGAGCCCCTGATAACCAGGAAGAATTCTGCACAGGGACAGAACACAGATCTTTGGGACAACAGACAACAGTCTGTTGTCCCAAAGACAACAGACTGTTGTCTTTGGGACCATCGTTTTCTGTGTTTTTAAGCCATTTTAGTTAGCCACCCATGACTGTGTGGCAGTGGCAACGCACGACTCCAACTCAATCCTCAAGTTTGCCCACGACACAATATAGTGGTAGGCCTGATTACCAACAACAACGACACAGCCTACAGGGAGGAGGTTAGAGCCCTGGTGGAGTAGTGCCAGGAAAATAAACTCTCCCTCAACGTCAACAAAACCAAGGAGCTGATCGTGGACTACAGGAGCCAGAAGAGGTCGCACTCCCCCATCCACATCAACGGTGCCTCATTGGCGAGGGTCAAAAGCTTCAAGTTCCTTGGCGTGCACATCACTGAGGACCCGAAATGGCAACAGCGCCTTTTCAACCTCATGCGGCTGAAGAAATTCGGCATGGCCCCTAAGACTCTCACCAACTTCTACAGATGCACCATTGAGAGCATTCTTTCAGGCTGCCTGGTACGGCAACTGCACCTCCCTCAACCACATGGCTCTCCAGAGGGTGGTGCGGTCAGCCCAATGCATCACCAGGGGCACGCTGCCTGCCCTCCAGGACATTTACAGCACTCGTTGTCAAAGGGAGGCCAAGAAGATCATTAAGCACCTGAGCTACAGTCTGTTCACTCTGCTACCATTTAGCAGACCGAGACCATACAGGTGCATCAGAGCCAGGACCGAGACACTGAGAAAAAGCTTCTAACACCAGGCCATCAAACTGTTCAACAGCCATCACTAGCCAACTACCTGCCCGGTACTCAACCCTGCACCTTGAGACTAATGCCCCATGTATACTGTATGAAAAATTTATGCACTCACTAACTGTAAGTCGCTCTGGATAAGAGCGTCTGCTAAATGACTAAAATGTAAATGTTAAATGTATATAGAGTCATTGAACGCTGGTCACCTCACACTCTGTTTATATACTGTTGTTTATTCACTGTATATGTATGTATATACTGTATTCTCAACATAGCTCATCCTAATATACCTACTACTGTACATACCATTTTCTTACATTTCTTTTTTTAATATATATATATTTTTGTATTGTATTTGCTAGAGATTCTACTGCACTGTTGGAGCTAGTAACATAAGCATTTTTCTGCACCTGCTATAACACCTGTAAATCTGTGTACGCAACCAATAAACTTTGATTTTATTTAAGTTTTACTGATGGCAATAATGAATTTGATGTGCCAAACATTTACGTCACTTAGCAGACACTCTTATCCAGAGCAACTTAGTGTTTAGTGCCTTGCTCAAAGGCACAGACAGATTTTTCACCTAGTCAGCTCAGGGATTCGAACCAGCAACCTTTTGGTTACTGGCCCAACGCTCTTAACTGCTACACTACCTGCCTCCCATCCTTTCCTTATTCTGTTTTAGAACACAAAGAAAGTGCCTTTGACTGTTAATTCAAAGGGAAAAGCTAACTGTGATGGATAAAACACTTGGAAATATGACAGGGCTGGGTTTGTAGTCGACTGCAACTGCATTCACTTAACATTTAGTGACCAAGCAAATCATGTCTCCATCAAAGGGGCTGTACAGGCCTGATCTTTGGTGAGCTTTATGATAGCTGTGCAAATGTTCCTCTGTGATAGGCTGCAGCATTGTTGCATATAAAATAAGTACAATTACAGATGATTTCCCCCCTCTTCCCTTTGCAGTACGATCCATTGAACCTGCTCACGACAAGACTATTTTACCCTCAGAAATGCCGGACATCTAGAGAGACACTGAAAATATACTTCATAATTATTTCTGAACACAAAGGAAGGAGAGTCTGATTCCTGTAAGGCTGTAACACTTAAAACAGGTTTGAAAGGCGTGTTGACTGGAACATCTTTGAAGACCTCTTCAGGAGGAGAAATAGAACAGCTGGGCTCATTCCTGGTAATCCTAAAGAAGAAGGTACAGGAGGAGTGATTTTAAATCAGCCACTGACAACTATAAAAAGCTTTAGACATTCCTCCAGTCTTTAAATAGCTAAAGAGTCAATGTTAATAAAGGTAAGAGGTTTATATTTAAACCTTATTCACAGAGATCATCTGTAGACATCGACATTGCACAAGGCATCAATTAGTGTTTTGAGCTGACACAACAAAGATTGAAAAGAATAAAAATAGTCCCTCTCTGGGGTTGGATGTGATGTCTCTATGAGGAGAGTGGTTGAGGATGCTATTTTAATGGTCATAACAAGTGCAGTGATTTTAAAAAATACATTTAATTGGTGCTGCTTAAAAGTCAGATGTTGCTACGCTAGCAGCTCCTGGAGGAAGAAGCAGTGCATTCTCAGACAGCTGAATTCTCAAGTCTGTATTCTCTCTCTGACTTGGGCTGTTATCACCTTCAGAGAGTTAATACGCTGCAAAGTCATTTGTGAACAATCAGTGTATTTATTTTACACAAAAGCACACCAAAGCACTTCAATTGAACCTGGAAGTTTTGTAAGAGGCAATTACTGAAAAATATTGGATGAGAGCCAATACGGATGAGAGGAAGAGGACAAGAGAGAGTGTGTACTGAGACTGACAACCTCGAGAGAGTTTATGAAATGTAATTTAGCTAAACGGTCACACAGCACAAGTTATGCTGTCCTTGTGTTTGTAAAGGAATCAGATTCTGAGGCATATTTGTCATTCTTGTGGGTGCTTTTGTCCATTCTTATTATGACCACAGATGATACCTGCAGTGAGATCTTCAATGGGAAGCACAGGGCCCTCTAGGATTACATCATCAATAAATCATTAGCATCTTTATGTTCTGTGGACCCAACAGCATTCTAATGAAGGACGCATGTATTGGTAGTCCCTTGCAGTAAACACCAACAACCATAAACACACATAAGTTGTACCTGATGGCTATAATACAAAAGGTCAATTAATCTATGCCTTTGTTGATTCATAATTGCCATCTCTTTTCCTAGTGTTTTTACCCCGCCCTCTGCTCTTACTGAAAAGTCTAGACAGGGGAGGGAGAGAGTGTGAGAGAAGACCTTGCAGAGAATGTTAATGAGTCAGTCAGACATAAGAGTAGAGCAGAGTACACCATGAGTGACTACCACTGCTGGGTTGCCACCAAATAACTCACAACAAACCATTCACTCGCCTTCACCTCAGCCAGACCCTATAGGCTATGCTGGCTACCTTTCCTCTCCTATAGTACATTGTCTATAGCTGGGCCTCTTATTAATGCAGATGCCAGCACCAGTTCTCCCACATCACTAAACCAACATTGTAAAGTTATACCTTTTTTATTCCTCAAACACACGCATTGTTCAGTTATTACTGTATAACTGGTCGGAAATTCCACATCTACAAGCTTAGTCACACCTCCAATGTCTTAAAACCCCCTAGAGTCAATTGACGTTAATTAACATAATAAACAAATCCACATCAAAATCTGTCTGTTTAAGATGGATACATGTTTTTTTTTTTATGGGCTGCGTCTCAATCCACCGCATCTGCTTATACTGTATGTTGGCCTTCTGCATCTGCGGTGGAATTGTTTTAAAATGGTCATACCATGGATCATTTAGCTATTTGATTTAGAACTTTAGGACCCCTTTAGGTATTAAAAAAAGTACCTACTCTTCCTGGGGTCCGGCAAAATTAAGGCAGTTATTTAATTTGAAAAACATTACAATACATTCGTAACAGATTTTACAACACACTAAGTGTGTGCCCTCAGGCCCCTACTCCCCTACCACATATCTACAACACAAAATCCATGTGTACGTGTGTGTATAGTGCGTATGTTATGTGTGTGTATGCATGTGTCTGTGCCTATGTTTGTGTTGCTTCACAGTCCCCGCTGTTCCATAAGGTGTATTTGTATCTGTTTTTTAAATCTGATTCTACTGCTTGCATCAGTTACCTGATGTGGAATAGAGTTCCATGTAGTCATGGCTCTATGTAGTACTGTGCGCCTCCCATAGTCTGTTCTGGACTCGGGGACTGTGAAGAGACCTCTGGTGGCATGTCTTGTGGGGTATGCATGGGTGTCTGAGCTGTGTGCTAGTTGTTTGAACAGACAGCTCGGTGCTTTCAACATGTCAATACCTCTCACAAATACAAGTAGTGATGAAGTCAATCACTCCTCCACTTTGAGATTTACATGTATATTATTGTTTGCTCTCTGTGTACATCCAAGGGCCAGCCATGCTGCCCTGTTCTGAGCCAATTGCAATTTTCCTAAGTCCCTCTTTGTGGCACCTGACCACACGACTGAACAGTAGTCCAGGTGCGACAAAATTAGAGCCTATAGGACCTGCCTTGTTGATAGTGCTGTTAAGAAGGTAGCGTAGCGCTTTATTATGGACAGACTTCTCCCCATTTTAGCTGCTGTTGTATCAATATGTTTTGACCATGACAGTTTACAATCCAGGGTTACTCCAAGCAGTTTAGTCACCTCGACTTGCTCAATTTCCACATGATTTATTACATGATTTAGTTGAGGTTTAGGGTTTAGTGAATGATTTGTCCCAAATGCAATGCTTTTAGTTTTTGAAATATTTAGGACTAACGTATTCCTTGCCACCCATTCTGAAACTGACTGCAGCTCTTTTTTAAAGTGTTGCAGTCATTTCAGTTGCTGTAGTAGCTGACATGTATAGTGTTGAGTCATCCGCATACATAGACACACTGGCTTTACTCAAAGCCAGTGGAATGTCGTTACTACAGATTGAAAAAGTAAGGGGCATAGACAGCTGCCATGGGGAATTCCTGATTATGTTGGAGAGGCTTCCATTAAAGAACACCCTCTGTGTTCTGTTAGACCGGTAACTCTTTATCCACAATATAGCAGGGGATGTAAAGCCATATGTCAAAAGCCGCACTGAAGTCTAACGAAACAGCCCCCACAATCTTTTTATCATCGATTTCTCTCAGTCAATCATCAGTTATTTGTGTAAGTGCTGTGCTTGTTGAATGTCCTTCACTATAAGCGTGCTGAAAGTCTGTTGTCAATTTGTTTACTGTAATATAGCAATGTATCTGGTCAAATCTGGTCCAGAAATGTACGAAGGGTTGGTAACAGGCTGATTGGTAAGCTATTTGAGCCAGTAAAGGGGGCTTTACTACTCTTAGGTAGCGGAATTACTTTTGCTTCCCTCCAGGCCTGAGGGCACACACTTTCTATTAGGCGTAAATTGAAGATATGGCAAATAGGAGTGGCAAAATCGTCCACTATTATGCACAGTAATTTTCCATCCAAGTTGCCAGACCCCGGCAGCTTCCACACTCACTTTACAGAATTCAAAATTACAATTCTTGTCTTTCATAATTTCGTCAGATATACTTGGATGTGTAGTATCAGCGTTTGTTGCTGGCATGTCATGCCTAAGTTTGCTAATCTTGCCAATTAAAAAATCATTAAAGTAGTTGGCAATACCAGTCGGTTTTGAATGATGGAGCTGAGTTTGCTTTTTCTCCCCCAAATTTCATTGAAGGTGCTCCAAACTATTTTACTATCATTCTTTATGTCATTTATCTTTGTTTCATTGTGTAGTTTCTTCTTCTTTTTATTCAGTTTATTCATATGATTTCTTAATTTGCAGTACGTTTGCCAATCGGTTGTGCAGCCAGACTTATTTGCCATTCTTTTGCGTCATCCCTCTCAACCATACAATTTTTCAATTCCTCATCAATCCACAGGGATTTAACAGTTTTTACAGTCATTTTCTTAATGGGTGCATGCTTATTAGTAACTGGGATAAGCAATTTCATAAATGTGTCAAGTGCAACGTCTGTTTGCTCCTCATTACACACCACGGACCAACATATATTCTTTACATCAACAACATAGGAATCACTACAAAACTTCTTGCATGAACTCTTATACACTATATTAGGCCCAGCCTTTGGAACTCTAATGAACTTATCCTCTGCAGCAGAGGTAACTGTATGAAAAATGTATGCACTCACTAATTGGAAGTCGCTCTGGATAAGAGCGTCTGCTAAATGACTAAAATGTAAAAAATAAAATGTCAATGTAAGGCTGGTAACTATAATGAACTTATCCTCTGCAGCAGAGGTAACTCTGGGTCTTCCTTTCCTGTGGCGGTCCTCATGAGAGCCAGTTTCATCATAGTGCTTGATGGTTTTTGCGACTGCACTTGAAGAAACTTTCAAAGTTCTTGAAATTTTCCATATTGACTGACCTTCATGTCTTAAAGTAATGGACTGTCGTTTCTCTTTGCTTATTTGAGCTGTTCTTGACATAATATGGACTTGGTCTTTTACCAAATAGGGCTATCTTCTGTATACCACCCTACCTTGTCACAACACTACTGATTGGCTCAAACGCATTAAATAAATTCCACAAATTAACTTTTAACAAGGCACACCTGTTAATTGAAATGCATTCCAGGTGACTACCTCATGAAGCTGGTTGAGAGAATACCAAGAGTATGCAAAGCTGTCATCAAGGCAAAGGGTGGCTACTTTGAAAATATATTTTGATTTGTTTAACACTTTTTTGGTTACTACATGATTCCATATGTGTTATTTCATAGTTTTGATGTCTTCACTATTATTCTACAATGTAGAAAATAGTAAAAAATAAATAAAAAGCCCTTGAATGAGTAGGTGTGTCCAAACTTTTGACTGGTACTGTATATATGTTTGTACACATATTGAACCCCTTATTTTGGGGGGCACAAAACTACCTCCATAATTCCATTCATTTGTATAGGTTACCTTCAGAGAGTCCCGTGTTCGAGTATCACCTTTCCATAGAGTGGTCATAATAGTTTGTTGGCCAAACCGTTCGGACGCTACAGACGTTTTTTTGAGAAGACCGATTTTCAGGATGTCTCATGGTCTGACAAACACCGCTGTAGCTCGGCCACCTTCCACCGCAGATGCGGAAGGCTGACATAGGCGGGTGAGGTGGATTGAGACTCAGCCAATAAAAATAAAAATAAACTTCATATCTCTTGCTTAAACTGACAGATTTTGATGGGGATTTTTTATTATGTTGCTTAGATTGACACATGGGTGCGTCAATAGACTCGTAAGGATTCAGAATACATCTTGGGCTAGCTGACAATGTAACGAAAATGATGCTCATGTTTCAAAGGGACAGAAGGCCATGTGTTGTTATGGTTCTGAATGGCCAAATAGCTAGCAACAATGACAAGAAACTGCCATGTTGTGAATCGTAAATAGCTTGTTTTAGCTCGTTTAATCTTGTTCTTGTTTGTTTTGTTTTGTCATGTTTTTAGGTGTTTTGACTGACGTCATGTCTATGTTAATATGGCAAAAATGTGCTAACCAACAACTGTAACAGTGTATTTGAGAGACAAGTGCTCATTGTGCAACTTTATTTGTTTTCAATAAACATGGGAGACTAAATATTGTTATCGACAATCTAAGCCAGGGGTGTCAAACGTCCGGCCCGCGGGCCGGATCAGGCCCGCAAACGGGTTTAATCCGGCCCGCGAGATGATTTTGTAAAGTATAAAAATGCGCTGCAATTTTTCAATAAAATAAACTGCTGTTCCAATTGCGTCCACTGGATGGCGCAATAGCAATTGTGTTAAGCAAGCAAACTGTTTATACCGGGGCAGAGCAAGTAGGTCAAGTCTGTGTTTACTCACAGCCGAGACATCAGTGACGCTGCAGTGAAAGCTAGCTACCTCATTGCTAATGAAATCGCAGTGGCTTCAAAACCATTTAGTGAGGGTGAATTTGTAAAAACATGCATGATGAAGGCAGCGGAGATTGTGTGCCCTGAAAAGCGTCAGGCTTTTGTAAATATCAGCCTGACAAGAAAGACAGTTGCAGACAGGATTTCCGATCTTTCAGTGGATTTGGACAGCCAGTTGAAGCAAAAAGTAAAGTCATTTATTGCATTTTCGGTTGCAATTGATGAAAGCACGGACATTACAGATGTTGCACAACTGGCCATTTTCATCCGCGGAGTTGATGACACATTGACCGTCACAGAGGAGTTCGTGGAGTTGGTGCCGATGACAGATACAACGACAGCAGCTGATATTTTTACCGCACTCGTCGGCGCGCTGGACAGGGTCGGAGTGGACTGGTCCCGCGCTGTCAGCCTGGCTACAGATGGTGCGCCCTCAATGATCGGGAAAAAGCAGGCGTTGTGACAAAGTTCAGAGAGAAAGTGCAATCTGCAAATGGAGGACGTGATTTTTTGACTTTTCACTGTATTTTGTTTTTAATTGATTTTATTTTATTTGTATATTTAACCTATTCTTGACTCTGTGGTTCTTGCACTTGTTTGGGGAACAGGATTTCATTATTTTTATCTACATTTCTGCCTGAGAAATGACCCCCTGATATAGTTCTGTGATCTGTGAAACAGTTCTGTTAATCACTGAGGCATTGTGTGTTTGTGTTCTTTTTCTTTAGATTTTTCAAATAAACTTGACGTGTTTTATGATTAATAGTGATGTTGTGCTTGTACTATTTTGGACACACTGTCCTCAGGCTCCAGCTTTATGTTGTATGTTGATCGTATTAAAACAAAGAAAACAATCTGAAGTTGTTGTTTTTAAGTTATATATACCATGATTTTTCCGGTCCGGCCCACTTGGGAATAGATTTTCCTCCATGTGGCCCCTGAGCTAAAATGAGTTTGACACCCCTGATTTAAGCCAACCCTGTCTGTTTTGCCACATAGTTGCGCACGTGTCGGTTTTGTTACTAAACAATCAAACCGTCTATGGAAAGGGGAGACTCTCACAAACACGATGGTGTTCCCCGTTTTTCTCTACAACCCCCACAAGTGTCACGGGACTCAATAGAACGTAACCCAGTAACAGTTAAAATGTTTTATGGAAGTAGTTTTGTGCCAACAAAAAAAGGGGTTAAATATGTGTCAAAAATGTATATATATTTCCTGAGCTTTCTTGTATCTCCTGGATATAGGCAGTGGTGTGTATTCATGGATGCCAAGGGAAGCCAGGCTTCCCCAAAACATTTACCAAGAAAAAAACATACATTATTTTGTATATTTCGTCTCTCTGTGTTTCATAAATTTCCTTTAATTCACAAGAGGTTGAATGTATCTCACCGTAGAAAGCATCCGAGAGAACAAAACAGCGCCCCTCTGTCTCAGTATGTGTAGCGTATCTATCTGAAGCTGTCTGGTCAAAAAGAGTATGACATTGTTGCCGCCCGAAGCATTTAATGCAAGGGAAGTCAGCGAACATTTGGCCTCCCTTGATTAAAAATAATAATAATAATAGCGAATCAGCGTTGACCTAAACTGAATGAGCTCAGCTGTGAATAGTTCTGGCACACCGAAAAAAAAAGTCTCAAGGGAAGCCAGTTTGGATTTGGCTTCAGACCAATCACATCAGAAGCCAGGTAGCCTAGGACAACAAAAACTAAAAGTGTGTATTGTATGAAAGAGTCATAGACCGTTTAGGAAACATGAAAGAGGAGGATGGCATTGGGGTCAACATGTTTTTTCTACTTGCACACATGCACACACAAACACAGAAATCAGTCCCATGGACAGCCACATCATATTTAGCTTACGTTGATTGGACTAAATCGTTTTTGGTATATTTTAGTTGTCACTATCTTGACTAAACATAGGTGATTAGATGATGTTGAAATGTTGAAGTTAAAATGATGCTGGAATAGTGGAGGCAGCACCTGTTTTCTTTGCGACTTGTGGTAACTCTCTGTGGTTCTAAATCAATAGTGGTTTAGTAGTCCGAAAATGTTGGAAACATTACCTTGCTTGACCATGCTGTAGGTCATGTAACTGTTTGTTACATGCAATATGTTTTGTGGACTTCACCGGACAGATGTTGCTCTCCGGTTTTGTAAGGAAACAAATGTGTGGTTGAATTTATTCTGACACAGTGTCTTCTTATTGTCTCAACCTTCAGCGCACATATACAGCATAGGCTTAACATGTCAGCGTCAAACCCACGCCCTTCTGGCACAAATAACTCAATCCTCCTGATTGACTTCATTTAAACTGAACCAAAATATAAACGCAACATGCAAAGTGTTGGTCCCATGTTTCACGGGCTGAAATAAAAGATCCCAGAAATGTTCCATGTGCACAAAAAACGTATTTCTCTCAAATTTTGTGAACAAATTTGTTTAAATCCCTATTAGTGAGAATTTCTCCTTCGCCAAGATAATCCACCCACCTGACAGGTGTGGCATATCAAGAAGCTGATTAAGAATGATCATTACACAGGTGCACCTTGTGCTGGGGACAATAAAAGGCCACTCTAAAATGTGCCGTTTTGTCACACAACACAATGCCACAGATATCTCAAGTTTTGACAGAGTTTGCAATTGGCATACTGACTGCAGGAATGTCCACCAAAGCTGTTGCCAGATAATTTAATGTTCATTTCTCTATCATAAGCCGCTTCCAACGTCGTTTTCGAGAATTTGGCAGTATGTCCAACCAGCCTCACAACCGCAGACCACGTGTAACCACGCAAGGCCAGGACCTCTACATCCGGCTTCTTCACCTGCAGGATGGTCTAAGACCAGCCTCCCGGACAGCTGATGAAACTGAGGAGTATTTCTGTCTGTAATAAAGCCCTTTTGTGGGGAAAACTTCATTCTGATTGGCTGGGCCTGACTCTCCAGTGGGTGGGCCTATGATGGTTACAATTGAGATAATCTGTCCAGGTGAATTTAGTGCATATTGATGGTTTAACGAGACATCAACTGGCAATAATCTAGTGCCATCGATGGTTGCAATATGCCCCTTGTTATTTGATTATATTCCAATATGCTACATTTTGTAGGCTACATGTTAGCCTCTTCATTGTCACATAGTGAAAGGTGTGAAAACCAATAATAGGCTACTGTTTGTGTTTCCCTGGCTGAGTTAATGAGCTGATTTGGGCCATCAGTTGATTGAGAGATGTAGGCCTACTCTAGAACTATAAACGTTCCCACAGTGTGGATGCTCGCTCACGTTTTATAATTAGGCTATGTATAATTTGCAGAAGTAGGTAGAGTACTGAAAATCTGTACTTAAGTAAAAGTACTGTTGCTTAGATTGTAATTTACTCAAGTAAAAGTAAAAGTAGCCCTCTTAAGACACTACTCAAGTAAGAGTAAAAACCTATCCGGTCAGAAAACGACAGTACTTAAGTACTAGTTACAAATTTAGTTTGGTAATGTTTTACACCTTATGGTAAACTGTGACAGCAAACAAAAAGGACAACAACTTAGTGCAATTTATTTGACATTCATTTATTATTTAAGCCTGCCAGCACCATCTTGCAGGTGTCCTCCAGCACAGGTAGTCTCCAATTAAGACTGACATCAAACAAAGTCCGTAGGCTGTACAGTTTCAATTACAGTCTTATTCAAAGTTGACATCATATCTATATTTGTGCTCAAATTCATAAAAAGGAAAATTGTAATCGAGACATTGGAATAATTTTACAATTCAATAGCATTAATCAAAATTCATTTCACAAAATAATTTCAAGTACATGTGATTGCGAATGATTACTAAAAATATGTACACCGATTGAGATGTTTAATTTTTCACTCAGAATGAAATATCAAAAAAGATCAGGTAAGAATCATATAAGTAATAAATAATCCAACAGATATCAATTGCCATAGTCAACTCAATCATATATTTTCTGACAAGGTAGGATTTACTGGTCATGCCTAGATGGATACAGTTTTGAATTTGTTTTCCCTTTTAGTTAACCCTAACCCTTTTCCTAACCTTAACCTACTCCTCCTAACCTGCTATATTAATTATCCTAACCTGCTGCGTAAGTTCTCCTAACCTGCTACGAAAAGTATATTATTTTTTACAAAAGCTGTATCCCTTCTAGACAAAACCGGATTTACCCTCCATCCTCCTTCTCTTCTGAACCTCTCCTTTCCACTTTGAAGAGGTATTTTCTTTTTTTGAGCTGGCCAATGAAATGATTTGGTCAAATGTAACAGAGTAAAAAGTAAGTTACTTCCTTCAGAAATTATTTGAGTAAAAGTACAAGTACAGCCCACCGAGAGTAACTAGAAAAGTACTAGTTCCTCCAAAAATTCAAAGAGCAGTAGTGGGCCTGATTCAAATCCATGCCGACTCTGGCATGTGTGTGGCAGGGTCAGCAACTTGGACCACACAAGCACTGAAGCAACATTACATTTATTCTGACTATTGGTTTCCTTGAACATATAATAAAACAATTTATCTGAAAAACTGATTTTCCCTAACAAAAAATACATATACCCCTACAAATATGTCAATTTATTATAATTCACATAAGAATTCACACGAGACGCGCTGTAGCCTGCAAGGTGAAAAAGGTGAAAAATCTGCCTGCGCCCTTGAGCAAGGCACTTTACATTTTTACATTTTTACATTTACATTTTTAGTCATTTAGCAGACGCTCTTATCCAGAGCGACTTACAGTTAGTGAGTGCATACATTATACTTTTTTAGATTACATTTTATTATACTGGCCCCCCATGGGAATCGAACGCACAACCCTGGCGTTGCAAACGCCATGCTCTACCAACTGAGCTACCTCCCACTTAACCCTAATTTGCTCCAGGGGCACTGTACTACTATGGATGATTCTGTAAAACAACTCATTTCACTGCACCAATCTGGTGTATGTGACAATAAAATTTTTTTTAAAAAATGTAATGCTAATGACGCTCAGTGGACCTGCAGTCTAATATAACTTACAAACACCGCTTCCAGCTTCTGCCGGCATTTCTAAATATTCAATATTCATTCAAATCCTCCTGCTGCAGGATTATTTTCCTCCTGCGTCGAAAGAGGTCAAATTAAGATCCGACATCTATAGTGTGGATAAATGTTTGCTACAGACACCAGGCTTATGTAAATAGACATTTGCTCAGAGCAATGAATAATGAGTGACCTGGAGGTAAAAATACCTCAATTTCTGAAGGTGTGAGAGAAGAAAAAACATTCCAGGAAAGGCAGATGATTCCATACATACTGGAATGGTTGGTTGGTTCTATGAAACTATATATGTTCCAAATTAAATCAAGAATTTACATTATCTTAATGAAAATGCTGTATAAAGTCTGAAAGTGAGTGATATGTAGATGTGAAGAGGGAATGCCCTATGCGAGCTAGAAACCTTAAGATAATCTCTCAGCGCAGAGCTGAGAGCCTCACAAGGTCACAGCCATAGAATGTAAAGGTACAGCTGGAAATGGAGCGGAAACAAAATGCCCCAACTCATCATTACTATGGTGAAACATGTAAATAACCTCAGCTCTTTCTCAGTTTCATATTGGCTCTTTAAGTAATCACTCCCCTTAGTGGAAAGTCAATACTGTTTCTCACCTGTTAAAGCCATAAGTGCCGTAAACCCTTGTGCCATGCATCCATTTCTCTTCATTTGAGACATTGATCCAAGTTGTGCTATCACCTCTCTCTCTCAGGGGGTGTCTCATTGCACAGGCAGACAGACCAATGGCGTTTTAAGTTACGTAGAATATCAGGTCGTCATTTGTGATCAGAAGGAATCCAGCCAAAGAACTGGATAGAGTGAGGTCCTAATGAAGTTTTCATTTATGGTAATTTATCAAGGGCTTGTTGGAGACAGACAATATCCCACAGTACAGGAACATGACAGCTGTTACAGGAAAAAAAAACGTAATTTATTTAAAAAGGGGCACATCTTCATTGTTACACACACATGGATGTTTCACTTTGCAAACAGCAGACTACCTTAATTGACAGTTGCATGGTATGTGCAAACAGCATAATTTGGGATGATCAATACAAATACCAATGTCAGGTCATTGGTGAGAATGAAGAGCTATGGGATGACCCTGAGATAAAGTATAGTGTCTCCAAGATGATAGAATAGCTCAAATGGCTGAGAGGAAACTTTCATCCATAAAAGCAAATTATATAGTTTCACCCATGAAACAAGGTGGTATGAGTGGCTGACTGCATCTGATTCAGATATAAATTGAAAAAATTCCATCAAACAGTCATATTACACATACCTGACATTCAACAAGGGACGATATTTCTTTGATAGTCAAAACTGATTCCATTGATTAATATGGTGTGGACCACAGAGACTATATGACCCTGGAATAGATCTAAACTGAAATCACCTCACTTTCGCTTAGCCCTAAGAGCCTACATTTTAATGATCTGCTAGTTATATCAGACTCTGATGATGTCCTGAGCTATGGTGGTGCTCTACTACGTATAGAACAAAATGTTTTGAAAAATAAAAACATCACCACAACCCTGCCATAAGAGTTTAGGCCCCTACGAAATGGCTCATCCTCACAGTTCACCCTTAAAGAGCGACTGCCCCTAAAAACTAACTACTCCCTTTGTAAATGACCTATGTGGCATTGATATGAGTCATAAACAATTATTCTAGTGTCAAAATTGACTACAAAGTGTAAAAATAATAATTTTGGTCATGAAGTCAGTCCCATCTAAAATTGAGTTTGGAACCTCAGTGCGTCACAACGAGTAAATGAAGGTTGGGTTTGGATTACAATTATGTCAACAAATCATGTCCCCTTTTGCCAAGCTCCACGTGCATATCGCCCCTCTGCTCACTTGTTTCATCGCCCCCACTGAAAAGCCTCCACAGCCAAAGTTCTATGGTTTGCATGCCCTGCCGAAGGACCCTAGTATGCTGAATAGCTAGGTGATTGGAGTTTGTCGGTCCCCAAGTCTGCACCGATAACACTAGCTTGGTGTGCAACAACCGGTGTTGGTGAGTATAACCAGAGATACTGGAATATAATTATATATGTAAAGAAAATGGCTAAAAGCATAGGCCTACCCCTTGTTAGCTTACTTTTTTTTTTAATGTAATTGACCTGATTACACTGAGTGTACAAAACCTTAAGAGCACCTTCCTAATATTGAGTTGCAACCCCCCGTCAGGGCATGGACTCTACAAGGTGTTGAAAGCGTTCCACAGGGATGCTGGCCCAAGCCTCTAACACTAGTGTGATCTCAAGCAAATGAGACCTAGGCTATACGAAGAGCATGCCCAGAGTTATATTTCTAAGAAAATCTACTTCCTTCCTGAGTTTTTGCGTTGCTAGGATAGTGTATAAAAAACTAGGCTACACTGCATTACACAGTGCAATGGATAGGCTATCCCAATCATGAGCCCTGGCCTGCCCTGCTCTTGATGATGTAAAGCTTTTTGTGCTACCTTTTTGTGTAGGTGTACTGGAAGGCAGGTAGTTTGCCCCCAGTGATGTGTTGGGCAGACCGCACCACCCTCTGGAGAGCCCTGCGGTTGCGGGCTGTGCAGTTGCCGTACCAGGCGGTGATACAGCCCGACAGGATGCTCTCAATTGTGCATCTGTAAATGTTGTTGCGCCTTCTTCACCACACTGTCTGTGTGGGTGGACCATTTCAGATCGTCAGTGATGTGTTCGCTGAGGAACTTGAAGCTTTCCACCTTCTCCACTGCGGTCCCGTCGATGTGGATAGGGGCGTGCTCCCCCTACTGTTTCCTGAAGTCCACGATCAGCTCCTTTGTTTTGTTGACGTTGAGTGAGAGGTTATTTTCCTGGCACCACTCTCCCAGGGCCGTCACCTCCTCCCTGTAGGCTGTCTCGTCATTGTTGGTAAACAGGCCTACTACCTTTGTGTCGTCTGCAAACTTGATGATTGAGTTGGAGGCGTGCGTGGCCTCGCAGTCGTGGGTGAACAGGGAGTACAGGAGGGGGCTGAGCACGCACCCTTGTGGGGCCCCTGTGTTGAGGATCAGCAAAGTGGAGGTATTGTTTCCTACCTTCAACACCTGTCAGGAAGTACAGGACCCAGTTGCACAGGGCGGGGTTCAGACCCAGGGCCCCGAGCTTAATGATATGATCCTTAAATAGCCTCTCAAAGCACTTCATGATGACAGAAGTGAGTGCTACGGGGCGATAGTAATTTAGTTCACTTAGCTTTGCTTTCTTGGGTACAGGAACAATGATGGACATCTTGAAGCAAGTGGGGACAGCAGACTGGGATAGGGAGAGATTGAATATGTCTGTAAACACTCCAGCCAGCTGGTCTGCTCATGCTCTGAGGACGCGGCTAGGGATGCCGTCTGGGCCGGCAGCCTTGCGAGGGTTAACACGCTTAAATATCTTACTCACGTTGGCCACGGAAAAGGAGAGCCCACAGTCCTTGGTAGTGGGCCGCGTCAGTGGCACTGTGTTATCCTCAAAGCGGGCAAGGTGTTTAGCTTGTCCAGAAACAAGACATCGGTGTCCGCGACGTGGCTGGTTTTCCCTTTGTAGTCCGTGATTGTCTGTAGACCCTGCCACATACGTCTCGTGTCTGAGCCGTTGAATTGCGACTCCACTTTGTCTCTGTACTGACGTTTTGCCTGTTTGATTGCCTTACGGAGGGAATAACTACAATGTTTGTATTCGGCCATATTCCCAGTCACCTTGCCACGGTTAAATGCGGTGGTTCGCGCTTTCAGTTTTGCATGAATGCTGCCATCTATCCACGGTTTCTGGTTTGGGTAGGTTTTAATAGTCACGGTGGGTACAACATCTCCTATACACTTCCTGATGAACTCAGTCACCGTATCCATGTATTCGTTGATGTTATTCTAGGAGGCTACCCGGAACATATCCCAGTCCGCTTGATCAAAACAATCTTGAAGCATGGATTCCGATTGGTCAGACCAGCGTTGAATAGACCTTAGCATGGGTACTTCCTGTTTGAGTTTCTGCCTATAGGAAGGGAGGAGCAAAATGGAGTCGTGATCAGATTTGCCGAAGGGAGGGCGGGGGAGGGCCTTGTAGGCATTTCGAAAAGTTGAATAGCAATGGTCCAATGTTTTCTTAGAGAGAGTACTACAGTCAATGTGTTGGTAGAACTTCGGTAGCGTTTTCCTCAAATTTGCTTTGTTAAAATCCCCAGCTACAATAAATGCGGCCTCAGGATATGTGGTTTCCAGTTTGCATAAAGTCCAGTGTAGTTCTTTGAGGGCCGTCGTGGTATCGGCTTGAGGGGGAATGTACACGGCTGTGACTATAACCAAAGAGAATTCTCTTGGGAGGTAATACGTCGGCATTTGATTGTGAGGTATTCTAGGTATTCGGGTGAACAAAAGGACTTGAGTTTCTGTATGTTATCACAATCACACCATGAGTAGTTAATCATGAAACATACACCCCCGCCTTTCTTCTTCCCGGAGAGTTCTTTATTCCTGTCTGTGCGATGTACTGAGAACCACTTGTCTAACGAGTGCATCTGTTGTGCATGACTAAGCAAATGACCTATGAAGTCAGTTAAACATGTCAGCAGGGATGGATATTAAGCTAGCCAGAGTCTATTACTTTTCAGACTGGGCTAGTAGACTATGTGCCAAACTAGCCTGAGACAGCAATGAAATGGCTAGTAGAAAATGTGCCAAACTAGCCTGACACAGCAGTGACATTTTGCCTTTACAAACATCACATGCCACAGGACCTGAATAAAGAAATTGCGGTCTTCTGGCCAGTTCCCAAAATCCTTATGTTACATCCCTGCATGTCAGTCCCTTTCAGACAATCCCCCTATCACTGTTGGTCCTCCTCAGTGACCTCACGGCTGAGGGTTTCAAGTACATTCGTATAGCTCATTGCAATACTTCACCTCTTCGGGCAAATAGTACCCTAGACTGTCCTGATCATCTAGTTGAGCATTCCAGATAATTCCTCCATCCCAGCAGAAATGTCGCATCCACATAGTAGGATTTTAGATGTGCAGCTAGACCAAAGCCCAGTCTATTTTACCATTACTGTAATCAAGTCTGTGGGTTATGGTATTTAAATATAGATGTTACCATGTTTGTAATCAGCCTAGCTAGCTAGTAAAAGTAACTTTTTTTTTTGTCTTTCAAACGGGCGGACCGGAAACCCAGTGACAACATTCTGGTCTGCAGCTGCCATTTTCCGTTGGGAAAGAGAAATGTCCCTGTATTTACCAGAAAAGGTAGCTCATCCACCATGGCAGAAGAGGAAGATCCAGACACATCCACCATGGCAGATGATGACGTTCCAGGCCCCTTGGCCGCTGAAGAATGTAGGAGGCTGCTGTCTGCACAGTTGCAGAATGTTTTCACTGAGGTGCATCTTGAGGAAACATTAGCGTAGTTGAAGGTTCTACAGGAGAATCAGCTGTATACCTGCAACAGGTATTCAGCATCACAGCTGTCTGATAAAGTACTTAGGATGGAAACAGGACTTCCAGACAAAGACCTGTTCAACATTGTTGAATACTTGGAACGTTACAAGGACTGCATTGTCTACTTTGCCAAGTGGAGGGTTGAGATGCTGTCATTTGAGGATCAAGTGTTTATGATGCTTATGAAGTTGCGTCACAGCTACACCAACTTGCACCTGGGTCAACTATTCCATTGTAGTGCAAGCACTGTTACCATCACTTCATTCACGTGATCCACAAGCTTTTTTTCATTAGCATGAAGACTGTTCCAAGTCAGGAGAATAACCAAATGTGCTTGCCTGCGTCTTTTCAGGGTTCCAGCAGAAACTGCAGGATGGTCATTGACTGTACTGACATAAAAGTTGCTACTCCATGTCAGATGGATCTGCAGAAGCAAACCTACTCTGTGTACCGTTCAATGCATTTCTTCAAGCTGCTCCTGGGAGTTTCACCTAATGCGGTGATAACATACTGCGGTGATAACATACTGCAGTGATCTGTATCCAGGATCTGTGTCGGACAAAGCCATTGTCCAGAAGTCAGGTTTTTAGAAGATCTTAACATCTGGAGATATGATTTTGACAGACAAAGGATTCTTGATCCAGAGCTTGATGCCTGCAGGAGTCACTGTGAACATTCCTCCATTCCTGAACCACGGAAGATTCACAGAGAGTGAGATACATCTCACAAAAGACATAGTGAGAAACAGGATCCATGTTGAGAGGGCAAATGCTTGACTAAAGGATTTCCAAATCCTGAGATTCTTCCCACCTTATCTGCGTTGTTAAAGTAATGTGCTGGTATAGACTTGCTGTGCACTTGTAGTTGTTGATTTGGAAACAAGAACAAACAATGAGGCATGAGGATTGGGTGTTGAGGGACCACTTGTCACATTGTCCAAGGTGGGTTTGTGTTATGATAAACAATGCATTTTCTGTCCAGATAAAGATGTTGATACAGCATTGAAAAAGACCCACCACTGACCAAATGTATCTTTGTTTTCCAGTCCAACAGGAGTGCATCCCTCAGACCATCTGGTGCATGGAAATCTTGTGGCAGTGTGATCAGAGCGCAAGCATCCAGTTGTGGAGACTACAGCATATCGAGCCTGTGGACGAACAGATCAGTAACTCATCAAATATAATACAATATTGTATAAAACATTGCATTTGTAGATGCATCGACATTTTCACTTTCTGTCCCCTTTTCCCCATGTTTTGGACATGAGGCGTGACATGCAGAACATCAGGCTCACCCCACGAGAAGCAGTGCATGATCAACACTACCCTCAGCAAGGAGATCTGCTGGAAGTGATGTCTTTCCCATCCTGCATTTACCAGAAAAGGAAGCTCCACACAACAAAGGGAGTAAGAAATAATTTAAACATCACAGATATAAATTCCCACTGTGCTCATGATAAAATGTGAATTGTGTTGTACTACTGAATGAAACTGTGAGGAGATGCACTCAGACCACTCTTTGTGATTGAATTTAAGTTCACTACATTACTTTAGTTAGTTGCTTTGAGAAAGGATTGTGTGTAATATAACCTATTCTGGGAGCCTAGTGTGTGTGTGTATGAACTATGTGGAATATTTTTGGACCATTGGCTTCCCTGAAAACAGGTACTGACAGGAGGCGCGACGAGAACGCTGACCAGTGCCCCCCCCCCCCCCCCAAAAAAAAAAATACTGATTGGAATAAAACCTCAAGGTAAGAACAAAAACTGATTTGTGAAAAAACGATTTACAAGATATTTACAGATGTTCACTGTTGCAGTGCAGATTCTGGGAGCATGTGGTCCTCTAGTCCAGCAATATGAGTCTGCCAGAGGTCATCATGCTGGAGACTAAAAAGATTTGGCATGGGTCCTCAGATCCTCAAAAAATTCTACAGCTGCACCATCGAGAGCATCCTGACTGGTTGCATCACCGCCTGGTATGGCAACTGCTTGGCCTCCGACCGCAAGGCACTACAGAGGGGTAGTGCGTACGGCCCAGTACATCACTGGGGCAAAGCTTCCTGCCATCCAGGACCTCTATACCAGGCGGTGTCAGAGGAAGGCCCTCAAAATTGTCAAAGACTCCAGCCACCCTAGTCATAGACTGTTCTCTCTGCTACCGCACGGCAAGCGGTACCGGAGTGCCAAGTCTAGGTCCAAAAGACTTCTCAACAGCTTCTACCCCCAAGCCATAAGACTCCTGAACAGCTAATCATGGCTACCCGGACTATTTGCACTGCCCCCCCACCCCATCCTTTTTACGCTGCTGCTACTCTGTTAAGTATTTATGCATAGTCACTTTAACTCTACCCACATGTACATATTACCTCAACTACCTCAACTAGCCGGTGCCCCCGCACATTGACTCTGCAACGGTACCCCCCTATATATATAGCCTCCCTACTGTCACTTTATTTTACTGTATATATAGCCTCCCTACTGTCACTTTATTTTACTTCTGCTCTTTTTTTCTCAACACTTTTTTGTTGTTGTTTTATTCTTACTTTTTTTGTTTAAAATAAATGCACTGTTGGTTAAGGGCTGTAAGTAAGCATTTCACTGTAATGTCTGCACCTGTTGTATTCGGCGCATGTGACCAATAAAATTTTATTTGATTTGATTTGATGGAGGCGATGTGATGTGGAGCTGCCCTTGGACCTGGTTCCAGTAAGGATGGTCTTCACGGAGGCTGTAAGACCCCCCCTCCTCCTGGATATAGAAATCCTTCGACTTCAATTGTAAGGTCCCTTGCACCATACGGACACTTGACCTCCACCACTACTGTGGTGACCACCAGACCATCCGGTGAGGCACCCAATATCCCAGACCCCAGACCCCATGACCCAAAGCCCTGACTCCTGCACATCCATCCCTGTAGCCATTTTGAATGCCTTGATGTCCTCCTCTTCATTATCTTTGCCCCACTTTACAGACAACACCCCATCCAACGACTGTGACCTGACCTTTTTAGCAGCGATGGACTAACCACTGCTCCAAAATTGCTGGCCGTCAACCTCCCTCTCCCCATGGTGTGCCAGTTAGGGTTGGTGCGCTATCCAACTTTTGCCTGCCGTATAGCCTCCTGCTGCTCCACAGAGAGCGCCATGCCAGCCAGGATGCCTGCAAGCCCCAGGTGCCCTTGTTTTTTAACAATGTCTGGTACAGACATGGAGGGTAGCGGTCGTTCTGGCTCAGGTTCAAGGAGACATGCCATTCCACTGAACCTGCCCCGGAGACGGTTCCTTGGACACTGAAGATCCTTCTCTGTGGGCTTTCGGGAAAGTGGGTTGTAGTCTTAGGCCGGGTATAGATCATCCACTGACTCCACCTGGTTGGGCACGGCTGTCTTCCTTCACTCACGTTCCACATCCGTACAGCCGATATTGTGAACCGCAAAAATAGCCAATGCAGCCGCATGGTTACACTTATGAGCTCCATGGGGGCATTCGTATGTGGTAGAGAGAATCCCCTGGTCACCTGTAGAGACCTGCAAAGAGGAAGGATTTTAAGTGCCACATGCCTTAAACTTGTGTGTAATATAACCTATTCTGGGAGAGTAGTGTGTGTGTCTGAACTAGGTGGAATATTTTTGGACCATTGGCTTCTCTGAAAACAGGTACTGACAAGAGGAGCAATATGAGTCTGCCAGAGGTTGTCACACTGGATGGAGATGGTGATGGTGGCTTTGGTGGACCACACAACGAAGAAGCAGGTGTCCCTTCCAGTGATGTGGAGTTGACCTTGTAAATGGTGCCAGTAAGGATGGTCTTCACGGAGGCTGTAAGACCTTCCCTCCTTGATATAGAAATCCTTTGACTTCACTGCCTCTTCAATGGTAAGGTCCTTTGCACCATAGGGACACTTGACCTCCACCACTGCTGTGGTGCCCACCAAACCATCTGGTGAGGCACCCAGGATCCCAGACCCTGTGACACAAAGCCCTGACTCCTGCACATCCATCCCTGTAGCCATTTTGAATGCCTTAATGCCCTCCTCTTCATTATCTGTGCCCCACTTTACAGACAACACCCCATCCAATGACCATCAACCATTTGAAATGCGCCATATAAATAAAGTTTGATTTGATTGATGACATTACAGCTTTAGAATATTTAATGAACTGTAATTTTAACAAGTGCAGTTTTTCCATAAACTTTTAATTGATAACTTGGGATTTTATCATTGACATATCAATCATATAGTGGGAGGGATCCTATAAATCAAGACTGTGTGAATGCATGTACCACTCCAAATAAATACTGTGCCTTTGAAGATTAGTCTCTGGTCATCAAACTACAATACAATACAGGCTGGATATCTAAACTAAGTCATTTTTGAATGTCAATGGATTTTTGGATTCAATCTCATCAATGACAACATTCTAGAACTGAGTTATCACTCAGCGAAATCTGGTATCCGGGTTAATCTGGTTAATGATTATATAATTGATTACAGTGCCTTGCAAAAGAATTCATCCCCCTTTCCATTTTTCCTATTTTGTTGCATTACAACCTGTAATTGAAATGGATTTTTATTTGGATTTCATGTAATGGACATACACAAAATAGTCCAAATTGGTGAAGTGAAAAAAATTAAAACATACGTGTTTCAAAAAATTATACAAATAAAGAACGGAAAAGTGAAATTTCTTTCATCACATTCCCAGTGGGTCAGAAGTTTACATACACTCAATTAGTATTTGGTAGCATTGCCTTTAAATTGTTTAACTTGGGTCAAACGTTTCGGGTAGCCTTCCACAAGCTTCCCACAATAAGTTGGGTGAATTCTGGCCGATTCCTCCTGACAGAGCTGGTGTAACTGAGTCAGGTTTGTAGGCCTCCTTGCTCGCACACGCTTTTTCAGTTCTGCCCACACATTTTCTATAGGATTGAGGTCAGGGCTTTGTGATGGCCACTCCAATACCTTGACTTTGTTGTCCTTAAGCCATTTTGCCACAATTTTGGAAGTATGCTTGGGGTCATTGTCCATTTGGAAGACCCATTTGCGACCAAGCTTTAACTTCCTGACTGATGTCTTGAGATGTTGCTTCAATATATCCACATAATTTTCCTTCCTCATGATGCCATTTATTTTGTGAAGTGCACCAGTCCCTCCTGCAGCAAAGCACCCCCAGAGCATGATGATGCCACCCCCGTGATTTCTTTTGATTTCCCCATGATGTCAAGCAACGAGGCACTGAGTTTGAAGGTAGGCCTTGAAATACATCCACAGGAACACCTCCAATTGACTCAAATGATTTCAATTAGCCTATCAGAAGCTTCTAAAGCCATGACATCATTTTCTGGAATTTTCTAAGCTGTTTAAAGGCAGAGTCAACTTAGTGTATGTAAACTTCTGACCCACTGGAATTGTGATAGAGTGAATTATAAGTGAAATAATCTGTCTGTAAACAATTGTTGGAAAAATTACTTGTGTCATGCACAAAGTAGATGTCCTAACCGACTTGCCGAAAACTATAGTTTGTTAACAGTAAATTTGTGGAGTGGTTGAAAAATGAATTTTAATGACTCCAACCTAAGTGTATGTAAACTTCCGACTTCAACTGTATATACACCTGTTCTGAAAGGCCCCAGAGTCTGCAACACCACTAAGCAAGGGGCACCACCAAGCCAGCGGCACCATGAAGACCAAGGAGCTCTCCAAACAGGTCAGGGACAAAGTTGTGGAGAAGTACAGATCAGGGTTGGGTTATAAAAAAATATCAGAAACTTTGAACATCCCACGGATCACCATTGAATCCATTATTAAAAAATTAAAAGAATATGGCACCACAACAAACCTGCCAAGAGAGGGCCGCCCACTAAAACTCACGGAACAGGCAAGGAGGGCATTAATCAGAGAGGCAACAAAGAGACCAAAGATAACCCTGAAGGAGCTGCAAAGCTCCACAGCGGAGATTGGAGTATCTGTCCATAGGACCACTTTAAGCCGTACACTCCACAGAGCTGGGCTTTACGGAAGATTGACCAGAAAAAAAGCCATTGCTTAAAGAAAAAAATAAGCAAACACGTTTGGTGTTCGCCAAAAGGCATGTGGGAGACTCCCCAAACATATGGAAGAGGGTACACTGGTCAGATTAGACAAAAATTGAGCTTTTTGGCCATCAAGGAAAACGCTATGTCTGGCGCAAACCCAACATCTCTCATCACCCCGAGAACACCATCCCCACAGTGAAGCATGGTGGTGGCAGCATCATGCTGTGATGATGTTTTTCATCGGCAGGGACTGTGAAACTGGTCAGAATAGAAGGAATGATGGATGGCGCTAAATACAGGGAAATACTTGAGGGAAACCTGTTTCAGTCTTCCAGAGATTTGAGACTGGGACAGAGGTTCACCTTCCAGCAGGACAATGACCCTAAGCATGCTGCTAAAGCAACACTCGAGTGGTTTAAGGGGAAACATCTAAATGTCTTGGAATGGCCTAGTCAAAGCCCAGACCTCAATCCAATTGAGAATCTGTGGTATGACTTAAAGATTGCTGTACACCAGCGGAACCAATCTAACTTGAAGGAGCTGGAGCAGTTTTGCCTTGAAGAATGGGCAAAAATCCCAGTGGCTAGATGTGCCAAGCTTATAGAGACATACCCCAAGAGACTTGCAGCTGTAATTGCTGCAAAAGATGGCTCTACAAAGTATTGACTTTGGGGGGGGGGGTGAATAGTTATGCACGCTCAAGTTTTCTGTTTTTTTTTGTCTTATTTCTTATTTGTTTCACCAAAAACATTATTTTGCATCTTCAAAGTGGTAGGCATGTTGTGTAAATCAAATGATACAAAATCTATTTTAATTCCAGGTTGTAAGGCAACAAAATAGGAAAAATGCCAAGGGGGGTGAATACCTTCGCAAGCCACTGTAAGTGGCTCTTTCCTTGTAGAATGTTGACGGCTGTATAGAAAACATTGTATTGCTAAGCTGGGACCGAGAGACTGAAAAACAGCTTCTATCTCAAGGCCATCAGACTGTTAAATAGCCATCACTAGCCAGCTTCCACCTGGTTACGCAACCCTGCACCTTAGAGGTTGCTGCCCTATACAGTGAGGGAAAAAAGTATTTGATCCCCTGCTGATTTTGTACGTTTGCCCACTGACAAAGACATGATCGGTCTATAATTTTAATGGTAGGTTTATTTGAACAGTGAGAGACAGAATAACAACAACAAAATCCAGAAAAACACATGTCAAAAATGTTATAAATTGATTTGCATTTTAATGAGGGAAATAAGTATTTGACCCCTCTGCAAAACAAGACTTAGTACTTGGTGGCAAAACCCTTGTTGGCAATCACAGAGGTCAGACATTTCTTGTAGTTGGCCACCAGGTTTACACACATCTCAGGAGGGATTTTGTCCCACTCCTCTTTGCAGATCTTCTCCAAGTCATTAAGGTTTCGAGGCTGACGTTTGGCAACTCGAACCTTCAGCTCCCTCCACAGATTTTCTATGGGATTAATGTCTGGAGACTGGCTAGGCCACTCCAGGACCTTAATGTGCTTCTTCTTGAGCCACTCCTTTGTTGCCTTGGCCGTGTGTTTTGGGTCATTGTCATGCTGGAATAGCCATCCACTACCCATTTTCAATGCCCTGGCTGAGGGAAGGAGGTTCTCACCCAAGATTTGACGGTACATGGCCCCGTCCATCATCCCTTTGATGCGGTGAAGTTGTCCTGTCCCCTTAGCAGAAAAACACCCCCAAAGCATGTTTCCACCTCTATGTTTGACGGTGGGGATGGTGTTCTTGGGGTCATAGGCAGCATTCCTCCTCCTCCAAACACGGCGAGTTGAGTTGATGCCAAAGAGCTCGATTTTGGTCTCATCTGACCACAACACTTTCACCCAGTTCTCCTCTGAATCATTCAGATGTTCATTGGCAAACTTCAGACGGGCATGTATATGTGCTTTCTTGAGCAGGGGGACCTTGCGGGCGCTGCAGGATTTCAGTCCTTCACGGTGTAGTGTGTTACCAATTGTGTTCTTGGTGACTATGGTCCTAGGTGCCTTGAGATCATTGACAAGATACTCCCGTGTAGTTCTGGGCTGATTCCTCACCGTTCTCATGATCATT
This sequence comes from Coregonus lavaretus, assembly GCF_964263955.1. Lineage (NCBI taxonomy): Eukaryota > Metazoa > Chordata > Actinopteri > Salmoniformes > Salmonidae > Coregonus > Coregonus lavaretus. The sequence continues at coordinate 42,745,471 of NC_139993.1, read as the reverse complement.
GCAACTCCACGAGGTGAGATCTTGCATGGAGCCCCAGGCCGAGGGAGATTGACAGTTCTTTAGTGTTTCTTCCATTTGCGAAGGTCTACAATATTGTCCCTGACATCCTTGGAGAGCTCTTTGTCTTGGCCATGTTGGAGAGTTTGGAATCTGATTGATTGATTGCTTCTGTGGACAGGTGTCTTTTATACAGGTAACAAGCTGAGATTAGGAGCACTCCCTTTAAGAGTGTGCTCCTAAGCTCAGCTCATTACCTGTATAAAAGACACCTGGGAGCCAGAAATCTTTCTGATTGAGAGGGGCACAAATACTTATTTCCCTCATTAAAATGCAAATCAATTTATAACAGTTTTGACATGCGTTTTTCTGGATTTTTGTTTTGTTATTCTGTCTCTCACTGTTCAAATAAACCTACCATTAAAATTATAGACTGATCATTTCTTTGTCAGTGGGCAAACGTACTGTAACACTCTGGCTCCGGGACTTTTGTATTTGAGCCAGGGTGTATTGTGTTTTGTTGGGTTTTGGGTGATTTTCTATGTTTGCATTTCTGTCACGTTTATTTCTAGGTTTGGTCATTGACTCCCAATCGGAGGTAACGAGTGTCAGCTGTCGGCTCGTTATCTCTGATTGGGAGCCATATTTATACTGCATGTTTTCCTGTGGGCATTGTGGGTTATTGTTTCCGTTTTCAGTCAGGTTGACTGTGGACTTCACTAGTCGTGTTTCTTGTTTTTTGTGCTTTAACTAAATAAAGTACCATGTTCGTTTCACACGCTGCGCCTTGGTCTCCTTCACTCCTCGACGACCGTGACAGAATAACCCACCAAAGAAAGACCAAGCAGCGTGTCCAGGAGCAGGGAGACTGGACATGGGAGGAGGCACCGGGCAAGGAGATGGAGAGGCTGGCGATGGCCCAGGTGGGCACATCGTGGTCCTGGGAGGACATGCTCGGAGGCAAGGGACCTTGGGGAAGGATCAAGGCCCTGGCGAGAGAGGAGCAACGGCGGCAGCAGGGCCATCGTCGGAGGGTCGTGTGTCAACCCCAGAAAATTTTTAGGGGGGGGCACACGGCATGGACGACGGGGCTGACGGAGGAGAAAAGGGGGAGTATCCAGGAGGCCACCAGGCCAGGGGTACACCGCCCTGTACGTCCTGTGCTGATGCCTCACACAGAGTGTGTGAGGGTAGGCATTCAGCCAGGACGGGTGGTGTCCGCTGTTCGCTCCAGGCCTCCTATCCGTCTCCACAGCCCGGTCCGGCCTGTTCCTGCCACCCGCACCAGGTCTACGGTGTGCGTCGCCAGCCCGGTCTGGCCTGTTCCTGCCACCCGCACCAAGTCTACGGTGCGCGTCGCCAGCCCGGTCCGGCCTGTTCCTGCCACCCGCACCAGGTCTACGGTGTGCGTCGCCAGCCCGGTCCGGCCTGTTCCTGCCACCCGCACCAAGTCTACGGTGCGCGTCGCCAGCCCGGTCCGGCCTGTTCCTGCCACCCGCACCAAGACTACGGGGCGCGTCGCCAGCCCGACCCGGCCTGTTCCTGCCACCCGCACCAAGACTACGGTGCGCGTCGCCAGCCCGACCCGGCCTGTTCCTGCCACCCGCACCAAGACTACGGTGCGCGTCGCCAGCCCGGTCCGGCCTGTTCCGGCCACCCGCACTAAGTCTACGGTGCGCCTCAGACGGCCAGAGTCTGCCGTCTGCCCAACGGGGCCTGAACTGCCCGTCTGCCTAAAGCCTGCAAAGCCGCCCGTCTGCCATGAGCCATCAGAGCCGTCCGCCAGACCAGAGCCGCTAGAGCCTTCCGCCAGACAGGATCAGCCAGAGCCTTCCGCCAGACAGGATCAGCCAGAGCCTTCCGCCAGACAGGATCAGCCAGAGCCTTCTGCCAGACAGGATCAGCCAGAGCCTTCTGCCAGACAGGATCAGCCAGAGCCTTCCGCCAGACAGGATCAGCCAGAGCCTTCCGCCAGCCATGAGCAGCCAGATCCGTCGGCCAGCCATGAGCAGCCAGATCCGTCGGCCAGCCATGAGCAGCCAGATCCGTCGGCCAGCCATGAGCAGCCAGATCCGTCAGCCAGCCATGAGCAGCCAGATCCGTCAGCCAGCCATGAGCAGCCAGATCCTTCAGCCTGCCATGAGCCGTCCAGCCAGGATCCGCCAGAGCCAGCCAGCCAGGATCCGCCCCTTAGTCAGGTACTGTCCCTTAGTCCGGTGCCGCCCCTTAATCCAGTGGGGTTTAATTGGGGGGTGGTCATGTGGAGGAGGCTAGGGAAGCGGGTGGTGACTAAGGTGGGGTGGGGACCACGACCAGGGCCAGAACCGCCACCGTGGACAGACGCCCACCCAGACCCTCCCCGAGACTGTATGCTGGTGCGCCCGGAGTGCGCACCTTTAGGGGGGGGTACTGTAACACTCTGGCTCCGGGACTTTTGTATTTGAGCCAGGGTGTATTGTGTTTTGTTGGGTTTTGGGTGATTTTCTATGTTTGCATTTCTGTCACGTTTATTTCTAGGTTTGGTCATTGACTCCCAATCGGAGGTAACGAGTGTCAGCTGTCGGCTCGTTATCTCTGATTGGGAGCCATATTTATACTGCATGTTTTCCTGTGGGCATTGTGGGTTATTGTTTCCGTTTTCAGTCAGGTTGACTGTGGACTTCACTAGTCGTGTTTCTTGTTTTTTGTGCTTTAACTAAATAAAGTACCATGTTCGTTTCACACGCTGCGCCTTGGTCTCCTTCACTCCTCGACGACCGTGACACGTACAAAATCAGCAGGGGATCAAATACTTTTTTCCCTCACTGTATACAGACTTGGAATCACTAGTCACTTTAATAATGTTTACATATTTTTGCTTTACTCATCTCATATGTATATACTGTATTCTATTCTACTGTATTTTAGTCTATGCCACTCCAACATTGCTCGTCCTAATATTCATATATTTCTTAATTCCATTCTTTTACTTTTAGATTTGTGTGTATTGTTGTGAATTGTTAGGTACTACTGCACTGTTGGATCTAGAAACACAAGCATTTCGCTACACCTGCTAAATATGTGTATGTGACCAATAAGATTTTATGCTTAAATGTAACTTAATAGCTACACTCACCGACACAGGATAAACTTCATCCCTCATGCTGGCCCTGACCAAACCAGTTAGTTGCCCTTCACTATAGCTACAGTCGTGGTCAAAAGTTTTGAGAATGACACAAGTATTGATCTTCACAAAGTTCGCTGCTTCAGTGTTATGAGATATTTTTGTCAGATGTTACTATGTTATACTGAAGTATAATTACAAGCATTCCATTAGTGTCAAAGCCTTTTATGGTCAATTACATTAAGTTTATGCAAAGAGTCAATATTTGCAGTGTTGACCCTTCTTTTTCAAGACCTCTGCAATCCGCCCTGGCATGCTGTCAATTAACTTCTGGGCCACATCCTGACTGATGGCAGCCCATTCTTGCATAATCAATGCTTGGAGTTTGTCAGAATTTGTGGGTTTTTGTTTGTCCACCCGCCTCTTGAGGATCGACCACAAGTTCTCAATGGGATTAAGGTCTGGGGAGTTTCCTGGCCATGGACCCAACATTTCGATGTTTTGTTCCCCGAGCCACTTAGTTATCACTTTTGCCTTATGGAAAGGTGCTCCATCATGCTGGAAAAGGCATTTGTCGTCACCAAACTGTTCTTGGATGGTTGGGAGAAGTTGCTCTCGGAGGATGTGTTGGTACCATTCTTTATTCATGGCTGTGTTCTTAGGCAAAATTGTGAGTGAGCCCACTCCCTTGGCTGAGAAGCAACCCCACACATGAATGGTCTCAGGATGCTTTACTGTTGACATGACACAGGACTGATGGTAGCGCTCACCTTGTCTTCTCCGGACAAGGTGTTTTCCGGATGCCCCAAACAATCGGAAAGGGGATTCATCAGAGAAAATGACTTTACCCCAGTCCTCAGCAGTCTAATCCCTGTACCTTTTGCAGAATATCAGTCTGTCCCTGATGTTTTTCCTGAAGAGAAGTGGCTTCTTTGCTGCCCTTCTTGACACCAGGCCATCCTCCAAAAGTCTTCGCCTCACTGTGTGTGCAGATGCACTCACACCTGCCTGCTGCCATTCCTGAGCAAGCTCTGAACTGGTGGTGCCCCGATCCCGCAGCTGAATCAACTTTAGGAGACGGTCCTGGCGCTTGCTGGACTTTCTTGGGCGCCCTGACGCCTTCTTCACAACAATTGAACCTCTCTCCTTGAAGTTCTTGATGATCCAATAAATAGTTGATTTAGGTGCAATCTTACTAGCAGCAATGTCCTTGCCTATGAAGCCCTTTTTGTGCAAAGCAATGATGACGGCACGTGTTTCCTTGCAGGTAACCATGGTTAACAGAGGAAGAACAATGATTTCAAGCACCACCCTCCTTTTAAAGCCTCCAGTCTGTTATTCTAACTCAATCAGCATGACAGAGTGATCTCCAGCCTTGTCCTCGTCAACACTCTCACCTGTGTTAACAAGAGAATCACCTACATGATGGCAGCTGGTCCTTTTGTGGCAGGGCTGAAATGCAGTGGAAATGTTTTTTGGGGATTAAGTTCATTTTCATGGCAAAGAGGGACTTTGCAATTAATTGCAATTCATCTGATCACTCTTCATGACATTCTGGAGTATATGCAAATTGCCATCATCAAAACTGAGGCAGCAGACTTTGTGAAAATTAGTATTTGTGTCATTCTCAAAACTTTTGACCACGACTTCTCCACATGGCCAGACTTATAGTGGTCTCCTCCCCTTTTAACGCTCTTATGCTCATCCTTGAAAAATAGACACCAAAGTCGACATACTGTACAAACAATTATCTAGGCTAAGTAAAACAAAATTATTTTTTGATCTACTCCTCTGCTAACTAGCTAGCTAAAGTGTAGTCAGTGGCTAGCTAAGATAGAGAAAGGGGACGCAAATTCATGGTTTGGGCATAGAAGGTCTCTGGGCACAAAGGTCTCTGATCACACTGGTGAACAGTAGCTGCAGTGTCAGCTAGAGATAACGTGCAGGAGCTTCCTTCAGGAATTTGTAGTCTTGCTGAGGTCTTCTCTCTTACTAATTAGCATTTGGAATTTTTGAGAGTAAATTGAGGCAACCATATTGAGAAAACTCACCTTGTCCGAGAATTACATGGCTATCAAAACGTCACGCCAGGGTGAGCCTACACGAAACACAGACCTTATATGAAGTAATTCTAAAATTCTAGACCCAAAAATGTATGGAGAAAAAACGATTGGAACCATTACCAGGTTTTACAGCTAGGTTTTATGGTCATTATGATGCATCCACTGTGCAAGTTTATGGCATCAAACATAAGAAAACCATGTGTTTGATGTATTTGATACCATTCCACTGATTCTGCTCCAGCCATTACCACGAGCCCATCCTCCCCAATTAAGGTTCCACCAACCTCCTGTAAACATAATACAGTGGGGAAAAAAAGTATTTAGTCAGCCACCAATTGTGCAAGTTCTCCCACTTAAATGGATGAAAGAGGCCTGTAATTTCAATCATAGGTACACGTCAACTATGACAGACAAAATGAGAAGAAAAAAATCCAGAAAATTACATTGTAGGATTTTTAATGAATTGATTTGCAAATTATGGTGGAAAATAAGTATTTGGTCACCTACAAACAAGCAAGATTTCTGGCTCTCATAGACCTGTAACTTCTTCTTTAAGAGGTTCCTCTGTCCTCCACTCGTTACCTGTATTAATGGCACCTGTTTGAACTTGTTATCAGTATAAAAGACACCTGTCCACAACCTCAAACAGTCACACTCCAAACTCTACTATGGCCAAGACCAAAGAGCTGTCAAAGGACACCAGAAACAAAATTGTAGACCTGCACCAGGCTGGGAAGACTGAATCTGCAATAGGTAAGCAGCTTGGTTTGAAGAAATCAACTGTGGGAGCAATTATTAGGAAATGGAAGACATACAAGACCACTGATAATCTCCCTCGATCTGGGGCTCCACGCAAGATCTCACCCCGTGGGGTCAAAATGATCACAAGAACGGTGAGCAAAAATCCCAGAACCACACGGGGGGACCTAGTGAATGACCTGCAGAGAGCTGGGACCAAAGTAACAAAGCCTACCATCAGTAACACACTACGCCACCAGGGACTCAAATCCTGCAGTGCCAGACGTGTCCCCCTGCTTAAGCCAGTACATGTCCAGGCCCGTCTGAAGTTTGCTAGAGTGCATTTCGATGATCCAGAAGAGGATTGGGAGAATGTCATATGGTCAGATGAAACCAAAATATAACTTTTTGGTAAAAACTCAACTGGTCGTGTTTGGAGGACAAAGAATGCTGAGTTGCATCCAAAGAACCCCATACCTACTGTGAAGCATGGGGGTGGAAACATCATGCTTTGGGGCTGTTTTTCTGCAAAGGGACCAGGACGACTGATCCGTGTAAAGGAAAGAATAAATGGGGCCATGTATCGTGAGATTTTGAGTGAAAACCTCCTTCCATCAGCAAGGGCATTGAAGATGAAACGTGGCTGGGTCTTTCAGCATGACAATGATCCCAAACACACCGCCCAGGCAACGAAGGAGTGGCTTCGTAAGAAGCATTTCAAGGTCCTGGAATGGCCTAGCCAGTCTCCAGATCTCAACCCCATAGAAAATCTTTGGAGGGAGTTGAAAGTCCGTGTTGCCCAGCGACAGCCCCAAAACATCACTGCTCTAGAGGAGATCTGCATGGAGGAATGGGCCAAAATACCAGCAACAGTGTGTGAAAACCTTGTGAAGACTTACAGAAAACGTTTGACCTGTGTCATTGCCAACAAAGGGTATATAACAAAGTATTGAGAAACTTTTGTTATTGACCAAATACTTATTTTCCACCATAATTTGCAAATAAATTCATAAAAAATCCTACAATGTGATTTTCTGGATATTTTTTACTCATTTTGTCTGTCATAGTTGACGTGTACCTATGATGAAAATTACAGGCCTCTCTCATCTTTTAAAGTGGGAGAACTTGCACAATTGGTGGCTGACTAAATACTTTTTTCCCCCACTGTATATTGACAAAATAATACAAATAGGAGCAGTCAGCATTGTACATCAGGACGCACAACTGCAACGCATTTCGACTGCTAGACTGCATTAGGTTTCCATCCAATTGGCGACAGATTTTCATGCAAATATTCTAAAATCTGCATAAAGAAAAACTGCGCATTTTCTCACCAGTGGTGTGTTTCCACCAAACTGACTTGTAGCAGATAAAAATCAGCGCGTGCTGATGTAGTGCGCACAAAATGTACCGAAAAAAATGTAATGTTCAATGTGTTTCCATCACATTTTCAACTCTACCGATAGTTTTGTCAGAAAAACTGTTGCATTAAATAGCAAATGTTCCTACTCTGGTCTTGGCACATGCACTCTAGCCAACACCCCACAGATACAGTGCAGGTATGCTCTGTGGGTAGACTAGTCTACATGAAGAGATTATGAATAAGAGCGAGAATGTTTTTATTTGTCAAAATGGCAGTCAAGCATCAATCATCATGTCACCAGAATAAGGTTGTGTCGATGTATCGATTTATATTCCTATGATCCAACTACATCGATCTGTGCTCGGCGAGTTGGCCTTTTGGACAACATATATCAATCCAACATCGTTTTTAAATGTAATAAATCGATTGTATCGATACTAGGAATTAACCCGTTGGATTTAAGCACGTCAGACTTTATATGGATGTTTTTTCTTAGCACTTTTAATGATAAAGGCTTTAAACATTACTCGATTCAGTCTGCCTATCCGTGATGTCATCGCCCCGCGCCAGCAGCAGCGCAAAGGCGCAAAGACAACAAAACATAGCATGGCGGACGACAGAGGAGAAGCCGACGAGCGAGAAATTATCAAGCCACCATTGCGGTCCTTACAAGAAACAGGAATCTAGGAAACTTCACCTGCACTGTCCAGTATCCAGGTATTTATTTCAGTCACACTGGTTGAATTTTTGGCTAAAAGGTTACTGAATCGATTTCAAGTCACTGAATCGTTTCGGATCGTATCGTTCTAAATGAACCAATATCGTCCTTGAATCGTATCGACAACCACGAATCGTGATACAAATCGAATCGTTGTTAAAACGAATCGTTACACCCCTAGTGTCTACACTTGACACTTACATGCGACTTATGCTATCAGAATACAAAGCTTGCATTGAAAAGACGGGTCTCTTTGTGGTCTGATTGTGTTCAGATTTGGCTGACCACTTCAGGAGGTAGTCAGGGAAACATTGTGTACGGATTTCTCCTCAGCCTGGACGCAATCAGGCTACCGAAAGTGCATACAGTGGGCGACATCATCAGCACTCCTCCCACAAGTCTCCAGAAAACTTGTGTTTTGCGACCGAGAGGCAACTTTTCATTATAATGCTGGAGGAAATACGTTCCTAGCGTGTGAGGAACGTGTTTGCTAGCTAATATTTAGAAAAACAGTTTTTTTGTTTGGCTAGAGTTATGCTAACTCGTTTGCAATCCCTTTAGCGTTGCTTGCTAGCTGTAGGTATTTATAAAATTGTACAGACATTTCCTGTTTCCATCACAGCTGTCGTGATTTTTTTTATATGCTACGACTTTACTGGCATAGAAACTGTGGATGGAAACATAGATACTGACCTTCTCCACCCTTTTCTTTTTGCACTGTTACATGACATCAGTGTCAAAACCTGTGGGCACGTTCGAGATTGTCATTATTTCGAGCGTGTTTTGCAGATGGGCAGATCTTGACGTGATACCTTAATTCCTGGGATAAATAAATAATTGCACCAATGCATCCCATCCAAAAGTGAAAATGTTCCTCAACAGAGAAACCCTTGCAAGGTTACATGATGGAATAAGAGTTTGTCTTATGACCATTATAAGTGCATTTATAAAACATTATTCAGCCAAGCTTAATAGGCGTAAAATTTGGCAAGCACGGATTACTATCTCACAATTTTAACCATTTAACCATGTCTAAAAATGTTTAATTGATGGTTAAAGTAATTGAACAATTGTCAAATGCACCGTTAAATGATTTAAAGTATTTTTTGATGTTTGTGAACCTGTTTTGACATTGGGCCTGGGCATCAGACTCCAGATCTTTATGGCAGAGTTGTATCAATGAGGTGGTCGGTTTTCAATTGGCTAACACATATCAGTGGTTTGTGCAGGCTGAAATATGGTGCATTGGGATGCTATCGGAAACTTTAACATTTGAAATAAGCATGATAACAAGCATTCGTTGTTACACCCCTGTAATTACAGACTTCAATTACCACCAGTTACATGTTGTTGTTACAGTGTAACTATGAATTATTACAATTAAATACATTACTTGTTACAGCTGAAAAGTTGCTAATTAGCTAAAATGCTAAAGTTGTCTATGATGAGATTCGTAACCATATCAAATGTAACATCGCATACTAATTTCAGTGTCCCGGATTTACATTTACTACGTCTAGTCTATGAGACCAGGCTGTCCTGTAGGTTTTCGCTCCAAACCTAATCTAGCGCACCGGATTCTAATAATTAGCTGGTTGATAAACTGAATCAGGTAGTTACAACTGGGGTTGGATTGAAAACCTACAGGAGGGTAGCGCTCCAGGAACAGGGTTGGAGAGCCCTGGTCTAGGGCAAAACTAAATAACGGATGCAGCTATGGTGGTAGCTAACTCATGTCTGAGTCCGCAACAGCATCACCAGCCTGAATCTAATCCAATCTGGAACTACAGTCAAAGCATAGAATTAGGGTTTCCACTAGTTACCACAGCCACAGGTCAGGATTGGCTATCGTAAAAAATAATGTATTTATTTATTTATTTTATTTTTATTTCACCTTTATTTAACCAGGTAAGCCAAGTTCTCATTTACAACTGCGACCTGGCCACGATAAAGCAAAGCAGTGCGAAAAAAACAACAACAACACAGAGTTACATATGGAATAAACAAAACGTACAGTCAAAAACACAATAGAAAATCTATGTGTGCAAATGTAGTAAGTTATGGAGGTAAGGCAATAAATAGGCCATAGTACAAAATAATTACAATTTAGTATTAACACTGGAGTGATAGATGTGCAGAAGATTTTGTGCAAATAGAGATACTGGGGTGCAAATGAGAAAAATAAATAACAATGTAAATAACAATATGGGGATGAGGTAGTTGGGTGGGCTAATTACAGATGGGCAGTGTACAGGTGCAGTGATCGGTAAGCTGCTCTGACAACTGATGCTTAAAGTTAGTGAGGGAGATAAGTGTCTTCAGCTTCAGAGATTTTTGCAGTTCGTTCCAGTCATTTGCAGCAGAGAACTGGAAGGAATGGCGTCCAAAGGAGGTGTTGGCTTTGGGGATGACCAGTGAGATATACCTGCTGGAACGCATACTACGGGTGGGTGTTGCTATGGTGACGAATGATCTAAGATAAGGCGGGTATTTGCCTAGAAGTGATTTATAGATGACATGGAGCCAGTGGGTTTGGCGACGAATATGTAGTGAGGTCCAGCCAACGAGATTGTACAGGTCACAATGGTGGGTAGTATATGGGGCTTTGGTGACAAAACGGATGGCACTGTGATAGACTACATCCAATTTGCTGAGTAGAGTGTTGGAAGCTATTTTGTAAATGACATCGCCGAAGTCAAGGATCTGTTCGATGCTAATGCAGTACGCCACAGGATGTTTTTGTGCTGATCAAGGGCAGTCAAGTCTGGGGTGAACCCAGGTGCTATATCTGTTCTTAGTTCTGAATTTTTTGAATGGGGCATGCTTATTTAAGATGGATAGGAAAGCACTTTTGAAGAACATCCAGGCATCCTCTACTGACGGAATGAGGTCAATATCCATCCAGGATACCCGGGCCAGGTCAATTAGAAAGGCCTGCTTGTTGAAGTGTTTTAGGGACCGTTTGACAGTGATGAGGGGTGGTCGTTTGACCGCGGACCCATTACGGACGCAGTAGTAGAAGCTCAGTAAGCATTTCACTGTAATGTCTGCACCTGTTGTATTCGGCGCATGTGACCAAAACAATTTGATTTGATTTGATTTGAAACTGTTTGGTTCAGCCAAGATTCAGACACTGCTATCGCAGTGAATAACTCAAACTTGGGGAGGAGACTTCTGATGTTAACATGCAAGTAACCAAGGATTTTACAGTTACAGAAGACAACAAATGATAGCGCCTGGGGGGTAGGAGTGATACTGGAGGCTACAGGGCCTGGGTTAACCTCTACATCACCAGAGGAACAGAGGAGGAATAGAATAAGGATACGGCTAAAGGCTTTAAGAACTGGTCTTCTAGTGCGTTGGGTACAGAGAAAAGGGGCAGATTTCTGGGCGTTGTAGAATAGATTCAGGGCATTATGTACAGACAAGGATATGGAAGGATATGAGTACAGTGGAGGTACACCTAAGCATTGGGTAACTATGAAAGAGATAGCATCACTGAAGGTACCGATTGAGCCGGTCTCCACGTGAATGGGGGGTGGGACAAAGGAGCTCTCTGAGGCTGGTTGAGCTGAACTTGGGGCTCTACAGTGAAATTGTATAATAAGAACTAACCCAAACAGCAATACGCTAGGAATATTGACATGGGAGAGAGGCATAACGCAATCACAGGTGTTATTCGAGAGGGATAAGACAACAACTGGTAATGGCGACGAAAGTTTGTGCTGAGGCTAAACAGATAAACAGGATGGGGTACCATGTAAAGGAACAGTCCAGCAGGCATTAGCTGTGAAGTTGAGTGATCATAAGGTCCAGTGAACAGCACTAAGTAAGTCCGGGAGCAGATCGTAGGCTGCTAAAGCACAGGCGAGCAGGAGGCACGGCTGTTGATTGCATGTGCTAGCGGGCCGGGGCTAGCAGATGGTTCTTCGTGGTCGTCGCAACGGGAAGCCTGTTGAAACCACATCAGACGATTACGTTGGCAGACCAGTCGTGATGGATCGGCGGGGCTCCGTATCGACACTAGGAGGTCCCGTCCGGTTGACAGAGAGGTAGATAGCCGGGAGATGGGCCTGGCTCGAGGCTAGCTCAAGGCTAACTGGTACGTCGGGAAGTGGAGATTAGCCAACAACAGCCATTCGGTTGCAGCTAGCTAGTTGCGATGGTCTGGTGTTAAGGTCCAGTGATTCAGTGATTCCGGCAGAAAATCTGATATGCTCTGGGTCGATAGCATGCAGTGCAGATTGGCCGATAATTGTCCAGGCTAGAGCTGGCTGGTAGGTAGTGCAGGCCACGGACAGTGGTGAAGACCGCTAACGGTGGCTAATAGCAAGTAGCTAGTTAGCTGGCTAGTTTCAGCTGTAGGTTCAGCTGTAGGTTCTTGGATTCAGGTCTGGGGAACGGGCGGGCCAGTCCATAGCATCAATGCCTTCCTCTTGCAGGAACTGCTGACACACTCCAGCCACATGAGGTCTAGCATTGTCTTGCATTGGGAGGAACCCAGGGCCAACCGCACCAGCATATGGTCTCACAAGGGGTCTGAGGATCTCATCTCGGTACCTAATGGCAGTCAGGCTACCTATGGTGAGGGCTGTGCGGCCCCCCAAAGAAATGCCACCCCACACCATGACTGACCCACCGCCAAACCGGTCATGCAGAGGATGTTGCAGGCCGCAGAACGTTCTCCACGGCGTCTCCAGACTCTGTCACGTCTGTCACGTGCTCAGTGTGAACCTGCTTTCATCTGTGAAGAGCACAGGGCGCCAGTGGCGAATTTGCCAATCTTGGTGTTCTCTGGCAAATGCCAAACGTCCTGCACGGTGTTGGGCTGTAAGACACAACCCCCACCTGTGGACGTCGGGCCCTCATACCACCCTCATGGAGTCTGTTTCTGACCGTTTGAGTAGACACATGCACATTTGTGGCCTGCTGGAGGTCATTTTGCAGGGCTCTGGCAGTGCTCCTCCTGCTCCTCCTTGCACAAAGGCGGAGGTAGCAGTCCTGCTGCTGGGTTGTTGCCCTCCTACGGCCTCCTCCACGTCTCCTGATGTACTGGCCTGTCTCCTGATAGTGCCTCCATGCTCTGGATACTATGCTGACAGACACAGCAAACCTTCTTGCCACAGCTCGCATTGATGTGCCATCCTGGATGAGCTGCACTACCTGAGCCACTTGTGTGGGTTGTAGACTCCGTCTCATGCTACCACTAGAGTGAAAGCACCGCCAGCATTCAAAAGTGACCAAAACATCAGCCAGGAAGCATAGGAACTAAGAAGTGGTCTGTGGTCACCACCTGCAAAACCAGTCCTTTATTGGGGGTGTCTTGCTAATTGCCTATAATTTCCACCTGTTGTCTATTCCATTTGCACAACAGCATGTGCCATTTATTGTCAATCAGTGTTGCTTCCTAAGTGGACAGTTTGATTTCACAGAAGTGTGATTGACTTGGAGTTACTTTGTGTTGTTTAAGTGTTCCCTTTATTTTTTGAGCAGTGTATTTGAATAAAAGACAAAAAAATAAAAAATATGGCTATTTACACGAGGACACAACACAATACACGACCGCACTACTACGCCATCTTGGGGCTAGGCATAAGGTTAGCAATGTGGTTAAGGTAGGTTTAAAATCACATATTAAGAAGATAAATTGTAGAAATAGACAGCCTATATGACTTTGTGGCTGTGGTAACTAGTGACGACCTACAATTAGCTTGACCGACTTACTGCCCTGATGACACAGACGGCTTCATCAACAATGATAATGTGTGTTATGTGAAAGGTTGTATAAAAAAAATAACCTGTTTGATAAACTAGTAGGTTAAGTAACCAGCCAAGCAGATACAAGTGGTCCTCTGTAGCTCAGCTGGTAGAGCACGGCGCTTGTAATGCCAAGGTAGTGGGTTCGATCCCCGGGACCACCCATACACAAAAATGTATGCACGCATGACTGTAAGTCGCTTTGGATAAAAGCGTCTGCTAAATGGCATATATATTTTTTTTTTAGTAGTCATTTTGGTTGTTAAGTGCATTATCAAAAAGCTTTGTGCTTTCTTTATAACAAAATGCAATTGAACACTTGGCTGTCTATTGTATATCACCCTGTCACAGGCCCTCCCAGTCAATGCCAGCTCATAAGATTAAATACATTGTTTATGAGAGATGTCCCGTTTGCAACCAAACATGCAACATAGAGAAGACCAGCAATGTGACCCTCAGCATCACGCAGACATGTCCTTGCTGTGAGAATTCCTATAAATGGAACAGAGAGGACACTTGAATCAGGTTGGTGAATTTTGTCCCAATTTACCTTCATAACCTAGCCTGGTGGAACCACATATGATATCTGAAGTGAAATAGAAAGGTGAATGCATGCTAATCATAACCACCATTGATAATGTAATCAGTGCTCTGTGTGTGTGTGTTTGACCGACCAGTATCTTTGATGAGGGGCCAGGAGCTGATCTACGCTGCCATGCCCATCAATGGGGTTCTGGCAAAGACCTTACCTCCAGTCTTACCTCTTGCCTGCTCACCAATGGTCGTCGATGGGAGACCAGAATTAGGTAGGTTTAGTCTGACCTGTTCAAACTATCTTGTCAGATATTACCTATCCTAAGTGCAATTAATAATAGAACAGTGACTGTATGTGTTCACAGATGCATCTATGGAGCCAGCACTTGGAGACTTGCAAGATGATGTGATGGAGTCATGACTGACAGATAGGCTTGATACTGACATCTCTGAATGGAGAGAGACCTGGCATTCAACACATCCACAATGTGGGACTGAAAAGGAATACTAATAATATAGTACAGCAGAAATGTCCAGTATTTGCGTCACTGATTAACTCTGTCTCAACTCTGCCTGTTTCTGCAGAAGAGGACTGTAGATGCTTTTGCCAGACGCCAGCCTCGGTCATTTGATGGTGAGAACATAATTGGGTAGGTTTCATCTGAACTGTTCAAACTTCAACATATTACCTATTGTCATGACTGTCCTGTTGTGGCGCAAATGGGCAGATCAGGTTTGCAGTGAATAAACTCTCACCAACCCCCTTTTCACCCCCAGAGGGGAGGAGGGAACTGGTGTGGGGGTTTTGACAGTTCACACCCTGTTGTAAATCAAGGATTAGAACTCTCCAGTATTGGTGAAAGGAATGTTATTTTGTCTACAGAGACTTTTCCCGCCGAAACTCTAACGTTCAAAAAGTGAATACTGGAACAATATTTCTAACATAAGAACGTGAAGAATTGTCAGAGACGATATATGGAAAACTAATGTCATATTGCTGGTTATTTTGTGATGTCATTAAAAACGTTATGGAGGAAATACTGTAACTTGGAAAGTACGTCCACTATAGGTATGAGGTTTTCATCCGATGCGGTGAGCATATAATATGAAAAATGATGAAAGTATTTTTGTTAAGATAGGAATGTAATTTTATTTTTCTAATTAGATAATTGTTTTTGATAATACTTTGCACAGTAAGTAGCTACGGCCCGAGTGAGGTCAGAGAGCTTGTCAGCATGACGGAACGCCCCATTCAACCAGAGTGCATAAAGGCTTGGTAGAGAAATTAACCTTTAGACCAGAAAGATGTGAAGCAGCCGCTACACGTTAAAAATGGTTGGAACTCAGACCAGAACATCGCCAGGCTGCAGCTGCGCGTGTAAAGTGGTTTCAACCCTGAACTGCAACACAAGGGGAAGAAAACTCCCCTCCCGGACAATCACTGGTACGGCTGATTAGCTGTTATAAGTACAGTATCTAGAAAAGTGAATTTAAGTGGGACCATACTACTACTCTATCCAAACCATCCTACTAAGCTACTCTCATCACCCCACTGGGGAACCATTGACAGGGCTGGCTAGCCTATCTTCAAATACGCAACTTCAAGAGTGACGGGAAGAATAATCTATTCAGTAGTTCTGTTCAAGACTACATGACAAGTCATTGGAGCCACGGACAACTAAGAAGGACACTGTGACCTCTTGTGGACAATCAGAGCCTTACAAGCGGGCCACGGAAAGGCCCAGCCAACCCCCTTTCCAAGAATGCTTGGTTCCGACAGAAATAAACGAAGAACCAAGGCATCTCTCGTAAATACATTCATTATTTATTACTCCAAATGGGCGGCAGTTCGTGTGCAAAGTATATGATTACTGTGAGGGTAGTTTCCAAATGTATCAAAGTGTTGTGCCTCTGTCTCTCTCTACCTCTCCATCTTTGTAATAAGCAGTCATGTTGACGTCAGTCCACTAGGGACATGTTGTTAAGGTATTAAGTGTGTGTGTTATCCTGTGTTACCATTTAGTTAGCTAGTAAATAAAAAAATTTAACCAATTTGTGTAGTACTGAATCATAAGTAGGGCTGGGTTTTTTGCAGATGCAAGGAGGATACGACGTTCAGAATGATGATATGATATGAGGTAATGATTAATAAGTTGACTGTTTATCGATGTAATAGATATATACCTTCTAGAGTTTAATTTAGGAGATGGTAACTCTTTAAACAACCGCTTCCGTGGTGCCCCAAATCCTGAGTTAATTGTTACATGATTAATTTAATCGGGTAACAATTAAACATAGTTAGATAATTAGGGAAATAACAGTCTTCAGAATAATGAAGGTCACGTCACATTTACATTTACATCATTTAGCAGACGCTCTTATCCAGAGCGACTTACAAATTGGTGCATTCAACTTATGATAGCCAGTCGGACAACCACTTTTTTTTTATGGGGGGTTGGGGGATGGGGGGGTAGAAGGATTACTTTATACTATTCCAGGTATTCCTTAAAGAGGTAGGGTTTCAAGTGTCTCCGGAAGATGGTCAGTGACTCCGCTGTCCTGGCGTCGTGGGGGAGCTTGTTCCACCATTGGGGTGCCAGAGCAGCGAATAGCTTTGACTGGGCTGAGCGGGAACTGTGCTTCCGTAGAGGTAGGGGAGCTAGCAGGCCAGAGGTGAATGAACGTAGTGCCCTCGTTTGGGTGTAGGGTCTGATCAGAGCCTGAAGGTAAGGAGGTGCCGTTCCCCTTACAGCTCCGTAGGCAAGCACCATGGTCTTGTAGTAGATGCAAGCCTCAACTGGAAACCAGTGGAGTGTGCAGAGGAGCGGGGTAACATGAGAGAACTTGGGAAGGTTGAACACCAGACGGGCTGCAGTGTTCTGGATAAGTTGTAGGGGTTTAATGGCACAGGCAGGGAGCCCAGCCAACAGCGAGTTGCAGTAATCCAGATGGGAGATGACAAGTGCCTGGATTAGGACCTGTGCCGCTTTCTGTGTAAGGTAGGGTCGTACTCTGCGAATGTTGTAGAGCATGAACCTGCTTTGATGTTAGCGGAGAACGACAGGGTGTTGTCCAGGGTCACACCAAGGTTCTTTGCACTCTGGGAGGAGGACACAATGGAGTTGTCAACCGTGATGGCGAGATCATGGAGCGGGCAGTCCTTCCCCGGGAGGAAGAGCAGCTCCGTCTCGCCGAGGTTCAGCTTGAGGTGGTGATCCGACATCCACACTGATATGTCTGCCAGACATGCAGAGATGCGATTCGCCACCTAGTTATCAGAAGGGGGAAAGGAGAAAATTAATTGTGTGTCGTCTGCGTAGCAATGATAGGAGAGACCATGTGAGGATATGACAGAGCCAAGTTACTTGGTGTATAGAGAGAATAGGAGAGGGCCTAGAACTGAGCCCTGGGACACCAGTGGTGAGAGCACGTGGTGCGGAGACAGATTCTTGCCACGCCACCTGGTAGGAGCGACCTGTCAGGTAGGACGCAATCCAAGAGTGAGCAGCACCGGAGATGCCCAACTCGGAGAGGGTGGAGAGGAGGATCTGATGGTTCACAGTATCAAAGGCAGCAGATAGGTATAGAAGGATAAGAGCAGAGGAGAGAGAGTTAGCTTTAGCAGTGCAGAGAGCCTCCGTGACACAGAGAAGAGCAGTCTCAGTTGAATGACCAGTCTTGAAACCTGACTGGTTTGGATCAAGAAGGTCATTCTGAGAGAGATGGCAGGAGAGTTGGCTAGAGACGGCACGCTCAAGAGTTTTGGAGAGAAAAGAAAGAAGGGATACTGGTCTGTAGTTGTTGACATCGGAGGGATCGAGTGTAGGTTTTTTGAGGAGGGGTGCAACTCTCGCTCTCTTGAACACAAAAGGGACATGGCCAGCGGTCAAGGATGAGTTGATGAGTGAGGTGAGGTCTCCGGAAATGGTCTGGAGAAGAGAGGAGGGGATAGGGTCAAGTGGGCAGGTTGTTGGGCGGCCAGCCGTCACAAGTCGCAAGATTTCATCTGGAGAGAGAGGGGAGAAAGAAGTCAAAGCATAGGGTAGGGCAGTGTGAGCAGGACCAGCAGTGTCATTTGACTTAATAAATGAGGATTGGATGTCGTCAACCTTCTTTTCAAAATGGTTGACGAAGTCATCCACAGAGAGGGAGGAGGGAGGGGGAGGGGGAGGGGGAGGAGGAGGAGGTTCAGCAGGGAGGAGAAGGTGGCAAAGAGCTTCCTAGGGTTAGAGGCAGAGGCTTGAAATTTAGAGTGGTAGAAAGTGGCTTTAGCAGCGGAAACAGAGGAAGAGAATGTAGAGAGGAGGGAGTGAAAAGATGACAGGTCCGCAGGGAGTCAAGTTTTCCTCCATTTCCGCTCGGCTGCCCGGAGCCCTCTTCTGTGAGCTCGCAATGAGTCGTCAAGCCACGGAGCAGGAGGGGAGGACCGAGCCGGCCGGGAGGATAAAGGACATAGAGAGTCAAAAGATGCAGAAAGGGAGGAGAGGAGGGTTAAGGAGGCAGAATCAGGAGATCAGAGGGAGAAGGATTTAGCAGAGGGAAGAGTTGATAGGATGGAAGAGGAGAGAGTAGCGGGAGAGAGAGAGCGAAGGTTGCGACGGCACATTACCATCTGAGTAGGAGCAGAGTGAGTAGTGTTGGAGGAGAGCGAGAGAGAAAAGGATACAAAGTTGTGGTCGGAGACTTGGAGGGGAGTTGCAGTGAGATTAGAAGAAGAACGGCATCTAGTAAAGATGAGGTCAAGCGTATTGCCTGCCTTGTGAGTAGGGGGAGACGGTGAGAGGGTGAGGTCAAAAGAGGAAAGGAGTGGAAAGAAGGAGGAAGAGAGAAATGAGTCAAAGGCAGACGTAGGGAGGTTAAAGTCACCCAGAACTGTGAGTGGTGAGCCATGCTCAGGAAAGGAACTTATATATGTTGTCCAAGATAGCGTAGCAGTGCGGTCGTGTTCTCTTGTGTGTCCATGTAAATAGCCTGTTTTTTTTAATTTTTATTTTTATTTTACGTATATATTTCCCTTTTACACTTTTCATCCTTCTACTAAATATACTTTCCTGCAATCCGCCTCACTCAATGTGGAATGGATTATATTATTTACTCATCTTTATCTAGAATCTTCAGTTGAAACTAGCCAGCCAGCTAACTAGCTACTTGCTATTAGCTACCGTCAGCGGTTTTCACCCAGAACATCAGATTTTCTGCCGGAATAACTGAATCACTGGACCTTAACACCGGATCTAGCTAGCCGCAACCGAATGGATGTCGCTGTAGGCTAATCACCACTGACCCCGTAGCACCAGTTAGCCTTGAGCCTTGAGCTAGCCTCGGCTATCTACCTCTCTGTCTACCGGACGGGAGTAGCCAGCTAACCAGCTAACTAGCTACTTGCTATTAGCCACCGTTAGCGGCTTTTTCTCCATTGTCCGTGGCCTGCACTACCTATCAGCCAGCTCTAGTCTGGACTATTATCGGCCAGTCTGCACTGTCTGCACAGCGAGTTATCGACCCAGAACCTATCGGATTTTCTGCCGGAATCACTGAATCACTGGACCTTTAACACTGGATAATCACAACTAGCTAGCTGCAACCATATGAACGTTGTTGTTGGCTAATCAGCCTTGAGCTAGCCTTGAGTCAAGCACATCTCCCGGCTATCTACCTCTCTGTCAACCGGACGGGACCTCCTAGAGTCGACACGGAGCCCTGCCGATCCATCACGACTGGTCTGCCGACGTAATCGTCTGTGGTTTCAACAGGCTTCCCGTTGCGACGACCACAAAGATCCATCTGCTAGCCCCGGCCCGCTAGCACACGCAAACTACAACCGTGCTTCCTGCTCGCTGTGCTGAAGCACCAATTTGAACTGCTCTCGGACTCACATATTGCTGTTCACTGGACCTTATGATCACTCAGCTGCACAGCTGATGCCTGCTGGACTGTTCCTTTACACGGTACCCTGTCCTGTTTATTCTGTTTAGCCTCAGCCCAAACTTTATCGCCATTACCAGTTGTTGTCTTAGCTCTCTCTAATAACACCAGTGATTGCTTTATGCCTCTCTCCCATGTCAATATGCCTTTGCTATTGCTGTTCCAGTTAGTTCTTATTATACAATTTCACTGTAGAACCCCAAGTCCCTCTCAAACAGCCTCAAATAGTTCCTTTGTTCCACCCCCCATACACGCC
The DNA here is from genome assembly GCF_964263955.1 of Coregonus lavaretus. Classification (NCBI taxonomy): domain Eukaryota; kingdom Metazoa; phylum Chordata; class Actinopteri; order Salmoniformes; family Salmonidae; genus Coregonus; species Coregonus lavaretus. The sequence continues at coordinate 42,725,017 of NC_139993.1, read as the reverse complement.
GAGACCGGCTCAATCGGTGCCTCCAGTGATGCTATCTCTTTCATTGTTACCCAACGCTTAGGTTTACCTCCACTGTACTCATATCCTTCCATATCCTTGAATGTACATAATGCCCTGAATCTTTTCTACAACGCCCGGAAATCTGCCCCCTTTATTCTCTGTACCCAACGCACTAGAAGACCAGTTCTTAAAGCGTTTAGCCATATCCTTATTGTAGTCCTCCTCTGTTCCTCTGGTGATGTAGAGGCTAACCCAGGCCCTGCAGCCCCCAGTATCACTCCTACTCCCCAGGCGTTATCATTTGTTGACTTCTGTAACCGTAAAAGCCTTGGTTTTCTGCACGTTAACATCAGATGTCTACTTCCTAAGTTTGAGTTATTCACTGCGTTAGCACACTCCGCCAACCCTGATGTTCTAGCAGTGTCTGAATCCTGGCTTAGGAAGGCCACCAAAAATTCTGAAATGTCCATTCCCAACTACAACATTTTCCGTCTAGATAGAACTGCCAAAGGGGGTGGAGTTGCAATATACTGTAGAGATAGCCTGCAGAGCTCTATCATACTATCCAGGTCTGTGCCCTAACAGTTTGAGCTTCTACTTACTTATAGAGTTCTATAAACTATAGAGTTCAATGTGTAAAATCGGAGGGCCTGTTGTCTGGACCTATGGCAGTCTCTATGGGGGTGCCACAGGGTTCAATTCTTGGGCCGACTCTTTTCTCCGTGTATATCAATAATGTTGCTCTTGCTGCTGGTGACTCTCAGATCCAACTCTACGCAGACGACACCATTTTGTATACATCTGGCCCTTCATTGGACACTGTGTTAACAAACCTCCAAACGAGCTTTAATGCCATACAACACTCCTTCAGTAGCCTCCAACTGCTCTTAAACACTAGTAAAACTAAATGCATGCTCTTCAATCGAACGCTGCTGGCACCCGCCCACCCGACTAGAATCCCTACTCTCGACGGGTCTGACCTAGAGTATGTGGACAACTACAAATACCTAGGTGTCTGGTTAGACTGTAAACTCCACTTCCAGACTCACATTAAGAATCTCCAATCCAAAGTTAAATCTAAAATCGGCTTCCTATTTCGCAACAAAGCCTCCTTCACTCATGCTGCCAAACATGCCCTCGTAAAACTGACTATGCTACCGATCCTTGACTTCGGCGATGTCATTTACAAAATAGCCTCCAACACTCTACTCAGCAAATTGGATGTACAGTGGGGAGAACAAGTATTTGATACACTGCCGAATGTGCAGGTTTTCCTACTTACAAAGCATGTAGAGGTCTGTAATTTTTATCATAGGTACACTTCAACTGTGAGAGACAGAATCTAAAACAAAAATCCACAAAATCACATTGTATGATTTTTAAGTAATTAATTTGCATTTTATTGCATGACATAAGTATTTGATCACCTACCAACCAGTAAGAATTCCGGCTCTCACAGACCTGTTAGTTTTTCTTTAAGAAGCCCTCCTGTTCTCCACTCATTACCTGTATTAACTGCACCTGTTTGAACTCGTTACCTGTATAAAAGACACCTGTCCACACACTCAATCAAACAGATTCCAACCTCTCCACAATGGCCAAGACCAGAGAGCTGTGTAAGGACATCAGGGATAAAATTGTAGACCTGCACAAGGCTGGGATGGGCTACAGGACAATAGGCAAGCAGCTTGGTGAGAAGGCAACAACTGTTGGCGCAATTATTAGAAAATGGAAGAAGTTCAAGATGATTTCTGGCTCCCAGGTGTCTTTTATACAGGTAACGAGCTGAGATTAGGAGCACACTCTTAAAGGGAGTGCTTCTAATCTCAGTTTGTTACCTGTATAAAAGACACCTGTCCACAGAAGCAATCAATCAGATTCCAAACTCTCCACCATGGCCAAGACCAAAGAGCTCTCCAAGGATGTCAGGGACAAGATTTTAGACCTACACAAGGCTGGAATGGGCTACAAGACCATCGCCAAGCAGCTTGGTGAGAAGGTAACAGCAGTTGGTGCGATTATTCGCAAATGGAAGAAACACAAAAGAACTGTCAATCTCCCTCGGTCTGGGACTCCATGCTAGATCTCACCTCGTGGGGCATCAATGATCATGAGGAACGTGAGGGATCAGCCCAGAACTACACGGCAGGACCTGGTCAATGACCTGAAGAGAGCTGGGACCACAGTCTCAAAGAAAACCATTAGTAACACACTACGCCGTCATGGATTAAAATCCTGCAGCGCACGCAAGGTCCCCCTGCTCAAGCCAGCGCATGTCCAGGCCCGTCTGAAGTTTGCCAATGACCATCTGGATGATCCAGAGGAGGAATGGGAGAAGGTCATGTGGTCTGATGAGACAAAAATAGAGCTTTTTGGTCTAAACTCCACTCGCCGTGTTAGGAGGAAGAAGAAGGATGAGTACAACCCCAAGAACACCATCCCAACCGTGAAGCATGGAGGTGGAAACATCATTCTTTGGGGATGCTTTTCTGCAAAGGGGACAGGACGTCTGCACCGTATTGAGGGGAGGATGGATGGGGCCATGTATCGCGAGATCTTGGCCAACAACCTCCTTCCCTCAGTAAGAGCATTGAAGATGGGTCGTGGCTGGGTCTTCCAGCATGACAACGACCCGAAACACACAGCCAAGGCAACTAAGGAGTGGCTCAGTAAGAAGCATCTCAAGGTCCTGGAGTGGCCTAGCCAGTCTCCAGACCTGAACCCAATAGACAATCTTTGGAGGGAGCTGAAAGTCCGTATTGCCCAGTGACAGCCCCAAAACGTGAAGGATCTGGAGAAGGTCTGTATGGAGGAGTGGGCCAAAATCCCTGCTGCAGTGTGTGCAAACCTGGTCAAGATCTACAGGAAACGTATGATCTCTGTAAATGCAAACAAAGGTTTCGGTACCAAATATGAAGTTCTGCTTTTCTGATGTATCAAATACTTATGTCATGCAAAAAAATGCAAATTAATTACTTAAAAATCATACAATGTGATTTTCTGGACTTTTGTTTTAGATTCCGGCTCTCACAGTTGAAGTGTACCTATGATAAAAATTACAGACCTCTACATGCTTTATAAGTAGGAAAACCTGCAAAATCGGCAGTGTATAAAATACTTGTTCTCCCCACTGTAGTCTATCACAGTGCCATCCGTTTTGTCACCAAAGCCCCATATACTACCCACCACTGTGACCTGTACGCTCTTGTTGGCTGGTCCTCACTACATATTCGTCGCCAAACCCACTGGCCATCTATAAATCACTGCTAGGCAAATCCCCGCCTTATCTTAGCTCATTGGTCACCATAGCAACACCTACCCGTAGTATGCGCTCCAGCAGGTTTATCTCATTGGTCATCCCCAAAGCCAACACCTCCTTTGGCCGCCATTCCTTCCAGTTCTCTGCTGCCAATGACTGGAACAAATTGCAAAAATCTCTGAAGCTGGTGACTCTTATCTCCCTCACTAACTTTAAGCATCAGTTGTCAGAGCACCTTACCGATCACTGCACCTGTACACAGCCCATCTGAAATTAGCCCACCCAACTACCTCATCCCCATATTGTTATTTATTTTTCTCATTTGCACCCCAGTATCTCTATTTACACATCATCTCTTGCACATCTATTATTCCAGTGTTAATACTAATTGTAATTATTTTGCACTATAGCCTATTTATTGCCTTACCTCCATAACTTGCTACATTTGCACACACTGTATATATATTTTCTGTTGTATTTTTGACTTTATGTTTTGTTTTACCCCATATGTAACTATGTGTTGTTGTTTTTATCACACTGCTTTGCTTTATCTTGGCCAGGTCGCAGTTGTAAATGGGAACTTGTTCTCAACTGGCTTACCTGGTTAAATAAAGGTTAAATAAAAATAAGCTCATTGATGAACTCTCCAAGGGAACTTGGAGGGCGATAAATGACAGGGATGTTAAGCTTGAATGGGCTAGTGACTGTGACAGCATGGAATTCAAATGAGGAGATAGACAGATGGGTCAGGGGAAAAAGAGAGAATGTCCACTTGGGAGAGATGAGGATTCCTGTGCCACCGCCGCGCTGACCAGATGCTCTCGGGGTATGCGAGAACACATGGTCAGACGAGGAAAGAGCAGTAGGAGTAGCAGTGTTTTCTGTGGTAATCCATGTTTCCGTCAGCACCAAGTAGTCGAGGGACTGGAGGGTAGCATAGGCTGAGATGAACTACAGTGGGGAAAAAAAGTATTTAGTCAGCCACCAATTGTGCAAGTTCTCCCACTTAAAAAGATGAGAGAGGCCTGTAATTTTCATCATAGGTACACGTCAACTATGACAGACAAAATGAGGAAAAAAAATCCAGAAAATCACATTGTAGGATTTTTAATGAATTTATTGGCATATGATGGTGGAAAATAAGTATTTGGTCAATAACAAAAGTTTCTCAATACTTTGTTATATACCCTTTGTTGGCAATGACACAGGTCAAACGTTTTCTGTAAGTCTTCACAAGGTTTTCACACACTGTTGCTGGTATTTTGGCCCATTCCTCCATGCAGATCTCCTCTAGAGCAGTGATGTTTTGGGGCTGTCGCTGGGCAACACAGACTTTCAACTCCCTCCAAAGATTTTCTATGGGGTTGAGATCTGGAGACTGGCTAGGCCACTCCAGGACCTTGAAATGCTTCTTACGAAGCCACTCCTTCGTTGCCCGGGCGGTGTGTTTGGGATCATTGTCATGCTGAAAGACCCAGCCACGTTTCATCTTCAATGCCCTTGCTGATGGAAGGAGGGTTTCACTCAAAATCTCACGATACATGGCCCCATTCATTCTTTCCTTTACACGGATCAGTCGTCCTGGTCCCTTTGCAGAAAAACAGCCCCAAAGCATGATGTTTCCAACCCCATGCTTCACAGTAGGTATGGTGTTCTTTGGATGCAACTCAGCATTCTTTGTCCTCCAAACATGACGAGTTGAGTTTTTACCAAAAAGTTATATTTTGGTTTCATCTGACCATATGACATTCTCCCAATCCTCTTCTGGATCATCCAAATGCACTTCAGACGGGCCTGAACATGTACTGGCTTACGCAGGGGGACACGTCTCGCACTGCAGGATTTGAGTCCCTGGCGGCGTAGTGTGTTACTGATGGTTGGCTTTGTTACATTGGTCCCAGCTCTCTGCAGGTCATTCACTAGGTCCCCCCGTGTGGTTCTGGGATTTTTGCTCACCGTTCTTGTGATCATTTTGACCCCACGGGGTGAGATCTTGCGTGGAGCCCCAGATCGAGGGAGATTATCAGTGGTCTTGTATGTCTTCCATTTCCTAATAATTGCTCCCACAGTTGATTTCTTCAAACCAAGCTGCTTACCTATTGCAGATTCAGTCTTCCCAGCCTGGTGCAGGTCTACAATTTTGTTTTTGGTGTCCTTTGACAGCTCTTTGGTCTTGGCCATTGTGGTTTGGAGTGTGACTGTTTGAGGTTGTGGACAGGTGTATTTTATACTGATAACAAGTTCAAACAGGTGCCATTAATACAGGTAACGAGTGGAGGACAGAGGAGCCTCTGAAAGAAGAAGTTACAGGTCTGTGAGAGCCAGAAATCTTGCTTGTTTGTAGGTGACCAAATACTTATTTTCCACCATAATTTGCAAATAAATTCATTAAAAATCCTACAATGTGATTTTCTGGATTTTTTTTCCTCAATTTGTCTGTCATAGTTGACGTGTACCTATGATGAAAATTACAGGCCTCTCTCATCTTTTTAAGTGGGAGAACTTGCACAATTGGTGGCTGACTAAATACTTTTTTTCCCCACTGTATGCCTTGTTGGCCGCAGAACGGCAGTTCCAGAGGCTGCCAGAGACCTGGAATTCCACGTGGGTCGTGCGCGCAGGGACCACCAGATTAGAGTGGCAACAGCCACGTGGTGTGAAGCGTTTGTATGGCCTGTGCAGAGAAGAGAGAACAGGGATAGACAGACACATAGTTGACAGGCTACAGAAAAAGGCTACAATAATGCAAAGGAGATCGGAATTAAATGAACTAAACATCTGGGAAAGCGAGAGAGCGGGGCCTCCCTCACTTACGTTTCACTGAAACACTCAAATATAACTCTCCCAACTTCCACTTTAGAAATTATAATTGTTGTAAACTACAGCGGTTCAATGTTTTCTAGGAATAGACTAACTTAGTTTATTCAGCTAGCTAACTTGGTACAGTATTCTTCCGTGAATACGACACTATCCTAACTGCCATTGGTATTAGAACAGTGACTGTGTGTGTTCACAGAAACATGTATGGAGCCAGCACATGGAGACTTGCAAGATGATGTGATGAAGTCCAGACTGACAGACAGGCTTGATACTGATGTCTCGAAATGGAGAGAGACCTGGCACGCGGCATTAACATTTTACTAGACACAACTTTTACTTGTATCTTTTTATTATTGAATCGAATGGTATCAGTCAATATGGGCAGGGAAAAACCCTGTGTATTCTGCACCAGGATCAGGGACCTCCTGTTGTATACAGCAGGGTTTCCCAAACTCGATTATTTGAATCCGCTGTGTAGTGCTAGGGCAAAAAACAAAACGTGCACCCTGGTAGATGAGGGGGGGGGGGGGCGGCAGGACCAAGTTTGGGAAACCCCGGTATACGGGACACCGCACAGGAAGGTATGATCACTCTGACGTTTGCCAAGGTAGCCCCATTACCAAAAGACAAAATGCAGATGCAAAGTATCTGTTTCAGCTGGGAATGACAATGAAAGGTGTACATTGTTAAATTTACATTTTCGTCATTTAGCAGACGCTCTTATCCAGAGCGACTTACAAATTGGATTAGCAGAACACTGCTTCTATGGTATTATGTAAAGGTTTGGTTATTCTACATGGACCTGTTATTATGTTTGAAAGTTATCAAAACACTTAGTTTTGGATATCTACATAAATTCAGCAATTGCATTCTTCCATATTACTCTGTAGGCCTATACAAAGCTTCCTCCGGCATCTTACCTACCATTCATCTGCCTGTAGTTATTGAACTCAACCTGCAGGTTTGTTGTGATTGAGTGGGGGGAAACTGCTGCAGGCAAGGTTCTGACAGATGGGTGTGTCCTTGCCACAACGAAGACTCACCCACATCAAACCACACCCCCAAGCCAACTCACGTTTGGCTTGTCACAGCCACCAGCTTTTCTTGAACAGCAAGCCAAAAAACAAGGCCAAATCAGCGGGTGCAGTTTCCCTTTAACTGGCCTGACAAATCTGCTTTGAAGTGGAGGAAAGGCAAATATGAAAAGAGTGTGTCCTCTAATGGGTGCCTTTTCACTGTGGTATTCCCTGGTCTCCTTTTGCCTCGGGGCTCTAGTGTTGGCTGACTATCCAGGAGACTGCTTATCGTCTGGTCCTTTGAACGGACTGGATGGGGGGGACAAATGTGTGTGCTATACTGAGCTTTAGTGCCATGAATACAAATGCAGAAATGGCAAAAATAAAGGGGATAATATTAAAACAACACATTTCAAGTGAGTTACCTGGACCATAATAGGCCAGTAGCTGTAGCAGAAAGTGCCAAATAAGGAAGTTATCACATTTATTGCTTTACACATGATAGCTCACAGACCGTTTGCTTTGTCCAGTAATGTACATTTCTTGCTAAAATTGAAACAATGAATGATATAAATTGCTGCCTTGTCTCACTTTAGAGTGGGCTATTCTGAACAACACTTCGAAAGAGTGGTCAAAGGATGCTTAAGGCAAGCAAATGGCATCCAGTTAAGTTTCCAAATCAATACTTCATTTCAGGCAGTAATTTATTGCTTCCTGGTAATTTCTTTGCAGAACCCCACAAGGTTCAGATTTTCACTTTTCCCCCCAAGTATTAAAGGAGGATAATACACCAAGGACATTATGAATGAGAAATAACTGACTGAATAAGTAGACGGGTGAAGTCCAGATGCATGTTTTTGTTTAAAAATAATGTAAACCACCAAAAAACCATCCCAACCACATAACATTCAATACAAGGGATTTTATTAAAATGTAAAATAACAATTCCAAACCATAATAAAAGTGACTGTATAATAATAGCCACTATTCAATACAGATGAATGGGGGTGGGGGCTTACTTATTTTTCATTCATGTGTTGACAAGAGAAGTTGTGAACAACATCCTATAACTGAATAAACCACCAGAAATAAGCTTAAAGTTGGATCATGTACATGTGTAAGTGTGTTGGATACAGATATAGTGGAACACAATACAGATACAGTACAGATAATGACAGACAAACAGGATAGGCAAATTTACACATAAATAGCAAGTGAGAAAGAAGAGAAGAGGCTTTTTAGACTATTAATAAAATGATTATGGAGAATAAATATGTACTGCAATGCAGCATCTCCCCTAGTCCCTTCTGAACAAAAACACACCCACTTGACAACATAAAACAATCCCTTAAAAACTACGGCAAACAGACAGACTTACAGCTTATGCTCGCTTTTGTTCCCCTAATCCTGATCATTTGTATCAAAAGTAAAAACATTAAGAGCTTTATAAAAGCTGGAAACTATAGTAAGTGAAACCAACAGGCTTGTTCCCATAAAACAAATAAATACTTTCATTGGTTAATCATTCAGTGAATTCTATCCCTCTACGACAAAACTATATAAAATATGTCAGTGAATATCTTCTCTATATATGTGGCTGTTAATTACATTTGTCAAAATGTCTAACACGAGGCCAACTTGTAACATTGTAAGTCAACAATAAATACAAGGGTATCCATCCTTCATTTTCCAAGTCAGACAATATCTGCCTGAACTTGTGTTAATTAAACACTTACAGGACGTGCCAATCAGCAGTACCATTGCAGAATCGTGAGCTAATGGAATTACAGTGAGGGGTGCACGGTGCAGAACAGCGTGCTGGGTTTATCTCCTCTGTGAGTCAATCAGAACAGGTGGGTTGTGGAGCGACTGAACGTGTGGTACTTCCTCTCAAACATGGATGGCAGGTTGACCATGGAGGGAGAGTGCATCGCCTGGAGGGAACAGAACAGGAGACAGGGACATCGATTAAATTAGGAAATTGATTGTGTTCCAAAACAGAAATAACCCATTGAGTGTTAGTTTAAGGACAATGAGTTACACTGAAGGGTTAGGGATGATAAGTGCTCACTTGAGTGTTTACTTAAGTCCTTCAACATTAAGGCTTCCTGATCACAAGTATACGCTAAGACTTCTGGAGGACCGTTTAAAAGCCTCGACACGAAGATGGATTGTCATATGGGCTGCAGAAGCAATCTTGTGAGAAGTGCTTAGTGAAGGATACAAGGTCGTTTTATATGCACCAGTCTCATTTAATTACTTTTACATTCAGCCTTCCCAGCCAAATATTGCCATTGAACTAATCGAGTGACGCCAATAGAATATTACTGTTCTCTGCCCAACTTGCAAAACAAGCATTTAAACCATTCACAACATTTTGTCATGTTGTAAAGATGTGGTTTCATCTCTCTATCCGTGGGCTGCTTATTACTGTGGATGAATCAGATCTATTGAAAAGGAACCTTGAGTACCTATATATTACCGCAGCAACTTGAACATGAAAGGTGCTGCATAAATGCAGGGTGTTTTCTGGGGAAGCACAAGGTCTGGCTGGTTAAAATGCATACATATTTGACCATCATTAAGAGTCTGCCATATGGAGACACGAGTGTTAACAAAAGGTAGGAGCGTAAACAGGTACGTGTCATGTATACTCCTTCAGTAAGGCTGCTGCTGGCTAATGTCAGGGTGAGAGGAAAGGCCAGCCTGAATAGCAACCCAATTTATGCACCAGCACCTCATTGCGTGCTTGTTGCTATAAACACCACCACACAATTTGACTTCAACACGGCCTAGTCATGTTAATGAGATTTGAGGTGACATTACAGTTACATTTGAGGACCTGGGATCAATAGCAGTGGCAAAGTGATGGCCAGACCGAACAGGACAGACATGAAGCCAGTGCCAGGGTTTCACAAATGCCCAGTGATGGATTGCCAAAAGGTCTGGAGCCTCCATCCAAACACTCAAGCATCATGCTGCACACAGATGTTGGCTTTATTGGATTAAATTAGTGGGAGAATGATTCAATAACTGTCACCACAACATTTATTGCTTTGGAGAACATATATCATAACCAAATCATCCACTGCCATGCCTGCTGTAAAAATACATCCATCCCTATTCCAAAACGGATTGAAGGGGTTTATGTAAAAGCTTGAGTGAGCTTCTGCCCGGCGCTTCAGGCAGATGTTAGTGGAGCGGAGTGAGTGAGGTGTGCAGCAGATAAGTAACAGCCCACAGAGAGCAGGAGAGTGAGTGCCACCCAGGGCTCTGAAGGTTGCATATGCAAAAAAATATTTTGCTGTGCGACCTTGAGTTTTATTTTGAGAACCAGTGCGGCAAAAAAAAAATCCAATAACAAAATACCAATGCCTAACAATATTTCGCCGCAACACTTCTCTACACTGCTCAAACAAGACAGACTGAAAGAAATAATAAAATTCACCCAGATAAATGTTGTATGATTATTAGACTTCGCTTTACTGCAGCCTGAGTGCCAGTCTTCTCCCTCCCACGGCTACTTGCTTCCAGTTCACAGGCCAGACACAACAAGCCCTGCCCTGTCACTCAAGCAGGCAACACAGTTACTCCACAGCTGTTTATTCTCTTAGCATGCTGTCAATACATGGAACTCTATTCCACATCAAGTAACTGATGCAAGTAGTAAAATTAGATTGAAAAAACAGATAACAATACACCTTATGGAACAGCGGGGACTGTGAAGCAACACAAACATAGGCGCAGACATGCATACACACACACACACAATAACATATGCACTATACACACACGTACACATCGATTTTTGTACTGTAGATATGTGGTAGTGGTGGAGTAGGGGCCTGAGGGCACACAGTGTGTTGTGAAATCTGTGAATGTATTGTAATGTTTTTAAAATTGTATGAACTGCCTTAATTTTGCTGGACCCAGGAAGGGGATCCTTAATAAATACAAATAAAAAAAATGTATGCACTCAACATTCTTACAAAACAAGAATGATGCTGCTTTCAAGGTTGCTTCTAAATATGGATCCACATGTTTTCTCTATTAGACTTTTAGTTGGTGTATCTTGTGCTCTGCAAAAAGCGACATAATCTAAGGAAGCTGGCATGTGCCTAAAATAATGCTAATCGCTAATGTTTATCCCCAGCTGGCTAGCTAAATGCCATTTAGCTAAATGCACTAGCTAGGACAAAGCAAACATTTGCTCTAATACAGGTTGATACCAGTATTGGTGTAGATCAGCATGTTGTTTGTGCAATGGCATGTTCTGAATCAGATGGTCTATTCTCAAATCTTTGTCTAAATGTAATGTCTATTCAACACTGACCAACACTTTGGTTCCTACCCTGTTATAACTCATACCTGGCTTTTTAATTTGTTGTCATGTCAAACACCAACCATAGAACTAGAATAATAATGATATTTCTATGATTCCAACTCACCCAAGTGTTTTGATCTATATCGCAAGTCAAATTGCTATATTTTGGGGTTTAGGACATCTACTTTGTGCATGACAAGTAATTATTCCAACAATTGTTTACAGACAGATTATTTCACTGATAATTCACAGTATCAAGATTCCAGTGGGTCAGAAGTTTACATACACTAAGTTGACTGTGCCTTTAAACAGCTTGGAAAATTCCAGAAAATGATGTCTGGTTCATCCTTGGGAGCAATTTCCAAACGCCTGAAGGTTTTTCTTTTCTTTTATTTAACCTCTATTTAATCAGGTAAGCCAGTTGAGAACAAGTTCTCATTTACAACTACGACCTGGCCAAGATAAAGCAAAGCAGTGCGATAAAAACAACACAGAGTTACATATGGGATAAACAAAACGTACAGTCAAAAACACAATAGAAAATCTATATACAGTGTGTGCAAATGTAGTAATTTATGGAGGTAAGGCAATAAATAGGCTATAGTGCAAAATAATTACAATTTAGTATTAACACTGGAGTGATAGATGTGCAGAGGATGATGTGCAAATAGAGATACTGGGGTGCAAATGAGCAAAATAAATAACAATATGGGGATGAGGTAGTTGGGTGGGCTAATTACAGATGGGCTGTGTACAGGTGCAGTGATCGGTAAGCTGCTCTGACAACTGATGCTTCAAGTTAGTGAGGGAGATAAGAGTCTCCAGCTTCAGAGATTTTTGCAGTTCGTTCCAGTCATTAGCAGCAGAGAACTGGAAGGAATGGCGGCCAAAGGAGGTGTTGGCTTTAGGGATGACCAGTGAGATATACCTGCTGGAGCGCATACTACGGGTGGGTGTTGCTATGGTGACCAATGAGCTAAGATAAGGCGGGGATTTGCCTAGCAGTGATTTATAGATGACCTGGAGCCAGTGGGTTTGGCGACGAATATGTAGTGAGGGCCAGCCAACGAGAGCATACAGGTCACAATGGTGGGTAGTATATGGGGCTTTGGTGACGGATGGCACTGTGATAGACTACATCCAATTTGCTGAGTAGAGTGTTGGAGGCTATTTTGTAAATGACATCGCCGAAGTCAAGGATTGGTAGGAGAGTCAGTTTTACGAGGGCATGTTAGGCAGCATGAGTGAATGAGGCTTTGTAGCGAAATAGGAAGCTGATTCTAGATTTAACTTTGGATTGGAGATGCTTAATGTGAGTCTGGAAGGAGAGTATACGGTCTAACCAGACACCTAGGTATTCTAAGTCAGACCTGCCGAGAGTAGTGATTCTAGTCGGGCAGGCGGGTGCAAGAAGCGTTCGATTGAAGAACATGCATTTAGTTTTACTACGTTTAAGAGCAGTTGGAGGCTAAGGAAGGAGTGTTGTATGGCATTGAAGCTCATTTGGAGGTTTGTTAACACAGTGCCCAATGAAGGGCCAGATGTATACAAAATGGTGTCGTCTGCGTAGAGGTGGATCTGAGAGTCACCAGCAGCAAGAGCGACATCATTGATACACACAGAGAATAGTCTGCCCGAGAATTGAACCCTGTGGCATCCCCATAGAGACTGCCAGAGGTCCAGACAACAGGCCCTCCGATTTCACACATTGAACTTGAGAAGTAGTTGGTGAACCAAGCGAGGCAGTCATTTGAGAAACCAAAGGTACCTCGTTCATTTGTACAAACGATAGTACGCAAGTATAAACACCATGGGACCACGCAGCAGTTATACCGCTCAGGAAGGAGACAAACTTTGGTGCGAAAAGTGCAAATCAATCCCAGAACAACAGCAAATGACCTTGTGAAGATGCTGGAGGAAACAGGTGCAAAAGTATCTATATCCACAGTAAAACAAGTCCTATATCGACATAACTTGAAAGGCCGCTCAGCAAGGAAGAAGCCACTGCTCCAAATCCGCCATAAAAAAGCCAGACTACGGATTGCAACTGCACATGGGGACAAAGATCGTACTTTTTGGAGAAATGTCCTCTGGTCTGATAAAACCAAAACAGAACTGTTTGGCCATAATGACCATCGTTATGTTTGGAGGAAAAAGGGTGCAGAGTTGAACACTCACAGAAGGTGAAGGTTAAAAAGGTATCAAAGCGCCGCCTTGTGTTAACTCATAGAGACCTCATATTACAGACTCCTTGGAGTATTGTAGTGCAATTCAGACCCGTTCACAGAGGGCAGGAATACGACGGTTACGGGTTTAACTGACGTCTCTGCCCCTCCTTCTTGTTCAGAACGCACTAATGTTTCCTCTCCCTTTCTTGAGAGGCTCGCCTTGGGCTGTTCCACCACCTCAGTGTTGGAGAACAGCGGCGGCAAGGGCCATAGAGGAGTGTACCACAGCTTCGCGCTTGGCCGCTTTCTCTGCATTGCTGGATGTGGCAGCGAAGCTGCACCCTCTCACGCTGGCTATAACAGACGTTGCAGAAGGGTTATGCTCTCCAATTCCATCGGACCCCACCCCCATTCAGGGGAGTGGTGGAGACGGTGATGAAAACGCCCAAAAAAGTGGCCGCTCTGGTTTCAGAGATTACGGAACTTTTGGCGAAGGAGGCGGTCACAGTAGTTCCCCAGGAGCAAAGGAACAAAGGGCTATATTTGCCCTACTTTTTACTTCCTGGTGCCCAAAAAGACGGGGGAATGAGGCCGATATTGGATTTACGCATTCTCAACGAGAGCGTAACCAAACGGCCCTTTCGAATGCTAACGACAAAACGTCTGCTGGAATGTGTCCAGAAAGGAGACTTTTGTACGAGCATAGACCTAAAGGACGCGTACTTTCATGTGCCGGTACAGCCGCATCACAGGAAGTTTCTGCTATTCGCCTTTCAAGGGGTGGCGTACGAATACACGAGAATGCCATTTGGGTACGCCCTGGCACCTCACACGTTTTCCAAGTGTGTGGAGGCGGCATTGGAACCGTTGTGTCATCAGGGAATACGGCTACTAGCCTACCTAGACGACCTAGTGGTTCTCGCCCCGTCAGCAGAGCTGGCGATCACTCACACGACACAGACAGTGATTCATCTCACACGTCTGGGGTTGGCTGTGAATTGGAAAAAGAGCGCGCCCTGGCCCAGTCATCAGATTGTCTACTTGGGGATACAGCTAGACACTGTAATGATGAGGGCTCGAATTTCGGACACCCGAAGGGTAGCCTTGTTGCTAGCCCTGAGGAAGTGTTGTCCGAATCACACGGTGACGGCGCTGTCGATCATGTCACTTTTGGGTCTCATGTCGTCAGCCCACGCTGTGGTTCCGCTGGGACTCCTGCACATGCGCAGGATGCAGCGATGGTTCACCCAACTAAGACTAGACCCATTGCGTCAACGTCATCGGTTGGTGGTGGTTCCCCTCTCGCTCAGTGCAGATCTGAACTATTGGAGAAACCCGCGCGTTCTCACGCACAGAGTCCCGATAGGCAAAGTGTCCTCTTACATCCCAGTGTTCACAGATGCGTCTCTGACTGGATGGGGAGGGACATGTCAGACCCAAGTGATAGAAGGTGTGTGGCCTCTTTCGAGTCGCCACATCAACCTCTTGGAGTTGGAAACGGTTCGACTGGTTTCGACCCATTTCGCGTCTACCCTTCGGGGTCGCGATGTTTTTGTCTGGTCAGACAACCGGACCACAGTAGCCCACATAAATCGCCAGGGAGGAGTCAGGCCTCCTGCTCTCCATCGGGCGGCAGAGGAATTGTGGCTGTGGGCTCACGAGCATCTTCGCTCATTGAGAGCAGCACACATTCCGGGCTACTTGAACGTAGGAGCAGACCTCATGTCAAGAGGGGGTCCTCGAGACGACGAGTGGTGTCTGCATCCGGACATTGTTCTCCAAATTTGGGAACAGTTCGGGAGAGCCGAGATGGATCTATTCGCGTCACGCGTGAACGCGCAATGTCCCCTATGGTTCTCTCTGAGGGAACAGGACGAACCGCCACTGGGAAGAGACGCTTTTGCGCACCACACGTGGCCGAGAGTTCTTCTGTATGCATTCCCTCCGCTGTCCTGCATTCTCCCACTGTTAGCCAGGGTGAGGTCAGGAGGGCTGTCAGTGATATTGATAGCCCCCGATCGCCCAGGGGCTCCTTGGTTTGCGGAGATGAGTCAGATGTTGATTGCGCCACCTTGGCCAATTCCACATCGACGGGACGCGTTGTCTCAGGCGGGGGGCACGATAGGGCAGTTGCCCATAATCGGCCAACCACTGAAGGCCTGGCTGCTGAGAGGGACAGGCTAGAGCGCCGTGGGTTATCTGAAGCTGTGATCAGGACCATACAGGGTTCACGTGCAAGTTCCACTTCTAAGATGTATGCCAGTAGATGGAACGTGTTTTCACGATGGTGTGTCACACAAGGTGGACCCCATGAGCTGTCAGGTTGAGAGTATTCTCTCTTTCCTACAGCTTATGTTTGATAAGCAGCGATCGCCCACCACCTTTAAGGTGTTTGCAGCGGCGATTTCAGCTTGTCACGAGGGGTTTGGCAGAGACAATGTCTTTAGCCACCCTCTAGTGAAACGTTTCCTATTAGGAACGCGGCGGCTTAGGCCAACACCTAGAGCCACGCTTCCTCAGTGGGATTTGGCTTTGGTACTCGAAGCGCTATGTAAGTCGCCGTTCGAGCCATTGAATCAAAATACCCCTCAAGATGCTGTCTATGAAGACAGCACTGTTGCTCGCTTTGACTACTGCTAAGCGTGTCAGTGATTTGTGTGCTCTTTCGACGAGACCCAACTGCCTGGCCATTAACAGCGATCTGAGCAGAGCGGTGTTACGTCCTAACCCGGCATTTGTGCTGAAGGTTATTAGGAGTTCATATAGATCACAGACTGTGGAGCTGTGGGCTTTTTCTCCCCCTCCTCATAGGGAGAGGAGTGAGGAAAGGCTCCATCGCCTGTGCCCAGTACGCGTCTTGGCGTGTTACGTTGAGCGCACAGCAGCGATTAGGTCATCGCCTCAGCTGTTTGTGTGTCACAGTGCGGCTGCACTAGGTAGACCACTTTCGAAACAGCGTCTGTCTCATTGGCTTTGTGAGAGCATTGAGACAGCTTATGAGGCAGCGGGGCGACAATTGCCTCAGGGTATCAGAGCTCACTCCACTCGTGGAGTAGCAGCTTCTACTGCCCTTTTCAGAGGAACAGGGGTAGAGGATATATTTAGAGCGGCGTCATGGTCAACACCGTCTCCATTTATCCGTTTCTATCTATTAGATGTGTCTTCTAACTCTTTGGCTCAGTCTGTACTCAGCATAGCTGAAGGGAGAACTTGAGCTAGGAGGAGAGGAATGCAGGACTGAGGAGACAGGGTCTCCATCAGGTCCGCTTCTGATAGAAGGACATATTTTTGGCATGACTCCTGACTGACAGGTTCAGTACAGTAGAGGGCATGCATTGATCTGCCCACCAGTGATTCACTGGAGTGAGGCGGAATGATGGGGGATAATAGTAGTAACTTGGTTACGATACTATTAGACCGGTCATGACAATTTGACGGAATGTGACGTCATCCATCTGCTTGTTCAGATTAGTATGAATCATGTTCTGGGATCTGCCCACTAATCTCTGGGGTTCCATTGATTGAGTGAGGCGGCCTACCGTGTACACAATGTAGAGTGACACTTGGTGTTATTCCATTAGTGGTCGGTAGTATTGTAACAGGATATTGAGGTACCATCTATCTGCTAGTACAGATTAGTATGGCCTGTATTCTGGTGATCTGCCCACTAGTCATTGGTGTTGCCATTGGACTAGGTGGGGCGGGTTTTTAACCGATGACGCAGTATATTGTGACACTTGTATGGTGACAGTGGTTGCAATACTGCGGGAATTGGTTGCAGCCATTGCTAGGCCTGACCTTTTCATTTTAATGGGAAGTGTTGGGCTCGGCAGGGAGTACATTTTGGAGCGCTACGCTCCGCCTTAAACCAATAGGAGCAGAGCTCCCCTATGGGGCGGAGCTCCACGATATAGAACGATTAGTTACCGGAGTGTAACTCCAGTTCTATGAGTGGAGCGGAGCCCCATAGGACTTCAGGCCCTGCCGACCCTCTCTAGTCTCGCTGAAGATAAATTTCTCGGGAGGCTGATTGAGGGGAGGCATCCCCTCTTATAGGGACACCTGTACTCCTATTGGCTGCAGGTGTGTGCATAATGTTGTCTCAGGCTGATGCTGCCTTATGGCAGTGGGTAAACCAATAGGAGCAGAGCTCCCCTATGGGGCTCCGCTCCACTCATAGAACTGGAGTTACACTCCGGTAACTAATCGTTACATCAGCTCTGTCAGGAGTAATGGGCCAATATTCACCCAACTTATTGTGGGAAGCTTGTGGTAGGCTACCCGAAACATTTGACCTAAGTTAAACAATTTAAAGGCAATGCTACCAAATACTAATTGAGTGTACATAAACTTCTGACCCACTGGGAATGTGATGAAATAAATAAAAGCTGAAATAAATCATTCTCTCTACTATTATTCTGACATTTCACATTCTTAAAATAAAAGTGGTGATCCTAACTGACCTAAGACAGGGAATTTTTACTAGGATTAAATGTCAGGAATTGTGGAAAACTGAGTTTAAATGTACTTGGCTAAGGTGAATGTAAATTTCCGACTTCAACTGTATAGGTCCAATGAAGCCTGAGTACCAGTCTCTTTACCTAACAATTTACTCCCTGTACTCCTTGTCATGTGCCAAAGAGACTGGCCTTTCTGCAATTTACAAATATGAACATTCTATCATTAATGAGATCAAGGAGAACAGAAGATTTGATCCTGATTCGATACCCTCACAGCTAACCTAAAATCACAACGATTATGCAAATATTGGTACTCTATGGCCTCTTTTACTCTCCACAGAACACATTGATATCCGGTTGCTAAGCAACAGTTTTTTGTTTGTATTAATATAATAATAATATGCCATTTTGTATAACAAAACACGCCAAAAAGCTGCTGTGTTGTTCAATGTACATGTAAACAGGTCAAAAATAACGACCTACGGTTCCCAATGGTCCCACGAAATAGAGCCTGCGAGACGAGCCCTGTGGCTTCAGGCTATTCGGCATGGGAGAGTGGGAAATGTGGGGACCCGGTGTCCAAGTAGTCTACACGTAGCTACTGTATGTGTATGGAAAACATTTAACTTTAGTATAGTCAGTTTAACTCCACTCACTACTTGTAGCTATTAGTCTGTTTGTGTTGTTGGTCTTGGCTAGCTTAATGTTCCAGTCGGTAGCTAGCTAGCATTCACGTGGCTGCTAGCACAGTCATGAAAAGGGGCATGAGGGAAGCCCTACAATATTCAATTTTTCTAAGTTGTGTGACTGCAATGTTGAAAATAAATCTTTAGATTTGTTGTACATCTCTTAAAATGTAGTTTTGTAATGGACTAAAACTAGCAAACAAGAAAATTGCGTTTGAAAAAAGGTCACATTTTTGCTGTGAGCCAAATGGAGAAACCTAGGTAACCACAGGTTGTTTTCCCCACATGCGAGCAGGGCTGCGACTTTCTATCTAATACCGACTGCGACTATTGCCGAAAGTCTCTTTGGCAATGACAAGGAGTGGAATGTTAGCTAAAGAGGCTGGTACTCAGACTAGGCCCAATGTAGTCTATATTTCAATTAATAAAAATATTAACATTCTGGTGCTCCTACATTTTATGTGGAGCTCCTAACTCTCTATGCTACACAGAATTATTTTTTTAAATTTTTGCATTGTACTTTCAGAAAATGTCCATAATATATTACTCACCTGCCAGTGTTGTGATTGGCTGTGATATTCGCCTATTGATTTCTCCCGCCGGAGCAGCATCTGTTGTAAAGACTTTGTGGCTGTGTTATCTAGTGGAAATCGCTCTGTCATTTGCTAGGTCGCTAAAATTCAGACCCCTTCGCTTTTTCCACTTTGTTATGTTACAGCCTTATTCTAAAATTGATTACATGTAGTTTTATCCCTCATCAATCTACACAATATCCCATAAGGACAAAGCAAAAAGAGGTTTTGCCCATAGAGCGCCGAGAAAGGATTGTGTCGAGGCACAGATCTGGGGAAGGGTACCAAAATGTTTTTGCAGCATTGAAGGTCCCCAAGAACACAGTGGCCTCCATCATTCGTAAATGGAAGAAGTTTGAACCAACAAGACTCTTCCTAGAGCTGGCTGCCCAGCCAAACTGAGCAATCGGGGGATAAGGGCCTTGGTCAGGGAGGTGACCAAGAACCCAATAGTCACTCTGACAGAGCTCTAGAGTTCCTCTGTGGAGATGGGAGAACCTTCCAGAAGGACAACCATCTCTGCAGCACTCCACCAAATCAGGCCTTTATGGTAGAGTGGCCAGACGGAAGCCACTCCTCAGTAAAAGGCACATGACAGCCTGCTTGGAGTTTGCCAAAAGGCACCTAAAGACTCTCAGACCATGAGAAACAAGATTCTCTGGTCTGATGTAACCAAGATTCAACTCTTTGGCCTGAATGCCAAGCGTCACGTCTGGAGGAAACCAGGCACCGCTCATCACCTAGCCAATACCATCCCTACGGTGAAGCATGGTGGTGGCAGCATCATGCTGTGGGGATGTTTTTCAGAGACAGGGAATGGGAGACTAGGCAGGATCGAGGGAAAGATGAACGGAGCAAAGTACAGAGAGATCCTTGATGAAAACCTGATCCAGAGCGCTCAGGACCTCAGACTGGGGCAAAGGTTCACCTTCCAACAGGACAACGACTCTAAGCACACAGCCAAGACAACGCAGGAGTGGCTTCGGGACAAGTCTCTGAATTTCCTTTAGTGGCTCAGCCAGAGCCCGGACTTGAACCTGATCGAACATCTCTGGAGAGACATGAAAATAGCTGTGCAGCGACGCTCTCCATCCAACCTGACAGAGCTTGAGAAGAATGGGAGAAACCCCCCAAATACAGGTGTGCCAAGCTTGTAGCATCATACCAAAGAAGACTCGAGGCTGTAATCGCTGCCAAAGGTGCTTTAACAAAGTACTGAGTAAACTGTCTGAATACTTATGTAAATGTTATATTTTACATTTTTTAATGTTTATACATTTGCAAAAATTTCTAAAAACCTGATTTTGCTTTGTCATTATGGATTATTGTGTAGATTGATGATTTTTTATTTATTTAATCAATTTTAGAATAAGGCTGTAATGTAACAAAATGTGGAAAAAGTGAAGGGGACTGAATACTTTCCGAATGCACTGTATGTGAGAAAACAAGCACTGAATAGTCTAGAGAATCATTGTACCATCTAAAATCGCTGTACCTACCAAAACCAAAAGTTACTTTCGGTTTTGGTCCACCAGCTTCAAACAACTGTAAAAACAATATGTGATGTTATTGAAAATATATTTCACAGCGATTTAGATACAATGATTCTCTACACTATTCAGTGCTTGTTTTCTCACAAACTGAAATTGAGCTTAGTGTAAGATTTTAGCAACCAGGAAATTACAGAGCGATTTCCATTAGATAACGGCAGCCAAAGTCAGAACAGCTTTCACATTTTGACAACAGATGCCGCTCAAGCGGGAGAAATCAATAGTCGAATATCGCAGCCAATCACAACACTGGCGGGTAAGTAATACTGTGAAACACTATCATTCCCCTATTACTTGCAGATATATATTATGGATATTTTCTGAATCTACAATGCAAAAATCCCCCCAAAATCCTGTCTAGCACCTTTAAGTTAAGAGCACCAGTGCAACCAATATTTTTTATTTTATTTAAAGCCCTGGTGCCAGCACAGCCCAGGAATTAGGAGTTAGTCAGTGAGAGAGCCACCACCCAAACACCTATCCCAGTGAGTTAAAGGCAGCATAGTGATGCTCACATCAGTCTGAGGTCAGTCAGCCGCCTATAGGAGGGTCTCTTTGCGGGGGCTCAGCCAGCCTGTCTTGCGGGGGTCAGAGTAGGGGACCTGCAGGTACCGGCAAGCACCATGGGGAAGCCTTCCTTTGGACGGGACCCTCGAGGAAGGGGGGCTGGTAGAGTAAAGGGGACTGGTGGGGGTGGGTTGGGGCCTAGGTGGGGTCTCCTCAGGGCAGGGTGGGCTAGGGGTGGGGTCAGGGGTGCGAATACAGAGGGGAATGCGGAGGCGGGGACAGGGGGCGTGGTCCAGGGAGTTAGAGCGCTGCACTATGGCAGCAGCAGAGTCCTTGGTGGAACCACTGAGGTTGAATGTGGAGGTGGACCGAGCCATCTACAGTCACAGAGTATTGGGGAAGAGACACTGTTAACTCACAGGACAGACTACTTATCCCAGCACTGCACCAAGGTGCACTTAAAATCCCTTTTTAATAGCAAAGTTTGAGAGCAGTAACTTTCTTCAAATATTTAGTGTTGTATGATTAATCATTTCCATTTTAGTAAAAGGAAGTATAAATATCAAAAGGTAACCTTGCTCAGAAAAAGGGTAATCAAAGATGAAGCCTGACATCACTGACGCAGTTAGAAGAACAGTAAATAAATAGCTAAAAGTTCAAACAGGCCATTCAGTCAAAATGAAAATGGCTTGCACTGGAGGAACAGCAATTGACATCAACTCCTAATGTGTAACCCATTTACCATCATGCTTTGGAGAGCACTGCAAATCTTACATTTACATTACATTTACGTCATTTAGCAGACGCTCTTATCCAGAGCGACTTACAGTTAGTAAGTGCATACATTTTTCATACTTATGTGGGAAACAAGGTTCATATCTTCAGAGGGAAACAAGGTACATGGTGCCATTAGACTACCCATGTCAAAATGTTAAATTATGTATGATTCCTCTGCCATAGCCCTATTAACCTCTTCACTTCTAATATGCCCCTTTAGCCTCTTGACTTGGTTAGACAAGCCTTGTTCAAGGCTTGGACATTGGAAGTAGATGGTTGGGGGGGGTGGATGAACTTACAGACAGGGTGGCACTGCTGCCCACACAGCTCATGTTCTCAGAGCTGGGGCCAGGGCTCTTGTCGTCTGGTGTGCTGTTGGCCATGAAGGCTCTCTGGATCACCCGTTTGGGTGTTTTGGTGAAGGAAAACGCTCTCGTTACCTGGGTGTAAACACAGTCACACTCAAAACCTCAGACACAAAATAGCTCTTTCTAACATGCAGCTGTGAACATGTCTAATATCCAGCATAGGCCTGTGTGGAATACAGGAGTAAGACGGGCTAATTCGGAGCGCATTTTACCTTCTTTGAAGTCTTTTTGATGACTCTAGAGGCTTTACTCAGCGTGCTGTCCATATCCTTTGTGCTCACTTGGACAGAGTCAGGCTCAGTGCACTGAATTAGATCTTCCTGTTTAAAATAGAAACAAATATAAATAAATATCCAGCCAAATCTGCAACGCTGTCAAAATGCAAAGAGTGAGAGGCTGTTGTCCGTTTTTGCAAGCAGCTGGAGCTCATTGGTATTCAGGGTGCGGGGGAGAGCCAGTGAATCAATTAAGATAGCAAGCCCAGGCGGTATTAGAGGTATACATCGCCACCTAGTGGACACCTCACTCTTCAAAGCTGGGACAGCCTGGGCACACCTCCGAAGCTTATTTCACCTGTTTTTAATTATGGGAAATATATGTCTGTCTCCAGCAGCCAATTACTAGTTAGCTTCCTCATTCAATCCCTAATACTACATCAGTGAAAAGACCTGTGAAGGAGACATAAACTAACCCATCTATGTCTGAAGTGTTAAAGTTCAAATACAATTCCACTTCTAATTACATTAATCTATCTTCCAGTTTAAACAGAGGACAATCTAATAGGATTAGAATGACCAAAAAGGACTCTTGCGCAACGTAATTTGTAAATGTAATAAAACAGTGGCCTAAACAATTAAATCATTGCATTTGTGTCCTCATCAACCTCCAGAGTCCAGACACTGTGTTCTGCATGAGCACACCAGACCAGTGAGGGATGCCTTGGTCTCTCCAGCCAGCCTGGCAGTGTTAGTGAGAGGACGAGCAGACAGGCAGCATGTGTTGCAGCTTGTGTTCTCAGGAGGAGCCCTCCCACCCAGCCCCGTTTGGCCTATAGCGGCTCAGTGGACCACTGTCTCTCGCCGTCTCTCTCACCGCGTCAGCCTTGCAGATGGTGTTGGCCACCTGGCGACAGAGCATCTTCAGCCAGGTTGACTTCATTGTGTCCTCAGTGGTCAGCTGGAAGCTGAAGAGAAGATTATCCTGCTCCGTAGGCAGGCGCACCACCAGGGCAAAGGCATTATGGCAATCTGAGAGAAATAGGGAGAGATATGGGGGTAGGGAGAAAGAGCTGAGTTTTCTGGTTTGGTCGACTCAATGTAAAAAAATTAAATAATAGTCTAGCTGGCCAAACTAATTTCTGCCAAACATTTCCATTTCTCTTTAAGACGCATAGAGGGGCATCTCTGTATGTATCAACATTAGGGCTGGCACAATTACTGTATAACCAACGGTTATGGATGAAGACCATCATGAAAATAAAATAACTGTTTTTTTGTGTGTGGAATGAACAGGTGACTGAAGACAGGACGACCGGGCATTCGTGCGGTCGAGTCACTTTCTGCGGTAGCATGGACTCTTAACTGATGAAACTTTGTTGGTCCTTGCTGAAACAAGCAGTGTTGTAGCAAACAAGTCTTCGGTTGCCTAGGCAACCTTGCTCATATGCTTTACTTACACTCGCAATGGCCACCAATCCACCCATTACGCCATCATTGACTTGAATGGGGACGCACATTCTATTTCTATGGCAGCACATGCAGAGGAGAGGAGAAAATGCGCTTCTTAAAAAGAAAAAAGTGCATTTTGCTACTCGAACAGTTATAACGGTGACCGTGGTCATTTGGCTGACCAATATTAACAAAAACTCCATGACCGTCATAGCCCTAATCAACATACACTGCTTGCAGCTAATACAGTATATTGACAGTGAAATTAAACCTAGCAGCTCTATTACAAGGAAAAACATGAGCTGAGTCACTGCTAGTGGGAGAGAGGAGAGATGTTTACTTGATTATGTCTGGGCTGCCATTTCATACACTGTCACTGTTGACTCCCAATATTAGGCTATCCAGTACGCTTATGAATGAGATTTCATATGACCAAAAGGATACAGGGGAGACGAGGACAGAATGAGCAATAAATATGCTCAGAGAATACCGTATTCACCCAAAAGCAGCACACAAACCAGCACGGCTCCTGTTGCTTAGTAATAATGTTCACCCACAAAAGTCTAAACTGGGGGGTTCTACTAAGCTATATGGAATTGTTTTAAGAAGGTCATACCAAGGATCATTTAGCTATTTGATTTAGAATTTCAAGACCCCTTGAAGTAGAAAAAATATATTAAAACATTTGATGTAATTTGTTTTGGGTCCTTACTGCCATTAGCCGATACAAACACACTGAATAACAGATTCACTACATGGAACAACAAACAATCCACCCCCTGTAAAAAAAAATCGAAAGGAAGTTTGTTCTGAAGTGTCTGTCCTATATCTGAGAGATATAAGAAAGATCAGGAAACATTATTATTATTTTACATGTATTTAACCCCTTATTTCTGGAACTAAACCGTCTCCATCTACAGTGCATTCGGAAAGTATTCAGACCCCTTTTCCACATTTTGTTACGTTACAGCCTTATTCTAAAATGAATTAAATATGTTTTCCCCTCATCAATCTACACACAATACCCCATAATGACAAAACGATTTCCCCCCCACATTTATTATTAAATAAAAAACAAATACTTTATTTACATACGTTTTCAGACCCTTTGCTATGAGACTCGAAATTGAGCTCAGGTGCATCCACGCCATGAGGTCGAAGGAATTGCCCGTAGAGCTCCGAGACAGGATTGTGTCAAGGGACAGATCTGGGGAAGGCTACCAAAACAATTCTGCAGCATTGAAGGTCCACAACAACACAGTGGACTCCATCATTCTTAAATGGAAAAAGTTTGGAACCACCAAGACTCTTCCTAGACTGACTGCCCGGCTAAACTGAGCAATCGGGGGAGAAGGGCCTTGGTCAAGGAGGTGACTAAGAACCCGATGGTCACTCTGACAGAGCTCCAGAGTTCCTCTGTGGAGATGGGAGAACCTTCCAGAAGGACAACCATCTCTGCAGCACTCCAATTTACATTTAAGTCATTTAGCAGACGCTCTTATACAGAGCGACTTACAGTTAGTGAGTGCATACATAAATCAGGCCTTTATGGTAGAGTGGCCAGACGGAAGCCACTCTTCAGTAAAAGGCACATGACAGACCGCTTGGAGTTTGCCAAAAGTCACCTAAAGACTCTCAGACCATGAGAAACAAGATTCTCTGGTCTGATGAAACCAAGATGGAACTATTTTGCCTGAATGCCAAGCGTCACGTCTGGAGGAAACCTAGCACCATCCCTACGGTGAAGCATGGTGGTGGTAGCATCAAGCTGTGGGGATGTTTTTCAGCGGCAGGGACTGGGAGGCTAGTCAGGATCGAGGGAAAGATGAACGGAGCAAAGTACAGAGAGATCCTTGAAAACCTGCTCCAGAGCGCTCAGGACCTCAGACTGGGGCGAAGGTTCACCTTCCAACAGGAAAACGACCCTAAGCACACAGCCAAGACAACGCAGGAGTGGCTTCGGGACAAGTCTCTGAATGTCCTTGAGTGGCCCAGCCAGAGGCTGGAATTGAACCCGATCTAACGTCTCTGGAGTGACCTGAAAATTGCTATGCAGCGATGCTCTCCATCCAACCTGACATAGCTTGAGATGATCTGCAGAGAAGAATGGGAGAAACTCCCCAAATACAGGTATGCCAAGCTTGTAGCGTCATACCCAAGAAGACTCGATGCAGTAATTGCTGCCAAAGGCGCTTCAACAAAGCACTGAGTAAAGGGTCTGAATACTTATGTAAATGTGATTTCAGTTTCTTTTTTTATACATTTCAAAAAACCTGTTTTTGCTTTGTCATTATGGGGTATTGTGTGTAGATTGATGAAAAAAAAACAACATTTAATCAATTTTAGAATAAGGATGTAACGTAACAAAGTGTGGAAAAAGTCAAGGGGTCTGAATACTTTCGGAATGCACTGTATACAGTACTTCCATTCATTTTTTCAACCGGTACTGGGGGACATTCAGATGAGTCTTGTGAGGCCTGTGGGCGTCCAAGAGCAAAACAACCAACAAGTACGTGAGAGTCTCACCTTTCCACAGAGGGGTCATATTAGTGTGTAGCCCGAACTGTTTGGACGCTACAGACAATTATGTGAGAAGACCAATTTTTGGGATATCTCATGGTCTGACAAACACTGCTCTAGCTCTGTCACCTTTCACCGCAGATGCAAAAAAAAACAGGCACCTCTAGCTTAAACAGACAGATTTTTATTTTTTATTATGCCAATTAGACTTCCACGGGGGGCGCGGACATCGACTCTAGGGGGTTAATTAAGCACTGTCTGTTAGGTAGTTCAGTAGAGAACATGCCAGGGGCTCACTCACCCTCTGTATCCTGCAGGTCCAGGACCCTCCTGATCTGGGACAGAGGCATGAGGGTGATGTGTTTGAGTTGGGCTGCAGGCCGCGTCTGTCCTAGAGGACTCCTAAATGTGCTGATCACCTTATGTCTCTTCCTGGCAATCTGCAAATACAGACAAGTTTTTTTCTGAATCAAAAAGGGGTTTAGGTGGTGGGCGTGGCAATGGGTGCAGTCGGCCAGTCTGAATTTTAGAGAAACATTCAGAGTCCCCCATCTTAGCGATGTAGAGAGATTTTTTAAATGTTAAGCCAATTTCTTGCAATTCTACACATTTCTCCATGGAGCCGAGATACATTTATTCAGTTCTATGCAGTGGAGAGAAAATGTTGCAGTTTTAAAGCTAATTTCCTGCTATTCTGTAAATGTTTCCATGGTTAATGCTGTGTTCTTTTGCTTAAACATAAAACCAACTGCTAAATTCATTGTTTTTAGAATTTAAAATTTTCCCTGACTGTCTAGCTTTTATTTTGGTGATTGTTAGTTCTCAAGGATGATAAAATAAATAAAAATAGGTCCATTATCTTTACTGCATACTTTATATCTGAAGTGTGTGTCCCCTCAGGGGGAGGGGTGATAGCGGTTATGCTGTGACAAATCAATAAGGACTTTTATAAAAGGCAAACGGTTCCAGTCATTAGCATGTGCTTAATTGGCCGGTGTGGGGGCCGGGGCTGATGTTTGGGTCTGTCCCATGAAGTCAGGGTGATATCTATCGGGGGAGGGGAGTGGAGATCTGAATACAGAGGAGTTAATAACTCAAGAGTGCAGCCCCTGCTCTCCCCATGCTCATTACCATGCTGCTCTGACTCTCTCGAATCAGGCCGCCTCACCCATTCTGGGTTTGATTTCTCACCCCCATTCTAACGTAACACTTCACTAATTAGGAGACAGATAAGAAGCTGTGTCAGCAAAGATGATTGTACACCAATAAATCATTCACTTTTTTTTTTTCTACAATCATTGCAGCCCCTCCATTTTCTAAGCATCTCAAATTCCAAAGATTTCATAATGAGGGGGAAGGTGAGAGGACGGGCAAGGGGAGTAGCTGGTAAGGCAAGATATTCTGAAAATGAGCGATGGTGTTAACTTGGAGAGCGTTTGGGGTGTATTGTAAAGTTGTAACATCTACAATAAGGTGACATGTGGACCAAGGTTAAAATCATGTTTTTTTTTTTCTTTCAAATATTTTCTGTATTTAATTGAGCCTGCCTGGCGTGCCAGATGGGCGGGTTTGCACATTTGGTATTATTTAATTGATGTGGGCGTTACCTCAAGACAGTCGTTGAAGAGAAAGAGTGTGACATTCTCGCCTCGGTCACAGGGTTTGTCTCCCAGGGCGATGGTCTCCACCCTGTGGACCAGGCTGCGGTGGGACGAGAGCAGGTTGGCCTAAAGAGAGAAAATAAACTATGAATATCACACTCAACCAAAGACATCCAGCAGCCATTTGTGAATAAATAAATAAACACGTCACCAGAGATACCTTCATGATTCAATCACAGGCCTCATTTAAAGCTTGAATCCTTAATGGTGAAACTGCCATGTCCATCTGCGATATTACAACAAAGTTACTGCAATCAACGAAAACGTATCCCCCCCCCCGGGCATCATTGCACACGCGATAGAGCACAATATGTACTGAATTATTATTTTTTTATGCTGCCAGCTCTGCAATAAAAACAATAACTGTGGCGATGTTTCCCGCTACTGCAGATTCAATCTTTTAAAGGGCCATATTTTGTATTAACGGGTCTAAAGATAGGTAATTTCACTGCAAGGCTGATGGAGGAATTTTCATTTCACCTCACATTAGTCTTTCAAAAACCCTATCATCAACAATGTTTATTCATTTGGATGCTCTGCTTAGGGCTGTGGCAATCATTACATTTAGTCAGCCGGTGATTGTCATGCACATAACTGCCGGTGTCACAGTAATTGACCATTAATTAACATACGTTTAGCATCTCTGGCTTCCACGCATAGCCTACAAGCCACTGAAGCAGACCTTTGGAACATCTACATAAAAAAAAGTCTAATAAATGCATTTAATATAGCCTATACCATCACAATAAATCCATTATTTATTTTAGACAGGTCTAAAGAAACAAAGAGTCATACCCTCCATATGTATAAACTGCCAGTAATTTATTCGTTAAACACTAATGTTTTGGCATCACCGTGCCTTCTTCAGACCCTGAAGAAGGCACAGTGATGCCAAAACGTTGATAAAAAAAAGATTGTGGGGGCTGTTTTGTTAGACTTCAGTGCGGCTTTTGACATTATCGATCATAGTCTGTTGCTGGAAAAACATGTGTGTTATGGCTTTACACCCCCTGCTATATTGTGGATAAAGGGTTACCTGTCTAACAGAACACAGAGGGTGTTCTTTAATGGAAGCCTCTCTAACAAAATCCAGGTAGAATCAGGAATTCTCCAGGGCAGCTGTCTAGGCCCTTACATTTTTTCAAATGACATGCCACTGGCTTTGAGTAAAGCCAGTGTGTCTATGTATGCGGATGACTCAACACTATACACGTCAGCTACCACAGCGACTGAAATGACTGCAACACTTAAAGAGCTGCAGTTAGTTTCAGAATGGGTGGCAAGGAATAAGTTAGTCCTAAATATTTCAAAAAACTAAAAGCATTGTATTTAGGACAAATCATTAATCTTGTAATGAATAACGTGGAAGTTGAGGAGACTAAACTGATTGGAGTAACCCTGGATTGTAAACTGTCATGGTCAAAACCTATTGAAACAATAGTAGCTAGGATGGGGAGAAGTCTGTCTATAATAAAGCGCATGCTCTGCATTCTTAACAGCACTATCAACAAGGCAGGTCCAACAGGCCCTAGTTTTGTCGCACCTGAACTACTGTTCAGTCGTGTGGTCAGGTGCCACCAAGAGGGACTCAGGACAATTGCAATTGGCTCAAAACAGGGCAGAACGGCTGGCCCTTGAATGTACACAGAGAGCTAACATTAATAATATGCATGTCAGTCTCTCCTGGCTCAAAGTAGATGAGAGATTGACTTCATCACTACTTGTATTTGTGAGAGGTATTGACAGGTTGAATGTACCAAGCTGTACACACAGCATACCCCACAAGACATGCCACCAGAGGTCTCTTCACAGTCCCAAAGTCCAGAACAGACTATGGGAGGCGCACAGTACTACTGGGAGCAAACTCTATTCCACATCAAGTAACTCATGCAAGCAGTGAAATTTGATTAAAAAAATAAAAAAAAGATAAAATACACCAGCGGGGACTGTGAAGCAACAAACATAGGCACAGAAATGCATACAAACACACAATAACATACGCACTATACACACGGATTTTGTGTTGTACAGTAGATATGTGGTAGTAGAGTAGGGGCCTGAGGGCCCACACTGTTGTGATTGTATTGTTACATACATACATACATACATACATACATACATACATACATACATACATACATACATACATACATACATACATACATACATACATACATACATACATACATACATACATACATACATACATACATACATACATACATACATACATACATACATACATACATACATACATACATACATACATACATACATACATACATACATACATACATACATACATACATACATACATACATACATACATACATACATACATACATACATACATACATACATACATACATACATACATACATACATACATACATACATACATACATACATACATACATACATACATACATACATACATACATACATACATACATACATACATACATACATACATACATACATACATACATACATACATACATACATACATACATACATACATACATACATACATACATACATACATACATACATACATACATACATACATACATACATACATACATACATACATACATACATACATACATACATACATACATACATACATACATACATACATACATACATACATACATACATACATACATACATACATACATACATACATACATACATACATACATACATACATACATACATACATACATACATACATACATACATACATACATACATACATACATACATACATACATACATACATACATACATACATACATACATACATACATACATACATACATACATACATACATACATACATACATACATACATACATACATACATACATACATACATACATACATACATACATACATACATACATACATACATACATACATACATACATACATACATACATACATACATACATACATACATACATACATACATACATACATACATACATACATACATACATACATACATACATACATACATACATACATACATACATACATACATACATACATACATACATACATACATACATACATACATACATACATACATACATACATACATACATACATACATACATACATACATACATACATACATACATACATACATACATACATACATACAGTTGAAGTCTGTATGTATGTTGGAGTCATTAAAACTTGTTTTTCAACCACTCCACAAATTTCTTGTTAACAAACTATAGTTTTGGCAAGTCGGTTAGGACATCTACTTTGAGCATGACACTAGTAATTTTTCCAACTATTCTGTGTTGAGCAGTTAACAAAGAAACAAGTCCTCCTATATGTTTAATTTAGAGTTATTTATGCAACTTTAGCACTCTGCTCCGTTTCTTGCGCAGGCTGCACACACTTCAGTCTCTCATTCACAATTTGACAAGCAGTTGAAAATATTCTCACCAATCACAACTTAATCTGGTCTTCACATATAGCCTACTAATATGTGGAATATTTATTTAGAAAGACCAACAAAAAACGTCAACCGTAACCTGCACTGGAATAGCAAATGGAGGTTAAGTGAGGTTACGTTTTTAATATACCAGTTAGGCTACACCGTTTGAAAAGTGGATTAATGGGCTTAATTTAAAGAATTGAGCAATGAATATAGCAACACGAGAAAGCTGGGATTGACTTTTAAATAGTGTCCAATCAAAACTGTTTTCACACGCGATTGAGCAATGACTGGGCTTATAAGAACACATTTCACTAGGCTCTGTAGGCTATATATGGGCTAACCAACTGTGTTCCAGGGGTCTTGGGCCTAAAGGCTACGTTTTGAGTTATTTGGCCACTTTAGTTGTGATACAAACCTTATCAAAACATATAGGCCTATCGGCTAGGCTATGCTCTATGATTGGAAAAGTTGCAAAAAATGATGCGCTGTTTTCTTGCCTTAGACTGCACGCACTTGGCATAATCCACAAGTGATAATATTCTCACCCATCAAACTATTCTCAATTTAATCTAGTCTTTAGTTTATATATACAAAATCCTGTGGAATTTTATTGGGGGGGGGGGGGGATTGACCATTATCATGCACCTGTCGGAACAGGGGCAGGGTAAAAAAAGACGTCATCCATATGCACTTGAATAGCGAATGGAGGACGCTTTTCCCACAGTTCATTTTCATGCCAGCAGGGTAGGCTGCTCTGATTGTAAAGCGAAGCAATGTGCTTAGTATTAGGAAAGTTGACCATTATCATGCACCTGTCGGAACAGGGGCAGGGTAAAAAAAAGACGTCATCCATATGCACTTGAATAGCGAATGGAGGACGCTTTTCCCACAGTTCATTTTCATGCCAGCAGGGTAGGCTGCTCTGATTGTAAAGCGAAGCAATGTGCTTAGTATTAGGAAAGTTGAGAAATAAATATATAGTAGGCCTAGCCTATAGAAAGCTGATGGGATCCTCCTCTTTTTAATAGAGGCTATCAAAACAACATGAGCTTATAGGAACCCTTATTTCATTCCATGCATCAACCAGCTATGAGGAGCTGGCTCTCACTGCACAACAGGTGATCCTATTCCTCTCAAACTCTAAATGCCAAGGGCTCTCATGAAGAGTTTGGTTTGATTTTTGATTTGCATTGATGTCAAGAGTGATTAGAGGGACAATAGAGTGCTGAGTACCAGCCATTAGCTACTGGCTGTTAGCAAGTTTGGTAGGCTACTAATGACCATCAACGGCATCAGAGGTCAGTTTTGGAGAAGCCTAGTTACCGTGACTCAACGGTCATGTGGAATTTGACTGCGGTCGTGACCCGTGGCTGCCGGTGTGGCATTAATATGGTCACCCTAACAGCCCTGGTTCTGCTTAACCAAATCCAGATAAATAGAGCTATCCTCATAGCCAGAGGTGTACTAATTTACTCCCTCTAGTACCAACTCATGTCCACTATAGATCACCTTAAAACAGGACACCAGCACACAGAAAAATGGCTTGGTTCACATATACACATAGCTCTACATAAATTCTGTCCAGAATGTAGCTTGAAACATACACACAGCACAATAAGCCATGCACTACAAGATATACAAGTGCATTGAACAGCGCGAAAAATGCTTCCCAGGGAAATGATTTGAACTAAATAGTGGTATCAGCCTGAATGCATAGGGAGAGGCTAGAGGACAGCCATTTACAGATTAAAGGCTCAACAAAGCGTGCCACATTCTAGTGAGGAAATACACAAACTTACAGGGCAGCCGTCAACTTCATAGACGACATCAAAGATCTGCTTCTGTCCCTCTGTCTTTCTCTTGTCTTCGTTTATATGACTGGGGGATAAAATGCATTCAGTTTAGCCAACTGATGCTACAATCACTTTATGTAAATGAGAGGGATAATGGATGAGGCTTCAACTTCATTACAACAAAATGCTTCAGGCATGGCTGAAGATGCACAGTTGACTCACGTCATAACTTCCTTGAGTGATTCGATTGCCTTCTCCAAAGTGATTTTGTCAGGGTGGTCATCAGCAGTGTGCTTCTTAATATCTGCAGCATGGATGGGGTCAATGGACAATAATATACATAATTGATAGAATAATGAAAAGTGAAGGGCAAACAACTGACATGACAAGGACAGATTTTTAACAGTGGATAAAGGCGAGGAGCATCTTTTTTTCTTTGTGACATTTCAGTTGCAAATCAAGCACTCTTCATACTAGTGTTGTCACGATACCAGAATGTTGAATTCGATACCAATACCAGGTTTAGTATCACGATACCAAAACGACGCCATGGCAAAAAAAGAAAGCCGGGATAATTTTTTTGTGGAAGGCTGAACTAGTTACAACTTGTTACTAGTTAGCAACATATTGATTACTTTAATTTCCCCAAAAACGTACAACAGTGAATGTAATGTAAGCCTGCCTACCTGTTACAATTGACCCATCTTACATTTCAAATAAAATAAAATTTTATTTAGCCCACGGTCTCCTGTATGCAGTCACATCGAATTGCCGAGCACTATGCTGATATACTCTTTTAAAAAACTGCAGTTTGCGCTAATTTTTAGGAGTTTAAAAATAAATGAGGTAGTGATGGAAAGCAGGTCTTTTTAACAAGGGCCATCAAAACTGCTTTCAAAATGTTTTTCCCGCGATTGCTTTAAGAAATGTTGCATATTGACTGCTTATTAGAATGCATGGTTCTCTTCCTGTCGAAAGTCGTAACTTTAACTATTTCTCGCACATCGACAAGCTGACTAGTTCTCTTCCTGTCGAAAGTCGTAACTTTAACTATTTCTCGCACATCGACAAGCTGACTAGGTAAATAGGTAAACTATTCTACTATGGGGTTGTCTGATTTTGCTGTTCGTTAGTTGTTTTGTTGGCAGAGGAGATATATATACAGTTGAAGTTGGAAGTTTACATATATTTAGGTTGGAGTCATTAAAACTCGCTTTTCGACCACTCCACAAATTTCTTGTTAACAAACTATAGGTTTTAGCAAGTCGGTTAGGACATCTACTTTGTGCATGACAAGTAATTTGTCCAACAATTGTTTACAGACAGATTATTTCACTTATAATTCACCGTATCACAATTCCAGTGGGTCAGAAGTTTACATACACTAAATTGACTGTGTCTTTAAACAACTTGGAAAATTCCAGAAAATGATGTCATGGCTTTAGAAGCTTCTGATAGGCTAATTGACATCATTTGAGTCAATTGGAGGTGTACCTGTGGATGTATTTCAAGGCCTACCTTCAAACTCAGTGCCTCTTTGCTTGACATCATGGGAAAATGAAAAGAAATCAGCAAAGACCTCAGAAAAAAAAATGGTAGACCTCCACAAGTCTGGTTCATCCTTGGGAGCAATTTCCAAACGCCTGAAGGTACCACGTTCATCTGTACAAACAATAGTACGCAAGTATCAACACCATGGGACCACGCAGCCGTCACACCGCTCAGGAAGGAGAAGCATTCGGTCTCCTAGAGATTAACGTACATTGGTGCGAAAAGTGCAAATCAATCCCAGAACAACAGCAAAGGACCTTGAGAAGATGCTGGAGGAAACAGGTACAAAAGTATCTATATCCACAGTAAAACGAGTCCTATATCGACATAACCTGAAAGGCCGCTCAGCAAGGAAGAAGCCACTGCTCCAAAACCGCTATAAAAAAGCCAGACTACGGTTTGCAACTGCA
Source organism: Coregonus lavaretus (assembly GCF_964263955.1). Classification (NCBI taxonomy): domain Eukaryota; kingdom Metazoa; phylum Chordata; class Actinopteri; order Salmoniformes; family Salmonidae; genus Coregonus; species Coregonus lavaretus. The sequence goes on along the minus strand of NC_139993.1, from coordinate 42,689,448 downwards.
CATGGGGACAAAAAAGTACTTTTTGGAGAAATGTCCTCTGGTCTGATTAAACAAAAATAGAACTGTTTGGCCATAATGACCATCGTTATGATGCAAGCCCGAAGAACACCATCCCAACCGTGAAGCACAGGGGTGGCATCATCATGCTGTGGGGGTGCTTTGCTGCAGGAGGGACTGGTGCACTTCACAAAATAGATGGCATCATGAGGAAGGAAAATTATGCGGATATATGGAAGCAACATCTCAAGGCATCAGTCAGGAAGTTAAAGCTTGGTCGCAAATGGGCCTTCCAAATGGACAATGACCCCAAGCATACTTCCAAAGTTGTGGCAAAATGGCTTAAGGACAACAAAGTCAAGGTATTGGAGTGGCCATCACAAAGCCCTGACCTCAATCCTATAGAAAATTTGTGGGCAGAACTGAAAAATCGTGTGCGAGCAAGGAGGCCTACAAACCTGACTCAGTTACACCAGCTCTGTCAGGAGGAATGGGCCAAGATTCACCCAACTTATTGTGGGAAGCTTGTGGAAGGCTACCAGAGTTAGACAATTTAAAGGCAATGCTACCAAATATTAATTGAGTGTATGTAAACTTCTGACCCACTGGGAATGTGATGAAAGAAATAAAAGCTGAATTAAATCATTCTCTCTACTATTATTCTGACATTTCACATTCTTAAAATAAAGTGGTGATCCTAACTGACCTAAGACAGGGAATTTTTACTAGGATTAATGTCAGGAATTGTGAAAAACTGAGTTTAAATGTATTTGGCTAAGGTGTATGTAAACTTCCGACTTCAACTGTATATATAAACTCAGCAAAAAAAGAAACGTCCACTCACTGTCAACTGCGTTTATTTTCAACAAACTTAAAATGTGTAAATATTTGTATGAACGTAACAAGATTCAACAACTGAGACAAACTGAACAAGTTCCACAGACATGTGACTAACAGAAATGGAATAATGTATCCCTGAACAAAGGGGGGGTCAAAATCAAAAGTAACAGTCAGTATCTGGTGTGGCCACCAGCTGCATTAAGTACTGCAGTTCATCTCCTCCTCATGGACTGCACCAGATTTGCCAGTTGTTGCTGTGAGATGTTACCCCACTCTTCCACCAAGGCACCTGCAAGTTCCCAGACATTTCTGGGGGGGAATGGCCCTAGCCCTCACCCTCCGATCCAACATGTCCCAGACGTGCTCAATGGGATTGAGATCTGGGTTCTTCGCTAGACATGGCAGAACACTGACATTCTTGTCTTGCGGGAAATCACGCAGAGAACGAGCAGTATGGCTGGTGGCATTGTCATGCTGAAGGGTCATGTCAGGATGAGCCTGCAGGAAGGGTACTACATGAGGGAGGAGGATGTCTTCCCTATAACGCACAGCGTTGAGATTGCCTGCAATGACAACAAGCTCAGTCCGATGATGCTGTGACACACCGCCCCAGACCATGACGGACCCTCCACATCGATCTCGCTCCAAAGTACAGGCCTCGGTGTAACGCTCATTCCTGCGACGATAAACGCGACTCCGACAAATCCGCGACTCGTCAGTGAAGAGCACTTTTTGCCAGTCCTGTCTGGTCCAGCGACAGTGGGTTTGTGCACATAGGCAACGTTGTTGCCGGTGATGTCTGGTGAGGACCTGCCTTACAACAGGCCTACAAGCTCTCAGTCCAGCCTCTCTCAGCCTATTGCGGACAGTCTGAGCACTGATGGAGGGATTGTGCATTCCTGGTGTAACTCGGGCAGTTGTTGTTGCCATGCTGTACCTGTCCCGCAGGTGTGATGTTCAGATGTATCGATCCTGTGCAGGTGTTGTTACACGTGGTCTGCCACTGCGAGGACGATCAGCTGTCCGTCCTGTCTCCCTGTAGCGCTGTCTTAGGTGTCTCACAGTACGGACATTGCAATATTGCCCTGGCCACATCTGCAGTCCTCATGCCTCCTTGCAGCATGCCTAAGGCACGTTATCGCAGATGAGCAGGGAACCTGGGCATCTTTCTTTTGGTGTTTTTCAGAGTCAGTAGAAAGGCCTCTTTAGTGTCCTAAGTTTTCATAACTGTGACCTTAGTTGCCTACCGTCTGTAAGCTGTTAGTGTCTTAACGACCATTCCACAGGTGCACGTTCATTAAGGGACATTTCTATTTTTGCTGAGTTTCTCTCTCTTGCTGACTCCCCATTGCATGCGCAAGAGCATGTCGCCTAGCCTACTACTGCCTTGAGAGAATTCAGACAAATTACTAGACCGACACGATCCACTCAGTCAATATACGGCATGAGACACATTTGATAGAAGTACCGAAAGTAACAGAAATTCTACTACCGAACCGTTTTTCATGTTCTAGTATTGAAAAAGTACCTAAGTTTAGGGATACCGTGCAACACCTCTTCATATTGCAGGTGAGGAGAATGCATTATAATTAGTACTTTATCATGCCACATATGCAGCATGTTGCTCAACATGTGGCTGTCAAGTGTGTGCAGTGTGTGTGTGTAGTTTACCGTTGAGAAGGAGGGCCACACTAGGCAGTCTCTGCACGGGGCGAATCAGAAGCTCCACCAGCGTCTGCCGCCCACACTCGGGCTTCGACTGATTGATCTGGAGGCAAGAAAACACTGCTGTTGAAGCAGAGACCTGACAGATGTCGCAGCCTACTCATTTAAACATGCTCGCACGCACTAACAGAGTTTTTATCTCCATGCTTACTTTACATAAAGAGATGAGCAATGAATGAACTTTAACATGAGGGATATGGTAACTTCAAAACCCACACTCACATGGATGTATACACGAATGTACATAGTCTCACCACAGTGGTCACGTACCTTGAGGAAAGCATGGAACCGTGGCTTCTGCTTCTCACACATCACTATGGTCTCCTTGCTCATCTCAAAGAAGTTGACGAATGGCGGGTAAGCCTTCACCAGGTCTTTAGACTGACAGACAAAGGAACAGTCAGAATGTCCAAAATGGCTAAATACAACATGTTCAGAACAAAGGCCTGTTATACTCACGTATTTGAGAATGATGTCCCCGACACTTTTGTCCTCAGACCAGTCCATGACCAGCTTCTCCAGATCGGCCTGTCAAAACAACCCAATAAGAAACAGAGGGTCTTTAGATGACAACGACAGATTGAACTCTTGCTCAGTTAACCTTGGGACATTTTCAGGAGAGGTGCTTACCTTTATCCTGGTGTGTACATCATAGATATCTGGGATGCTGCCAAAGATGGTCTTGATTTCTTCCTGAGCCAAAATGGGTCCTCCAACTTGGTCTTCCTTTTCCAGGGGGAGTTTGAACAACTAAAGGAACAGACGTTTCAGGTGAGACACAGCCAAGATCCTACTATTCCCTAAACCAATACACACAGCTGGTACCATTGACTTATGCATGGGCGGAGAAGTCAACCAACTGGCTGTGAAACACAAATGGTTTAGATAAGGCCTCACTATTTCAGACTGAATAGTACTACCAGAATGTTATAAAAAATAAAAGAAGAAAGTAAAATCTATATTCAACATTGGGGAAGATAAATATTTTTAGAGTGCAGGAATGTATTAAATATAAACAAGCCACCCTCCCTTCCCATCTAATCAAAGACTTAATCCCACTAAAAGTCCTCTGATCTAGCAAAGATACAGTGAGGGAAAAAAGTATTTGATCCCCTGCTGATTTTGTACGTTTGCCCACTGACAAAGAAATGATCAGTCTATAATTTTAATGGTAGGTTTATTTGAACAGTGAGAGACAGAATAACAACAAAAAAATCCAGAAAAACGCATGTTAAAAATGTTATACATTTATTTGCATTTTAATTGAGGGAAATAAGTATTTGACCCCCTCTCAATCAGAAAGATTTCTGGCTCCCAGGTGTCTTTTATACAGGTAACGAGCTGAGATTAGGAGCACACTCTTAAAGGGAGTGCTCCTAATCTCAGCTTGTTACCTGTATAAAAAGACACCTGTCCACAGAAGCAATCAATCAGATTCCAAACTCTCCACCATGGCCAAGACCAAAGAGCTCTCCAAGGATGTCAGGGACAAGACTGTAGACCTACAAAAGAATGGAATGGGCTACAAGACCATCGCCAAGCAGCATGGTGAGAAGGTGACAACCGTTTGTGCGATTATTCACAAATGGAAGAAACACAAAATAACTGTCAATCTCCCTCGGCCTGGGGCTCCATACAAGATCTCACCTCGTGGAGTTGCAATGATCATGAGAACGGTGAGGAATCAGCCCAGAACTACACGGGAGGATCCAGAACTACACGGGAGGATCTTGTCAATGATCTCAAGGCAGCTGGGACCATAGTCACCAAGAAAACAATCGGTAACACACTACGCCGTGAAGGACTGAAATCCTGCAGCGCCCGCAAGGTCCCCCTGCTCAAGAAAGCACATATACAGGCCCCTCTGAAGTTTGCCAATGAACATCTAAATGATTCAGAGGAGAACTGGGTGAAAGTGTTGTGGTCAGATGAGACCAAAATCGAGCTCTTTGGCATCAACTCAACTCGCCGTGTTTGGAGGAGGAGGAATGCTGCCTATGACCCCAAGAACACCATCCCCACCATTAAACATGGAGGTGGAAATATTATGCTAAGGGGGTGTTTTTCTGCTAAGGGGACAGGACAACTTCACCGCATCAAAGGGACGATGGACGGGGCCATGTACCGTCAAATCTTGGGTGAGAACCTCCTTCCCTCAGCCAGGGCATTGAAAATGGGTCGTGGATGGGTATTCCAGCATGACAATGAACCAAAACACACAGCCAAGGCAACAAAGGAGTGGCTCAAGAAGAAGCACATTAAGGTCCTGGATTGGCCTAGCCAGTCTCCTGACCTTAATCCCATAGAAAATCTGTGGAGGGAGCTGAAGGTTCGAGTTGCCAAACGTCAGGCTCGAAACCTTAAAGACTTGGAGAAGATCTGCAAAGAGGAGTGGGACAAAATCCCTCCTGAGATGTGTGCAAACCTGGTGGCCAACTACAAGAAACGTCTGACCTCTGTGATTGCCAACAAGGGTTTTGCCACCAAGTACTAAGTCATGTTTTGCAGAGGGGTCAAATACTTATTTCCCTCATTAAAATGCAAATCAATTTATAACATTTTTGACATGCGTATTTCTGGATTTTTGTGTTGTTATTCTGTCTCTCACTGTTCAAATAAACCTACCATTACATTTATAGACTGATCATGTCTTTGACAGTGGGCAAACGTACAAAATCAGCAGGGGATCAAATACTTTTTTCCCTCACTGTACATTTGGCTTTCCCTGAAAAATGTATAAAAAAAATGCTCCAAATGGCTTTTAATTACATTTTGTTCTAATAAAAATACATTTTAACAAGCGCCCAACATGTGTGAATCATAATGGAGTAATTGGTATTCAAGCCCACTCTTGACAGGCCAGCTTATCGGCGGACTTCAGAAGGCAGCGGACATGGGGTCGACCTGTCAGCAGTCAGTGTTAAAAGACCATCTGACGTGAAGCCTGCCATCTGTCTCATCTGGGCTGGCATGGTGTAGTGGGCATGGGACAGAGAGGACACAATACTACTGGTTACTTCATAAGAGTGGGGGTGGGTGACTGGGCATGGGTGAAAGTAAACACAGGTGATTTAGGGGGGAGTGAGCCAAGGAGTGGGTACACTATTTTTGGCATAGTGATGTTTGCTTAACAAGAGAGCGAGCGAGGACATTCCATTCTACTGTTATCATAGTAATGCTACAGCGAGCAGAGAGATGGAGAATTGCCAAAGTGGGAGCGATGAGACAAGGAAAGGCCGGAGGCTTGGATCGATGAGCAACAGAGGGTGAGTGGTGTGAGTGGGAGCCTGCCTGCCTGGCTGACAGTCCTGATGCTCATAATCCTAATCATTTTCTCCCCCACTGGTAACTCGATTCAGGCACCGGTGGGACAGCCTGATAACGACCCCAGCATCCCCGGTCGTGTTTTGTGAGCCCGATGTCCACAGCAGCAGCAACAACAAACCTGCATGACAGTGGTGAGAATATCCACATAGTTGCTCTCTGTCTGGTATAACTCCTTGGAGACCTGCCATCTTGCCGACTGCTTCAGGACAGCAGGTGTAGAGCTCTTCGACGGCCGGGAGTGTTCTGGAAAAGAGCCAGAGAGTCAAGAAGTGAATCTTGATTGAGACAGTGGGGAAAAACGTTTTCTTCGACGATCCACAATCCAGAACCTTTTGACTTCCTGTATGTCTCAGTTGAGGAAATGGGTATCTTGTCTGACATGCAGAGTGAAGGCTACTCTGTGGAAGCTTTGGGCTTTTGTCTTAGCTAGTGAGAATCATTTGAGAATGCAACAAAAAAACATATTTCATATCATATCATCCTCAAATCAACTCTCCAGGCTTTAACTCTCAATGTACTATTCTTGCTGTTGCACCTCTTTGATCAGCAAGACAGCTGTAAAAAACCTTCTTATATAGTTTCTAATATCATGCAAAATCAGATTCCCCCACAGTGACAGTTCAACTGAGTGACAGTTAAACTGAGTGACCTGTCTTCTCCTGGCCTGCGCTGAGACAGAGTGACTCCTGGGACGAGTCCATCCATGAAGCCTCCTCCGTCTCTGTGGCCTGGGCCATTCCCCCCCACTCTAGTGTCCCTGTCTCCAGCTGTGGGGTAGGGGTGCTAGTGCAGTGGAAGGTCCACTCTTGGTCTGCTCCCCTACTCCTCCTCATCCTCATCTGCCTTCTGGTCTCAGCACAGACCCTCATATGCCTGCTGCGCTCTACACTGTCCTCTGAAAGACAAGGTGTTCAGTCTCATTGGGGGTTGGGGGGGGGGGTTCAAACAGAATAGCAGAGCATGTTGCTTCTTCCTGCCTCCCTCTGCGACCAGCAGTGACTGTCTCCACAGTCTATGACAGGGCCCTGATTACAACTGACATGAGACACTAATTATGCTATAATCCCTGTCTCTTTTTGCCTGCATAAAATTTTAACGAGGACAGAGGGGCTTATTAACCACAGTTGATGGGCTAACACCCAGTGTTTCCAGCCCTGTGACATGACATGTGTGGCTGATTATGAGTGACTGTGGCTCCTCTCTCACCTGCCAGGGCCTTGCAGGTCTCTGGGGTGTTGGAGATGTCCAGCAGAGAACCAATGGACAGGGAGTGCTCGGCAGAAGGCCTCTTGCGGGGGGGAGGGAAGGGGGAGATCTCTGTCTCCTTGGTGAGCTGGGCCAGAGTGTCCCTCAGACGCCTCCTCTTCCGGTTACTGTTGGGTGTGTTGAGGGACAGCAGGGACACAGCCTTCTTCATCACAGGACTGTCCATCTGAGAGCAGGAGAGTAGCAGAAACATGGTCATGACGGATGAGGATGTATGGAGAAAATGAGTGTAAAATGGGAAAGGACTTCAGTTTGGTGGAAAGTAATCTTGTTTAACCGAGATCTAAAATCTTGCGTCATCTGGTCAGATGCTCGATTACGTTCTGGAGGGAGAAAATTGTGATACCGAGACTTGTCTTTACCTTCGTAAACAGAAACTCTGAGCCAAAGGAGTTCGGACATATAATGTGTGTATTTGAAAAATATGCATTCTTTCAGCTTTTCCTAGGTCACTTCACTCTCTCCAAAGGAAGAGACTCGTGAGGATGTGTGCAACACAGCTATATAGAACCTCAGCAGTGTCCATTCCACTGTATAGAGATTTGTACAGGGGCATTGGTAGGATAAATCAGATTGACTCAGACAGAACTTACCTTCTCATAGAAGTACATGGACTCCCCTGCTCTGGCATCCATCTGTATGCTCCCCCAGAACCACTTAAACAGCCAAAGAAACAGAGTATTGATACAAGGTTGGGAACACCAGTGTTGACTATCTCTGTTCAAATTACTTGTCTAGTCGAAAGGAAAATAAAATATTGATCCATCCAAGTCAGTATATCATTACAACTAAACACATTGAATAGAAATGCTTATTTGACATACTGCTTAGAAAAAAACAATGCTAATTTTCCAAGACTTGACAGTGCCAATGTATTAGAAAAATGCATTAATTTGAGGTGCATAAATGCCTGAATTTGAGGTAGTATGCTTCAGTCAGACACTGTTCATCTGGGATTTTTAAAAGTGTGTCTGCCTCCTGCCGGTTCAGTGATGTAAGCTGACATCTACTACACTGAAATGCTCACCTCCTGCTTAACAACATAAAGTCTCTTTGACGGTACGAATGGCAGCTCCTTGACAGAGTTTTCCTCCACCACCATGTGCGTGCACTTCTCATCTCCAACCTCCAGGTAGCTGCCCCCTTGGAGAAACACGTTAGGATTAAGGTTTTAGAAACTCCAAAAGGACTCCATAATATGAGGGAGGACAGAAATAAAGACTATTGAACAGGAATGTGTACATGCAGAGCAGCCTTGGTAAAGACTAGACATAACATATCAAAGAACAAAAAAATAAATACTGAAAAGTTCTAACAAATATGAATCAGCAAGATCTCAGGCCAATACCATGTTTGACTGTCCTTTCCTCCATGTTGGTCTTGTCTTCGTCTGAGAAACCCAGGAAGCTCAGCACACAGTCTTGAAAGGGGGGAACTTTGAACTCTGTGCGGAACTCTTCATCTCCAGCATGGAATTTTCTGTAAGAACAGGTGGTTGTCAGCCCCTATGCATGTACATTGCGTATACAAAACATTAAGAACACCTGCTTTTTCCATGACAGACTGACCAGGTGAATCCATGTGAAAGCGATGATCCCTTATTAATGTGACTTGTTAAATCCATATCAATCAGTGTAGATGAAGGGGAGGAGACAGGTTAAAAAAGGGGTTTTAAGCCTTGAGACAATTGAGACATGGATTGTGTGTGTGCCATTCAGACGGTGAACGGGCAAGACAAAACATGTAAGTGCCTTTGAATTGGGTATGGTAGTAGGTGCCAGGCGCACCGGTCTGTGTCAAGAACTGCAACGCTGCTGTTTTTTTTTACGCTCAACAGTTTCCCGTGTGTATCAGTATGAAAGATGTATGCACTCACTAACTGTAAGTCGCTCTGGATAAGAGCGTCTGCTAAATGACAAAAAATTTAAATGTATCAAGAATTGTCCACCACGCAAAGGACATCCAGCCAACTTGACACAACTGTGAGAAGCATTGGAGTCAACATGGGCCAGCATCCCTGTGGAACACTTCAACACATTGTAGAGCCCATGCCCCGACGAATTGAGACTGTTCTGAGGGAAGAGTAGGTGCAACTCAATATTAGGAAGGTGTTCCTAATGTTTTGTATACAATAGTATAAGTTGATGTACAAACATGAATGTGAAGACCACAATCAGGTCAATAAGGACTGGGCATGCAGTTGGCTTTGGCCATTGTCTGGAGCATGAGGAGGTACTTACACATCATCTCTATGCTCCCAGGCCTTATGGATCCATGTTGGGGTGAGGATGGGCGTGCCCATACACACAGCAAGCTACAAGAGACAGGTACACGTCACATTAGGAGAATGATCTATTGTTTAGAAATGTGTATTGAGGTTATTTGCCCTCTGTAACATTAACAGCATGTAGGCTATATTTGCCAGGTACTGCAAGAGGACAAAAGTATATTCTTCAAAGTTAAGGATGAAAAAAGGCATGTGTATTTAAACTGCTCTCATTCTTGTACTTCCGATGTAAAACAGCTCAGTTTGTCTGTTAAGAGAACAAGGCTACTTTTCCTGTTTAAAGTGCTGGAGCAAAAAATGCCGAAACAAGTTAAGCTTTCAATTCAGAAAAGGATGGGGTATGGAGAAAAGCAAACAGAACTACAGAGAATCAATACAACTAAAAACGTCAGTCAGCAAGTGAAATGTCATGTGGTGAACAAAATAATCCAACGAGAGTTAAGAGCGACTCCTTGAGGAGAATCTATCGAAAACACGTCTTAAAAGAACCAATGAGGGAGTGTATTAGCACTCAGCGAGTTTTGATAGTTCCACTGCACAGTTTAAACTAAGTTTGAGGAAGTTCACTTAAAAATATGGAAGAAATGGTGGCACAAAATCACAACTAAATCATATGGATTAGGCTTATACATGAGCTCTTCCAGATGGGAGGAAAGGTTAGGGGTGTTTTACAAACCTTGTACTTCTCGCCATGAGTGGAGTATGCAATGAGATGGGTGACTTTAGTGCTGAAGTCCTTACGGATGGCGCCACCCATGTGATGCACCAGATTCACCAGGTGTTTCTACAGGGGATAAAGGAAAGTGACATTTGGCACCAACAAATATATCTTAGCATCAAAATACCAAACAAACCCAACATGTTGGTACTTGGTAGTGTTACAAATGACAAAATCAGCTTGAATGCATTACACTTACAACTGCCTCTTTGCTGCGGAAACCAGTGAAACACAGCGATAAGCTGAGCATGGTGGTAGAGTATAAAGGACGAGAGGAAAATGGCAGGGGCTGTGGGAAACAAAAACAAACAATATGGTTCTCATAAATCTCTGATATTGGAAACTTTCCTCCACTGCTTTTATCAAGTTCTAATCTTTTGGGGGTGCTTTACTGGTCAGTAGCAAAGCTGTATGTAAGGCCTATGCATTTAGAAGTATGTGATGTTTGTGTTCTGTTGATACATCTCAAAGTTAACATGCTCTGTAGATAAGGGGAGAGAGATCCTGAGATAATTACTAATTCTGAATATTATGGCCATATTTCATGCCTTTTGCGGCAGTGTCTGTCCTTGTTCAGTTTTTAGAATTGTGTTGTACTCCTCCATAGATCTACAGTAATCTTAGAGCGGTGACTGGTGAGATGTGCAGTGATCTGTGGCCAGTGGTGTGTCCATCTCCTGCAGTAATCGGACTGTGTTGAGCAGGTGCTCTGCTTAGACCCAGATAACAGTGATGCATTTCTCAGGGTTCCCGGGAACAATCAAAACCCTTCTATAAATCTATTTAACTTCAAAGCACAACTTTTTCTGGATTTTACTTCATCTTCCCGTAGCAGGCAGATGCTAAATTGTGCCATAACAGTCAAAACATCAGATCTTGAACCTGAGAAGAATGATCCATAGCCGAGCACTATCCCTGAGTGATTGAGGGAGTATATTTCAGGAGTGATTTGCTCCTGTCCTTACCTCCTCTCGTCCCGCACAGTGCAGAACAACCGGGGGGCCCACGATCCGGTTGTCATGTTTGTAAAGGTAGCTGTAGTCAGGTGAGGCAAAGTCTGTAAGCACGAACACAGTCTCAAACTCTGTGTTTTCTCCGTCTCCAAACTCTTTGACATTGTCTGTCTTTATGCAAGGCACGTTGATATCCTGTGGATTAAAAGTCACTGTTAATGAGAGCAGGGACACGCAAGCAGCACTTTGATATAAAAATGAGTAATTTTATAATAATGAGGGGTATATCATTTTGCAATATGAATGACTCATTTATAGCACATTTAGGTGAGTTTAGAGCAAACAGGAACATTGAAGTTCAGGTACTTGAAAGCCGTTCATTCATTTGCAGAGACACAGACTAACGCACACCATGATGACATTCCTAAATGCCGTATGAAACAATTGAGTGCTCACTCAGATTAAGACGTTATTTAGTTTTTGATTAAATCACTAAATTCAGTCAAGAGCAGAAATTGAATCAAGAACACAAAAGGTCAAATATTGCTACCATAAATCAGAGGGACTAGAGTAATCAACAGTGTGAACATGTTAGATCATTATGTTAGACATTTAGCTTGGACACCAGGTGTTAATAGAAATCTGTGAAATGTACCAGTAATTGTGACGATACTGCTGCAGTTACACACAAATCACCCTGTGATTGCCCATGCAAAGAGACCCCTTGGTGCATTAAAGTATGCAACACACTCCCAGTCCGGACAAAGACATACCATATTGACTATAGATTTAATAAATTTCTCTCTGGCCTCAACGCCCGGTTCCCCTCCTTTAATCTTAACCACCGGGACTTCCATTATCCTGATGGCCTGTAAAATTAAGCATTAATGTCAAGCTGGCGACACCAAACTGACAAATTCTCTAAACAAGGGGCCTGTGTCCTTGCAACCCAGAAGGCAATGACTTCAAACAAATGTCAAATGCGATCTAGGGGGAAAGTTCTGATAAATTAAAAGTTCAAAGCAGCAGGAGGACTTTTCTTTGTCGATTCATTCTGATTAAACTGTTGGCGGATGTGACACTAATACAGATTGTCCCACAAAATAGATAATTTAAAGGGGAAGTTCAATTGTTTTTTGTAAAAAATATATATATAATTATCAATCTTTCTGTGCTTGTAGTTGATCCCCCAAACTGTTTTTTAAAATATTTTGTTAAAGAGAAAATTGCTTGTCACATTTTGCAGAGTCATCACTTGCCATTGACTACAATGCAATTTGAAAATGTGTCTAAAGCATGTTATAAAACTCTGCAAAACACTAAACCAACTCATATTACATCAAAATCTCATTCTGGATAATGCCTGCACAATTTAAAAAATATATAAATGTTAACCACTGTCCCATAAACCCATGTTTGAATGATGCTGTTTACAACAACACAAATATGCAAATATGGATTTACAGGACAGTGGAAAATATTTTAAAAAATTGAATGCAGAGGCATCATCCAGAATGAGATTATGATCATACTTCAGATCTGACAAGTTCCTCAATTGTTCTCAAGGGTGAACCTGTTTTATTCCCGCAGTTAGGCTTGTGCCACTGCTTCACGTTCACAGATAAAGCACATTTGCCCACTCCCCTCCCCTGACTCACACACAGAGAGGCACATGTCTCCTGTCCTGCCTTCACCATGAAAGCTTTGGCAGTAGTGTGTCTCTAAAGGCTAAGGACAGGACAGAGTCTGAAGTTTAACTGGAGAACCTGGGTGAGATTCTTCTCATCTTGGCCAAAGCTAGATTGCTAAATATATAGGCTATATTAGTCCTACATTTATTTGTAATGACAGTGACTCAATGTACTCATTATCCTGAAAACAAAATAAAATCACAAGAAACAAACCATAATGCAATGTTGTTTTCACAATGACAACCCATACAACTGGGCTCAGAACTATTAAGGCATGGTACCTGCAGTGCTTTGACAAGTGCTCCATTTTTGGCAGCTTCTCCCACAAGAACGACTCTGGTTTCGACACAATGCAGCATCTCTACAAGAGAATACAGAGGACCAAGGGCTCAGTGAATCGCAAAGGTAATGTGAAAGCAATCATAGAAAGAAGTCCTTCCTGTTTTGAGTGAGCCTCAGGTAAAAGGAAGTTAATATCCAATTGATTGAGAGAAGGGGAAACTATTGCCTTCCATGTCTTCAGAGTCCAAACTCAGGAATACATCCTTAGTAGTCTCAGCCATCCTTGAGTCATACACAGAGGAGTCCACCAGCAGACTCTGAGCCCTCCCGAAAGTAACTATGCTGCTGTCAGCCATGGCAGTGTGACAAGGGTGGTGGCACAATCCTGTCCAAACAATCAAAAGTTAGGAGAGTTAGAGCTTGAGGAGAGAGCGAGGTGTCAACTGCCAAACCACTTGGAATAAAAATGATGGAAATAAATGTTTTATTGAAGTCTGAACTAGGCCTGACTGTGTTGCTACAAAGCCAGCTAGTTTGGACGAGTGTTGTTGATCTGAGTGTTAACGTTAGATTCAAGACAGTAAGCTAGCCACATGATTACGATTGGTTTGTTTTATAAGATATAACGTTACGTATCTGAATATTGGTAACTGTTAGCTAGCTAACGTTAGCTATGTGCACATTGGTGCAATGTCTAAGTTGGTTTGAGCAAGTAAGAAGTTGATAAACTAACGTTAGCTAACTAGTTATTCAAGATTCCTATCTCCAACTATTGTTCTAAATGTATAACTAACGTTAGCTAACTAGTTATCGTTATTCCGCCTGGGTATTACAAGCGTTTTTAGTAGCTACCTTTGCCATACGTAAAAAATGTATGCGTACATGACTGTAAGTCGCTTTGGATAACTAAATGGCATATTATATTATATTTAACGTTAGACGGACTCTAGCTTGGGTCATAACATTGGGAGTCTGTGTAGTTAAGCTGTGTCCCAAAGTTAGACGTACTACGTCGATTTTTTTAACTGTTCCTATTGAAAAGCAATATCCCATGGCCATGTATAAATACAGTAACAGACGTCCCCATTTAGCAACAACTTGGATTAACGTTCTTTAGCTAGCTAGCTAGCAACAATGTGTGCATTAACGTACAGTGGAAAACCTTGCCAAAGGCTGAACGAAGCAGGCTGGCTAACGTTAACAGTAGTTATCAACATTACCCAACACAACGTGTTGCTAGCGACCTGCTGAACAACTTTAGCTACCTTGGTTAGCGTGCTAGCTAGTAAGGCCAAGGGTGCAGCTTGTTAGTTAGCTACTTAATAATCATGGTTGATGGGAGAAATACACAGAAACGTCAAATGACTTACCAAAAGCTTTGGAAATAACTAAAAATAATCGCAGGTGACAGTTGCAAACTGGCTAGTCGACCAGTTCAGCTAGCGGTTGGCTAACTGAATTGACACTGGTATCTGCAGGTTATTCCTGTCTCTAAAAGTAAATATCTAGATTTGCGGTACAACAAACAAACATTTAAGTAACTCCTGGTTTAAATATTAGCTAATGCATACTGAAAAAGCGAAATTAACTTCGATTGTCGGAATTAATTGTTTGTCTGCATAATCCATTTTCTTTGAGACATTGTACTCTCGTGGACAAATCAGTTCGCTCAATCTGAATTCAAAAAGAAAGGCAAACAAGGCGGCTGTAATCTGATTGGACAAGAATGGCAAAGCCTGAGCTGAAGCAGCACTGCGGGGTTTCTGATTGGCTCGTGGATTCAAACTACGATGCCCACTGACACTGCGCTGGACACAGGGTTGACTACAAAGTTGCAAACATACATTTTCATCAGAGATTCTTCAAATTCCCCCTTCTGTTATAAATCCCTCATTAAACCTGGGCAACTTGTAGTTAATTGAGATATGGGAAAATGGGTGTCTACATTACATACCTCTCCGTTTTTCACTGACAATCTGAAATGGTCCACCCACACAGACAGTGCTGTGAAGAAGGCGCAACAGCGCCACTTCAACCTCACGAGGCTGAAGAAATTTGGCTTGGCCCCCAAGACCCTCACAAACTTTTACAGATGCACAATTGAGAGCATCCTGTTGGGCTGTATCACCGCCTGGTACGGCAACTGCAATGCCCGCAACCGCAGGGCTCTCCAGAAGGTGGTGCGGTCTGCCCAACGCATCCCCGGGGGCACACTACCTGCCCTCCAGGACACCGACAGCACCCGATGTCACAGGAAGGCCAAAAAGATCATCAAGGACATCAACAACCCGAGCCACGGCCTGTTCACCCCGCTACCATCCAGAAGGCGAGGTCAGTACAGGTGCATCAAAGCTGGGACCAAGAGACTGAAGAACAGCTTCTATCTCAAGGCCATCAGACTGTTAAATAGCCATCACTAGCCAGCTACCACCCAGGTATTCAACCCTGCACCTTAGAGGCTGCTGCCCTACAAACATAGACATGGAATCACTGGTCACTTTAATAATGGAACACTGGTCACTTTAATAATGTTTACATACTGCTTTATCATTTCATATGTATATACTGTGGTCCTCTGTAGCTCAGCTGGTAGAGCACGGCGCTTGTAACGCCAAGGTAGTGGGTTCGATCCTCGGGACCACCCATACACAAAAAAAATCTATGCACGCATGACTGTAAGTCGCTTTGGATAAAAGCGTCTGCTAAATGGCAGGTAGCTTAGTGGGTAAGAGCGTTGTGCCAGTAACCGAAAGGTCGCTGGTTCTAATCCCCGAGCCGACTAGGTGAAAAATCTGTCGATGTGCCCTTGAGCAAGGCACTTAACCCTAAATTGCTCCTGTAAGTCGCTCTGGATAAGAGCGTCTGCTAAATGACAAAAATAATAAAAATAAAATATTATACTGTATTCTATTCTACTGTATTTTAGTCAATGCCACTCCGACATTGCTCGTCCTAATATTTATATATTTCTTAATTCCATTCTTTTACTTTTAGATTAGTGTGTATTGTTGTTAATTGTTAGATACTACTGCACTGTTGGAGCTAGGGACATAAGCATTTCGCTACACCCGCAATAACATCTGCTAAATATGTGTATGTGACCAATAAAATTTGATTTGATAAAGGTGCATTGTACATTCACAAGTGAGATAGTCTAGCACATCATTTATCCCTCTCCCCCCAGTTTCTAGGCCTACATGAAGAGGAGTGTGGAGCAACAAGACAGCGCCAACCTACGGTTTTCATTTCAATCCCACTCAGGCAAATCAACTTTCTCAGACTTGCACCCAGACAAGGCTTCAAGACAAAATACCTATAGTACAGGCCTACCTCTTTGAACTGCCCAATATTCCCTGGTGTCATCACTGAGAGTTTGTTCCCTGGGCCGATGCTCATGATGAATTCCTCCCAGCAGGCCCTTCTGGCTGCGGTGCAGAGTTTGTCTTCACAGGGCCTCTGGAAACCTGCACCAAGCCTGGAGGACAAAGTGATGAGCACAAGCAAGTCCCTTTCCTCTTTTTCCTTTTCTCCCTCAAGTCCCAGCTTCTGTATGCCTGTCACATCTCCAGCTCTTTGTGCCAAGTCCTCTCTCCCCCTGTATTCCCATATGTAACTTCAAAGACATTGTACAACAAAGCTCAATGAAGCCTTGCCCTCCATCCCCCTGCCATTCCCTGTACCACACTCAATTTCTACCGCAGTGATTGGCTGTGATGGACTAAATGTTCACGTTGCAGTGATGAGCACCTTTTTGAAAAGGTCCAGGTCACTGCACAATACAGTTTTTTTGGAACACTTTGAGGTGGAGCTAAGGAATGCCCTAGTAGTGTATATGCCAATGGAAATTAAAAAGATACTGAAAGGCAATGCAAAACGACATGAAATGTACATCTATATGATACTCACCAGCAAGGAAATTTGGCTTACCGAGATGTTAATATCTTTCAAACTTTTAATCTAAAATTATGTTGCATAACAGTTATGTAAAGAAATCTGTTGATGCACTTAGAATGGCAGGTTTGGGTTCATTTTTCTGGTGAGAATGAATGATTCTGAGAGAAGGAATATACGTTTTTAGACATAATTTTCAAGTGCTATAAATAATGCTATTTTGATCATTTCTTTCATGTAACTGGTGCCAGAGACTAGATATCTTGAGCATTTAAAACTTTATGTGCTTGTTTTTTAAATAGAATTTCATCTTGGTAGAAGAAAGCAGATAAAAAGTTAGTACCAGTCACCAACTGAGGGAATACATTATGCTTTAAGTCTAACAATGTCTTTCTTCCTCCCCTTGGGGGAGTAGCAATAGGTAGGTAGGAATTACAATGGCTGGCTGTATTCTGCTACCTGAAACCCCATTGATCACTGACAAAAGAGCAGAAATAAATAATGGCTTTCAAGATGTATGTATTTTATCATATACTTTACAGAAAAGTAATTTACACTCATCACTTACATGGCATGGTCCATAAAAACAGTCACAGAATCATTCTGATTTCACCTTAAATAATTACATTTCATTTTAACACAGCCTTAAATCATCACAAATAAGTCAAAAACCGGTCTAAAAAGGCAGCTGCTTTGTGCTTTGTGGGAATTCATTGCCTTTTGGCTGAATTTAATAACGTCTTAGATATTTTTTAGCAGAGATCCTGTCTCAGAGATTAAGAACCAAAATACATTTATGAAAAAAATCCAGACCTCTTCTTCACATTCCATCACCAGGATTTACCACACTGTATCTAGAGTTTCCTCTGTCTTCAGTCCCTTTGTGCACATGCTGATAACTTTCAGTGTCTTAATTATTAAACACCCCAAATTGTTAAAACACAGTTGAAACGCTCCTTGACGGTCATTCATTGAATAATATGTTATTGTGAAAAAGAATGTGTTCTCAATGACTAACCTGGATATAAAAGTCAAATAAATAAATACACAAATGTTTGCAGTAGCAATACAGCTTTTTGAGGCTCTTTATATTACAAGATTGCTATACCGTGGTATGTTGTTATATAATATCTGGGGCATTCAACGCCATTCTATGGCTTAGAAACACTGATATTTATACAAAAGTCAGATGATAAACAGTTGAAGTATCTATCATATGAGTCATATCACTGATGGCCCTTAGCTAGTTCTTAAATATACAGTGAGGGAAAAAAGTATTTGATCCCCTGCTGATTTTGTACGTTTGCCCACTGACAAAGAAATGATCCGTCTATAATTTTAATGGTAGGTTTATTTGAACAGTGAGAGGCAGAATAACAACAAAAAAATCCAGAAAAACGCATGTCAAAAATGTTATAAATTGATTTGCATTTTAATGAGGGAAATAAGTATTTGACCCCCTCTCAGTCAGAAAGATTTCTGGCTCCCAGGTGTCTTTTGTACAGGTAACGAGCTGAGATTAGGAGCACACTCTTAAAGGGAGTGCTCCTAATCTCAGCTTGTTACCTGTATAAAAGACACCTGTCCACAGAAGCAATCAATCAATCAGATTCCAAACTCTCCACCATGGCCAAGACCAAAGAGCTCTCAGAGGATGTCAGGGACAAGATTGTAGACCTACACAAGGCTGGAAATGGGCTACAAGACCATCGCCAAGCAGCTTGGTGAGAAGGTGACAACAGTTGGTGCGATTATTCGCAAATGGAAGAAACACAAAATAACTGTCAATCTCCCTTGGCCTGGGGCTCCATGCAAGATCTCACCTCGTGGAGTTGCAATGATCATGAGAACGGTGAGGAATCAGCCCAGAACTACACGGGAGGATCTTGTCAATGATCTCAAGGCAGCTGGGACCATAGTCACCAAGAAAACAATCGGTAACACACTACGCCGTGAAGGACTGAAATCCTGCAGCGCCCGCAAGGTCCCCCTGCTCAAGAAAGCACATATACAGGCCCCTCTGAAGTTTGCCAATGAACATCTGAATGATTTAGAGGAGAACTGGGTGAAAGTGTTGTGGTCAGATGAGACCAAAATCGAGCTCTTTGGCATCAACCCAACACGCCGGAGGAGGAATGCTGCCTCCTCTGTAGCTCAGCTGGTAGAGCACGGCGCTTGTAACGCCAAGGTAGTGGGTTCGATCCCCGGGACCACCCATACACAAAAAATGTATGCACGCATGACTGTAAGTCGCTTTGGATAAAAGCGTCTGCTAAATGGCATATTAAATTATATATTATATTATATTATATTATAACACCATCCACACCGTCAAACATGGAGGTAGAAACATTATGCTTTGGGGGTGTTTTTCTGCTAAGGGGACAGGACAACTTCACCGCATCAAAGGTTACGATGGACGGGGCCATATACCGTCAAATCTTGGGTGAGAACCTCCTTCCCTCAGCCAGGGCATTGAAAATGGGTCGTGGATGGGTATTCCAGCATGACAATGACCCAAAACACACGGCCAAGGCAAAGTAAGGAGTGGCTCAAGAAGAAGCACATTAAGGTCCTGGAGTGGCCTAGCCAGTCTCCAGACCTTAATCCCATAGAAAATCTGTGGAGGGAGCTGAAGGTTCGAGTTGCCAAACGTCAGCCTCGAAACCTTAATGACTTGGAGAAGATCTGCAAAGAGGAGTGGGACAAAATCCCACCTGAGATGTGTGCAAACCTGGTGGCCAACTTCAAGAAACGTCTGACCTCTGTGATTGCCAACAAGGGTTTTGCCACCAAGTACTAAGTCATGTTTTGTAGAGGGGTCAAATACTTATTTCCCTAATTAAAATGCAAATCAATTGATAAAAAATTGTACATGCGTTTTTCTGAATTTTGTTGTTGTTATTCTGTCTCTCACTGCTCAAATAAACCTACCATTAAAATTATAGACTGATCATGTCTTTGTCAGTGGGCAAACATACAAAATCAGCAGGGGATCAAATACTTTTTTCCCTCACTGTACATAATAGTAAAACATTCTATATTCGGAACAAGCCAAAATCTGAAAGAAGTTGGCATGAATACTTTTATAATGATCAGATGGGAATTGATATTTATAGAATAGTTATACACAGATTTTACAAAAGTGAAAAAAAAGAAATATATTACATGTATGTACATACGATGAAGTAAAGAGCTATTTATGTTGTTGTTCAGGGAATAGTATCTCTTGCAAAATGAGCAATCCCTCAGTTATTTATAAAACAACTGAACTGGCAAACAATTCAGCAGGACGAAACAACAAAGTTTGAATTTTTAAGGTAAGAATACAATCAAGCTTGTCTACAATTGAGTCTATAGATCAAACATATTCCCCATTGATGGAGAGATCTCCAGTTTCCATGGTGGTACTTCTTGGCCCACTGTGTCCAGGATGGCCCTCCTCACAAGGGTTACCTGGGGTGTATTCATTATGCCTATTCTGTTGCAAAACGTTTTCCAACAAAAACGAAAGTTTCTATTGGACAAATTCAGGTAATTCCCTCCCCCTTTCATTCCATTTGCTCTGTTTGTTTCCGTTTGGTTCTTAAACGGTAAACGGTTTCCGTTGAAAGATGTAATGAATACACCCTTTATTAGGCCAGAGGAGGGAGTGTGTTGTGACGTAAAGGCACAGCAGCATATCTTTGAGAGCACTAATCAAGTACAGGGTTTGACACATGGCAGAATGGTGGTAAAAGTTATTTTCTTTAATCTCAGCAGCTGAGCCGAGCAAAAGAGTCTGGCATTTAGTCTTATTTTCAGTGTAGCATAGCAACAACAGAGGGCACCTACACCACTATTGACTTGACTTCAGACTTGCTGTTCTCTGTCTGAGCACAGCAGCTGAAATTGCTCCCCCACTGTGAGGCTTGACCAAGTTGGGCTACCAGCATGTTCCAGAAGTTCATGGCCAAATGGTCCATCATGCTTATCTACTTTCCTGAGATACATCTCCACACGTACTGCTTTCATTTTCCTCAGAGTCAGACAGAGCTGCTGTGCACATGTCACTGAAGATATCTGGAATAAAAAAAAAAGCAGAGTTAAAGATGCAAACTCACCTACATGGGAATTAGGATCTAACGTTATGGAGGCCAAGCAACAGGCGTGAAGGGAGTGGTGATTCTTAGGATTCAAACAACACCATCAGTCTTTTTAGAGAGGGGTTCCATAGCCTGGATACAATGACTGACCAAACAATGCAGTTTTAATAGCAGTGTAAAAAAGGACATGATGGTGAAACAATATCGATTAAGATCAATATCATTGAAGAGTGCTTCTATTAAACCTTACAGTAGTACAAACCAGTATGCTGCTGGAATGCGGCTTATAAATGGTTTCAAGTGAGAAAGCGCTGAGCAAAAATATGTCAACTGCCCAAGCATGGAACTCTGTTCTCGAAGAACACAAGATGGCATTCCTCTCAGTGCAGATAAGCGCCTGAGAGAGCACTTGTTTAAAGGACAGAGCTCCAACACAACAAGACAAGCAAGGCCGTGAACTGAACACTTCAAGGGAAGGCTGAGGTGAGGGAGGGAGGGGAGAGAGAGCATGCTGCAATGGATGACATCATGCTTTGCTTGTTCACCTCTCAGGCAAAAGCTTTACTATTAGCCTCCTCCCAAGCACACACCCCGCCCAATCCCCCAGCACCGAATCAAACTACCGCTTTGAGCTAGGGTGAGTGTTTTCTTGCAATGTCAGAAATACCAGTAGTGTTACTGAATGAGTGACCTCCTTCTGCTGCTGTCTGAAGTATACTGGGCGGTACCAGACCTGTCTTCTGAGTAATAAGATTCTTGACTAGCCTAAAACATGAAAGAAAATGTAGGCTTTAATGGAAAGGCTGTTGTAGGGCCTCACGCTGGAATAGAAATGATCAGAGAGTGGCTAGGAGTTGGACTACTGCCACTGGCAGTGGGAGAGCTGACGGGGCCCTGGGAGTGTAAAATCTCACATATTTATAGGCATAGTATTTGATCAGGAGTTCTCTCTATGATCTTGTCTGTGAACTGTCAAGTCCAAAGTTTCAGTTTTTGACACCCTGCTTCGTGTGATGGAAAGCTTGTGTATTCATTGGTTCTGCTGCTGCTTGGTGCTGCTTCCGACAGTTGATTCTGTCCAGAGCCTCTGTACTGCTTCATATATGTATTTAAATCCTCCCAGCATTCAGTCTGTACATTGTAGATTCTGCAGCTCTACCTAGCAGAACAAACACTCTCTGGCCTTGGCCTGCTGCGAACCATCCACATGAAGGGACTTAGCAGGTGCACTGGCCCCATTTCTCATGTATTTAGTATTTATTAGGATCCCCCATCAGCTACTGCTTCTGGAGTACAAACAGGATGAAAACAATTACATCACAACAAAACAACAGCCTACATCATAAATAAAATAATACATCATATTGCATTATTACAAATTTACAATATAAAATGTACAATATTACAATATTACAGTGTGTGTGTGCCTATGTTTGTGTGTGTGTCTCTTCAAAGTCTGCGTCGTAAGGTGCTGTTTTATCAGTTTTTTTAAATCAGATTTTACTGCTCGCTTGAGTTACTTGATGTGGAAGAGAGTTCCATGTAGTCATGGCTCTATGTAGTACTGTGCCTTTCCCAGAGTCTGTTCTGGACTTGGGGACTGTGAAGAGATGTCTTGTGGGATATGTATGGGGGTCTGAGCTGTGTGTTAGCTGTTTGAACAGACAATTCAGTGCTTTCAACACGCCACTACCCCTCACAAAGAAAATTAGTGATGCAGTCAATCTTTCCTCTACTTTGAGCCAGGAGAGATTGACTTTTACAGATGCACAATTGAGAGCATCCTGTCGGGCTGTATTACTGCCTGGTACGGCAACTGCACCGCCCGCAACCGCAGAGGGTGGTGAGGTCTGCCTAACACATCCCCGGGGGCACACTGCCTGCCCTCCAGGACACCGACAGCACCCGATGTCACAGGAAGGCCAAAAATATCATCAAGGACCTCAACAACCCTAGCCACGGCCTGTTCACCCCGCTATCTTCCAGAAGGCGAGGTCAGTACAGGTGCATCAAAGCTGGGACCGAGAGACTGAAAAACTGCTTCTATCTCAAGGCCATCAGATTGTTAAATAGCCATCACTAGCCGGCTACCACCCAGTTCCTCAACCCTGCACCTTAGAGGCTGCTGCACTATATACATACACATGGAATCACTGGCCACTTTAATAATGGAACAGTAGTCACTTTAATAATGTTTACATACTGCTTACAAAATGCACTTGTATTGGATTCACCATTTGTGTACCATGTCTCCTAGAGGTCTGAACCAAGAGTTTGATATCAAACCATTTCTTACATGAACATTGACACTTTGATTTGTCTTGCCTACTTGGTCATTTTGTAAATATATCTTATTTTCTGGAACTACTACATGTACCCATCTCATTGTTATTAAATGATTAGAGATACACAAATTGTTTTTGCTCCCACCATGTGTCATGTCCGCAATGGTCATGTAATGATTTGACATTCATGTTATTGATATTAGCCCTCTGTGTACATTTAAGGGCCAGCTGTGCTGCTCTGCTCTGGGCCAACTGTAATTAGCCTATGTCTTTTTTTGTGACACTTGACCATATAACTGGGCGGTAGTCCAGGTGTGATAAAACATTGGCCTGTAGGACTTGTTTTTTTGCTTGTGATGTCAAGAAAGCAGAGCAGCGCTTTATCAGACAGACCTCTCCCCATCTTAGCTACCGTTGCATCAAAATGTTTTGACCATGTCAGTTTACAATCTAGGGTTACACCAAGCAGTTCAGTCTTCTCAACTTGCTCAATTGACATATTATTCATTACAAGATTTAGATGAGGTTTAGCAAATGTTTTGTCCCAAATACAATGCTTTTAGTTTTGGATATATTTACGACTAGCTTATTATTAGCCACCCATTGTAAAACTGACTGCAGCTCTTTGTTAAGTGTTGCAGTGATTTCACTTGCTGTGGTAGCTGGCATGTACAATGTTGAGTCATCAGCATAAATAGACACACAGGCTTTACTCAAGACTAGTGGTAGGTCATTAGTAAAAATAGAAAAAAATAAGGGGCCAAGACAGCTACCTTGTGGTATGCCAAACTCTACCTGGTTTACGTTAGAGATGCTTCCATTAAAGAACACCCTCTGTGTTCTGTTAGATAGGTAACGCTCGATCCATGATATGGCAGAGGATGTAAAGCCATAACACATACGTTTTTTCAGCAGCAGACTATGATCGATAATGTCAAAAGCTGCATTGAAGTCTAACAGAACATCTACCACAATCTTCTTATTATCAATTTCTGTCACGACTTCCGCCGAGGCTGCCCCCCCCCCCCCC
The DNA here is from genome assembly GCF_964263955.1 of Coregonus lavaretus. Classification (NCBI taxonomy): domain Eukaryota; kingdom Metazoa; phylum Chordata; class Actinopteri; order Salmoniformes; family Salmonidae; genus Coregonus; species Coregonus lavaretus. The sequence goes on along the minus strand of NC_139993.1, from coordinate 42,665,071 downwards.
CCCCCCCGGTTGAGGTACTATTCACTGTGTTTATGCCAAGGTGGATAATTTCCCTTGTAATAGTTCGTTTGGCGCTTGGGGCGTTTGATTTATGTAAACGGAATAAACTCTGGACTTTGGTATTTAACTCCTGTGCCTGACTCCTTTATTCACACCTCGTCACAATTTCTTTCTGCCAATTTCTTTCTGCCAATCATTAGTCATTTGTGTCAGTTTTGAGTGCCCTTCCCTATAAGCGTCAGTTTTTAATTTGTTTACTGTGAAATAGCATTGTACTGTATCTGGTCCAACACAATTTCTTCCAAAAATTTACTAAGTGTCGATAGCAGGCTGTTGGGTCGGCTGTTTGAACCAGTAAAGGGTGCTTTGCTATTCTTGGGTAGTGGAATTACTTGCGCTTCCTTCCAGGCCTGAGGGCACACACTTTTAGATTGAAGAGATGGCAAATAGGAGTGGTAATATAGTCCGCTACCATCCTCAGTAATTTTCCATCTAAGTTGTCAGTACCAGGTGGTTTGTCATTATTGATAGACGACAACAAAAATTAACCTCTTCCACACTCACTTTACATAATTCAAAATAACAATGCTTGTCTTTCATAATTTGGCGAGTTATTAATGGATATGAAGGTTCAGATTATCCTAATCTTGCCAATGAAAAAGTCATTAAAGTAGTTGGCAATATGCAGCCAGACTTATTTGCCATTACTTTAGCTTCATCCCTCTCAACCATACATTTTTTAAATTCCTCATCAATCCAAGGGGATCTAGCAGTTTTTACAGTCAGTTTCTTAATGGGTGCATGCTTATCAGTAAACGGAAGAAGCAATGTCATAAATGTGTCAAGTGCGGCATCTGGTTGCTCCTCATTACACACAACAGACCAGCAAATATTCTTTACATCTTCAACATAGGATTCACTACAAAACCTCTTGTATGATCTCTTACACACAATTTTAGGCCCAGCCTTTGGAACTTTGGTTTTTCTAGATATGGCTACTATATGATGATCACTATATCCGATGGGTGTGGATACTGCTTCAGAGCATATTTCTGCAGCATTAGCAAAGATGGGATCAATACACGTGGATGATTTCATTTGTATATACCTTGGTAGGTTGAATAATAACCTGAACCAGATCGCAGCCACTGGTTACAGTTTGAAGCTTTTTCTTGAGTCGACAGCTTGAAGAAAACGAGTCAATATTTAGGTCACCCAGAATATATATCTATCTGCTGATATCACATACACTATCAAGCATTTCACACATATTATCCAGATACTGACTGTTAGCACTCAGTGGTCTATAGCAACTTCCCACAAGAATAGGCTTTAGTTGAGGCAGGTGAACCTGTAGTCATATTACTTCAACAGCATTTGACATGAGATCCTCTCTAAGTTTAACAGGAATATGACTCTGAATATATACAGCAACACCTCCCCCATTGGCATTCCTGTCTCTTCTGTAGATGATATAACCATGTATTGCTACCACTGTGTCATCAAAGGAATTATCCAAGTGAGTTTCAGAGATAGCCAGAATATGAATGTTATCGGATGTTAGTAAGTTAGCGATTTCATTAACCTTGTTTCTCAGGCTACATATGTTATTGTGGGCTATTTTTGCCCTTTTCTGGGTTGCTTATTTGCGCTGTTAGTGCAGGGTGAACTGCTCCCAGTGGGCTTCCTACTAGGGTAAACTGTCTCAGTGCTAACAGTGTAATTCAGGTTTATAGGCACATGATTACTGATGACAATAGCTGTCAGAATGACATACACTACCGTTCAAAAGTTTGGGGTCACTTAGAAATGTCCTTGTTTTCAAAAGAAAAGCAATTTTGTTGTCCATTAAAATAACATCAAATTGATCAGGAATACAGTGTAGACATTGTTAATGTTGTAAATGGCTATTGTAGCTGGAAACGGAAACCAGTCTCAACGTCAACAGTGAAGAGGTGACTCCGGGATGCTGACCTTCTAGGCAGAGTTGCAAAGAATAAAACATCTCAGACTGGCCAATAAAAATAAAAGATTAAGATGGGCAGAGATACTGTATGGCTTTTTCTTTGCAACTCTCCCTAGAAGGTCAACATCCTGGAGTCGCCTCTTCACAGTTGACGTTGAGACTGGTGTTTTGTGGGTACTATTTAATTAAGCTGCCAGTTGAGGACCTGTGAGGTGCCTGTTTCTCAAACTAGACACTCCCACTCCTCTTTCTATTCTGGTTAGAGCCAGTTTGTGCTGTTCTGTGAAGGGAGTAGTACACAGCGTTGTACGAGATCTTCAGTTTCTTGGCAATTTCTCGCATGGAATAGCCTTCATTTCTCAGAACAAGAATAGACTGACGAGTTTCAGAAGAAGGTTATTTGTTTCTGGCCATTTTGATCCTGTAATCGAACCCACAATTGCTGATGCTCCAGATACTCAACTAATCTCAAGTAGGCCAGTTGTATTGCTTCTTTAATCAGTACAACAGTTTTCAGCTGTGCTAACATAATTGCAAAAGGGTTTTCTAATGATCAATTAGCCTTTTAAAATGATAAACTTGGATTAGCAAACAAAACGTGCCATTGGAACACAGGACTGATGGTTGCTGATAATGGGCCTCTGTACGCCTCTGTAGATATTCCACTGATCAATTTGATGTTATTTTAATGGACAAAAAAATTGCTTTTCTTTCGAAAACAAGGACATTTCTAAGTGACCCCAAACTTTTGCACGGTAGTGTAGGTATTCAGGTGAGTGAGAGAAACATAAATTAAGTTACATTGACCGTACTACCATTACTACATTTACATCATTTAGCAGACACTCTTATCCAGAGCGACTTACAAATTGGTGCATTCAACTTATGATAGCCAGTGGGACAACCACTTTTCTTTTTTTATGGGGGGGGGGGGGGGGGGGGGGGGTAGAAGGATTACTTTTATACTATTCCAGGTATTCCTTAAAGAGGTAGGGTTTCAAGTGTCTCCGGAAGGTGGTCAGTGACTCCTCTGTCCTGGCGTCGTGGGGGAGCTTGTTCCACCATTGGGGTGCCAGAGCAGCGAATAGCTTTGACTGGGCTGAGCGGGAACTGTGCTTCCATAGAGGTAGGGGGGCTAGCAGGCCAGAGGTGGATGAACGGGAGGTGATATGCTTTCCATGTCCTCTGTTGTCGATTATGACAGGGAGGACTGGAGCATTAATAGACCCTGGCCGTCAGTCTCTAAAACAGTTTGCAATGTTGCTGGAGATAATCCTGGAACCCCTGCGGTTAGGGTGAATCCTGTCTCTTTTAAAGAGCGCTGGTTCTCCCACAGCAAGTCAAAATGGTCCCAAAAGGAGACATTCTTGTTGTTACAAAGTTCTTGTTGACATCATAGGTAAATATGCTGTCAACAGTGAGTGGGCTGGGGACGTACTGTAGCCTATGTGTGGATGCTAGGTGTGAAGCTGACACCTTATCCGTGGCATGGACAGACAGGTGCTGTGCTAACATCAATTCAAATGGTGGACCAGATTTTAGTTAGTCAGAACTCAGAACTATCATACACAATGGGAGTTGTGCAGAGTTTTAGAAACTTCTGTACAGTACATGTTGACTCCCATCCAGTCATATCACTGACTGCTGAAAAGGAGAGGAGAGAGGGTTGTGTGAGACGTTTTAGTGCCAGGACCCAAAGATGCAAATGATTGAAGACGGTTTTAAAAGATGAAATATGCATGAGGTGATGAAATATGAGCATATTCAAAGCATTTTTAAGTGCAGCTTTAATCTAATGGGGTATTAGTCATCTCTAAATGCACTGCAAAAGCTTGTGTGAAACCACAATCCCTCTCTCATCCACCCTGGCTTCCAATGGATTCTGGAGGCTATTACTGTGAGAAGGTAATAACCACTCCTCATAGTGGTGGGATGAATCGAACAGACGGATATATTATTCATTTAGGCATTGTGTTTTAATTTCCACTGTGATATATAGCTTGACTCAACATTTATGCTTTAATATCCTGAATGCCTCATCGAAATAATTTTACAAGGAATTAACTTTTAATTCAAAACTACACAGCAATAACTGTTTGTCAACATTGTTATTAGTTATCCATTTTTCCAAACACGGTTTTAATCAGAGAAGAGATAGGAATGGGCAGTGTAAGTGTGAATACAGTGCAAGAACAAGGACTAATATGACTGTGTTGAGTTGGGTCCCTCTTACTACGGCAGGAGAAATGGTTTCTCTCTGGGACTCTCATAGAGTGTTGAATGGATAGAGAGGGTGGGGTGCTACCATCACTCACCAGTGGCCATTCTCTGCCTCCTCCAGGAACTGTACTAAATCTCCTGACTCCATAGACAGGTCCTGCGCTGTCCTCGACTCGTATGTCAACTGGACACGGAAGCGATCATTGTCCCCCTAACAGCAGGGAGAGAATGGAGGAGGAGGGTGATTTAGAGGAGATACCCTATCCTTGTAGTTGTAGTTTGTCTTTGTATGTGATGGTGTGTGACTTTCGTGTGTGTGTCATGTGACGTGTGTCTGTGTCCACCCATCTACTGTATGTGTTATGTGTGTGTACAGCAGGTCCATCCGTCAGTCTCATGTTGGATTCAGGGAGCATTATTCTAAGTGTGGTGGAGTTGTGAAGGAGGCCCTCCATTAAAACAGATCTCCGGCTCTCATACATCAGACAGATTGTAATGGAAGGAGAAATCCGGAGGCACTGGGGAGACCCACACTAGGCTATTTTGTCTTTTAAATGTCAAGTCGTCAGCCCGCGTTAACAAGATGGGTGATGGTGGGAAATAATTAAGCAGAGAGGATTTCTTTCCCAGGGATTGGAAGGATTTAAGAAGAGCAACAAGATGGAGGGGATGAAGTTACCTGTCAGGACTTATTTAACACAACTTACATTTTTATTACTGGACTGGTCCTCACCATCCGAAGAGTTGGAGAGCTCCTCTGCACTCGAATGGATGGTTTCAAAGTCCTCTGTGTCCATTGAAGGCAAACACCGTTTGGTCCAGCCTAGAGAAATAGAGCACACAGAAAGAAGACATGGTCCTGTTAACCATTCAGTTGACGAGAAGAAGTGAACACGTTAGTTTTAAGACATGGCATTACACATCCACTGCTTTGCAAATCTACCCTTTACACATAAGCATTGCACATTCTGAAACATTGATACTGACAGTCAAAGAAGGTGTGAAGAAGTTGGAAATATCTAAAAGACACAATGCAAGAAACCAATCGAAAAGGTCCCACATACAACAAGACACTCAATGGCAAAAAAAATACAATTTAAAAAAAACCTAAACCAGCAAAATGGGAAAAGAAAAATACATCATAGTGTGACTTTTCCATCAATAGATTACCTGGTTGAGAAGTGGACCTAGGCACGGCTGAATCAGTGCTTGTGGTGCCTTTGTGTCTGCTCGCAGCAGGGATAGCACTGCGTAATGTATCTGGGAGGAAATTAGCTCTTTACAGACCACTGGGATGCCATTCTACATCACACTGCAGGAAATTGATATACGCATGCAGAAATAAATTAAGGAGCCATCATTGCTCCACAGCCACACTGACTCATTACCAACAACATTGCACTGCTAATGTGAAGTCATCTTGTTCAGCACTTGTTGTGCCAAACTAATACATATACCATGCATCACACTGAATCACAACGGAGCAGGCAAAACACACGCACACACATCAACTCACCAAAATGCAAAGCAGTCACCATTAACAAAGACAGGGCTGAACATGCACAGATCCACAGCATACTGTGAAGCTATAGCTACCTTCATAACCGAATGGTGTTGGATCACTCTTTATCTCATGTCTTTTGGTCTTTTTAACATGAGTTGAAGGAGGACCTGTCAGGGGCAATGAATGCATGGTGGAAGCGTTAGTGGAAAATTAGATCTATTGAGACAGTGAAGCAAAATCCATTTTATTGTACATCCTCAGTTTTCATTGCTCTTAAGTTATTGAAATGCTTGATTAGGAAGAAGAAAGGAGGGGACTATTGGCAAAATGAAGTTCTCATCTAAATTCCAACAACAATTGCACTTGCTTTGCAGCTCTGAATGTCACCCCACATTCCAAATATCAGCTTTTCAAAATTCACATTTGATTACTATGGTTTCTCAAAAAAAGACTATTTTTCCTTTTTGTTTCATTTCTGAGAAGGACTGATTTTATTCATGCATCTCATCAATTTCATGAGTTTCATAAATGGGTAGGACTTGTTGAGAAAATTACCTTTTTCTCATTACCTTAGCTGACTCCTTCTTTCTACATCTCTAGCTCTCTCTCCCTTCCCTTCCCTCTCTCTCAAAGAGCCCCCTCACTAACCGGTCTGTACCTGCTCTCAGACACTTTAAAAAGTGTGATGGCAACGGGAGGAGAGAAAAAAAGAAAGCGAAAGACCGCAGGCAATCAGGTACCTTTTGTGCGTCTGGTGGCGGAGACACTGATAGAGGAGGCTAAAGAGAAGCGCCGTGTGACATCTGTCACCTTAGATGGAGGCTCGGCTGTGAAAGGCAGGGCAGGGTTAGCAATTAGCTGGGCAGAAGAAGATGAGGGAGGGAGGGAGGGATGGATGGCACAGGAAGGCAAAGAGAAGCATTTTAATGGCAAGACTGGCAAGGCTAAAGGAGCATATTGCTTTGAGGATTCCTGCCTTTTCTCTGGATTGACTTCTGATCTGATACAAGACTTGGTGATAACTGTCACTGTTGATTCCTCACTAAACACTGTCCAGCTTAAAGGGATAGTGTGACATTTTGGCAATTAAGCCCTTTTTTCTACTTACCCAGAGTCGGATGAACTCATGGATAGTATTTTTGTGTCTCTGCATGCAGTTTGAAGGAAGTTGAAGCATGCTAGCTGTTCCTGTAGACTTCCAGTCATTGCGCTAATGCTAGTTAGCAATGGCTCCAGAAACTACCTTCAACTTCCTTCAAACTGCACGCAGAGACTTAATTGCCAAAATGTTGCAGTATCCCTTCAAGTTCATTCATTTCTCTTAGTTGTATCAAATTAGTGAGTTCAAACAGGCAGGCGGTTGACTGTGGGACTGAGAAACGTGCAATGAATGGAGGAGACACAAGGAAGCGCAGGATGATAAAGACAAATCGTGGACATTGAGAGTGGGTGGCGGCTTCCTCACAGGCGCATATTAGAAACCGATGGGCGGGGTATGCTAACAAGATTAAATCTATCGGCAACTCAAGTTCACAGCGAGGCATTACCTCGGCAGGCCAATAAGTACAAAAACATCACCCCCTCAGTGTCCATTTCTCTTCAGCTAGCCTGCTCTGCTCGCCATCATGAATGGACCCAACTACACAATATTAGATTATCACCATACAAATGATGACATAGTATGCACAGTAATGTACAGTCATTTTATTGCCCACTTACAAACCACAAGACCCCTGTAATAGCACCAAAGTGGTAATAGAATAATAATGAAATAAACCCATCTCCCTGCTCAATTGGTTTGTTTAACTAAAAGCAATATCATGTTTGTTGTAAAATATATCAGATGTAGCTAATCAGGCTATCAGTATTGTTATTAAGGATGTATTATGTGGAGAAAAACCTTGAATCAAACCATCCTCTTAAAAAAATGTTAATACGCTTTTAAATGTCAAGAGCATTACAGGCTGACATTTACTAAGGCTGCCTGTCTGCGAATTTAGCCTTCATGCGTTTTCATTGCCTGGACGCCAAGGTCGTTCTATACTCCCGAAAATGTGAAATCCCATTGTTCTCTAGACATACTAGTATTTGGAAAATTCAAATCAAATAACATTTTATTTGTCACATGCTTCGTAAACTACAGGTGTAGACTAAGGGTGAAATGCTTACTTACGGGTCCAACAATTTCCAACAATGCAGAGTTAAAGATAAAGATATAAAATAAAAAGATTGACACAAGGAATAAATACACAGTGAATAACGAATAACGAGAAAAAATAACATGGCTACATACAGGGAGTACTGCACCGAGTTGATGTGCAGGGGTACGAGGTAATTGAGGTAGCTATGTACGTACAGTGGCTTGCGAAAGTATTCAACCCCCTTGGCAAATTGTTATATTTTGTTGCCTTACAACCTGGAATTAAAATGGATTTTTTGGGGTTGTATCATTTGATTTACACAACATGCCTACCACTTTGAAGATGCAAAATATTTTATATTGTGAAACAAACAAGAAATAAGACAAAAAAAACTGAAAACTTGAGCGCGCATAACTATTCACCCTCCCCCAAAGTCAATACTTTGTAGAGCCACCTTTTGCAGAAATTATAGCTGCAAGTCTCTTGGGGTATGTCTCTATAAGGTTGGCAAATCTAGCCACTGGGATTTTTGCCCATTCTTCAAGGCAAAACTGCTCCATCTCCTTCAAGTTGGATGGGTTCTGCTGGTGTACTGCAATCTTTAAGTCATACCACAGATTCTCAATTGGATTGAGGTCTGGGCTTTGACTAGGCCATTCCAAGACATTTAAATATTTCCCCTTAAACCACTCAAGTGTTGCTTTACCAGTATGCTTAGGGTCATTGTCCTGCTGGAAGGTGAACCTCCATCCCAGTCTCAAATCTCTGGAAGACTGAAACAGGTTTCCCTCAAGAATTTCCCTGTATTTAGTGCCATCCATCATTCCTTCAATTCTGACCAGTTTCCCAGTCCCTGCCGATGAAAAATATCCCCACAGCATGATGCATCATGCTTCAATGTGGGGATGGTGTTCTCGGGGTGATGAGAGGTGTTGGGTTTGCGCCAGACATAGCGTTTTCCTTGATTGCCAAAAAGCTCAATTCTAGTCTCATTTAGCTTTTTTCTGGCCACTCTTCCGTAAAGCCCAGCTCTGTGGAGTGTATGGCTTAAAGTGGTCCTATGGACAGATACTCCAATCTCCGCTATGGAGCTTTGCAGCTCCTTCAGGGTTTTCTTTAGTCTCTTTGTTGCCTCTCTGATTAATGCCCTCCTTGCCTGGTCCATGTGTTTTGGTGGGCAACCCTCTCTTGGCAGGTTTGTTGTGGTGCCATATTCTTTCAATTTTTTTATAATGGATTTAATGGTGCTCTGTGGGATGTTCAAAGTTTCGGATATGTTTTTATAACCCAACGCTGATCTGTACTTATCCACAACTTTGTCCCTGACCTGTTTGGAGAGCTCCTTGGTCTTCATGGTGCCACTTGCTTGGTGGTGTTGCAGACTCTGGGGCCTTTCAGAACAGGTGTATATATACTGAGATCATGTGACAGATCATGTGACACTTAGATTGCACACAGGTGGACTTTATTTAACTAATTATGTAACTTCTGAAGATAATTGGTTGCACCAGATCTTATTTAGGGGCTTCATAGCATGGGGTGAATACATATGCACGCACCACTTTACCGTTACTTATTTCTTAGCATTTTTTGAAACAAGATTTTTTTTTCATTTCACTTCACCAATTTGGACTATTTTGTGTATGTCCATTACATGAAATCCAAATAAAAATCCATTTAAATTACAGGTTGTAATGCAACAAAATAGGAAAAACGCCAAGGGGGATGAATACTTTTGCAGTTTATTAAGTGGCCAGTTTATTATGTATGGTTCACTCCTCCAGACAGTGAGTCACATGGCCGTGGTTTGCTATATAAAGCAGGCAGACATGCTTCGAGGCATTCAGTTACTGTTCGATCGAACGTTAGAATGGACAAAATGAGTGGCATAAGCAACTTTGAGCGGCAGTTCCAGTATCTCAGAAATGGCCGGCCTCCTGGGCTTTTCACGCACAACAGTGTCTTGGGTTTACAGAGAATGGTGCGACAAACAAAATATATCCAGTCAGCGGCAGTCCTGTGGGCGAAAACAGCTTGTTGATGAGAGGTCGAAGGAGAACGGCAAGAATCGTGCAACAGTGGTGTAAAGAACGGCATTTCGGAATGCACAACTCGTCGGTCCTTGTCACGGATGGGCTATAGCAGCAGACGACAACATAGGGTTCCACTCCTATCAGCTAAAAACAAGAAGAAGCGTCTCCAGTGGGCAGGCGATCACCAACACTGGACAACTGAGGAGTGGTCCGACGAATTCCGGTTCCTGTTGCGTCCTGCTGATTTGGCGTAAGCAGCATGAGTCCATGGCCCCATCCTGCCTGGTGTCAACGGTACAGGCTGGTGGCGGTGGTGTAATGGTGTGGGGAATGTTTGCCTGGCACACGTTAGATCCCTTGATAACAACTGAGCAACGTTTCCATTCCCCGGAGAATTCAGGCTGTTCTGGAGGCAAAAGGAGGGTCCGACCCGGGACTAGATGGGTGTACCTAATAAACTGGCCACTGAGTGTATATGTAGGGGTAAAGTGACTAGGCAACAGGATAGATAATAGATTGATCTGTAGCAGCAGCGTATGTGGAGCAGGAGCAGTAGCAGCAGCATATGTGGTGAGTGTGAAAGTGTGTGTGTGTGTGTGTGTGTCTGTGTGTGTGTGTGTGTGTGTGTGTGTGTGTGTGTGAGTGTGAGAGTGAGTGAGTGAGTGTGTGTGTGTGGCATCAGTGTGCATGTTATGTGTGTGTGGGCGAATGTAGTGTGTGTATGTGTGTGTTGGGGTGTCGGTGTAAGTATGTGTGAGTGTGTGGGTAGAGTCCAGTGTGTGTGCATAGTCAGCGCAAGAGAGTTAGTTAAAAAAAGGGTAAATGCAGGTAGTCCGGGTAGCCAATTGATTAGCTATTTAGCTATCTTCTTTAGCAGTCTTATGGCTTGGGGGTAGAAGCTGTTTAGGGTCCTGTTGGTTCCAGACTTGGTGCACTGGTACCACTTGCCGTGCGGTAGCAGAGAGAACAGTCTATGGCTAGGGTGGCTGGAGTCTGACCATTTTTTGTGCCTTCCTCTGACTCCGCCTGACATACTTTACATACACTAGTTCTCTGCTCTGAGCGAAAGTGCCTGTGTGTATTAGCAGCACTGCCTGCGGCACAAGGACATGCAGAGTAGCAGGCTAAGGATAATGAACAACAATGAGAATGAATGAGAGTAGCTGAAGTTGTTTACAACACAATGAGTGGGACCTCTTCAAAGAGGGGATGAAGCCAATATCATGAGTCAGGATGGAGTGTTGGTGGAGATAAGGACAGGGTGAGCAGGTCAATGGAGATGTCATGGCTTCTTTACCTGAGGGAAGAGACCTTCTATTGGAGAGGCCCTGCAAGGTGAAGCGCTTTCTAGCAAGAGCAGCATTGTGGTCAGGGTTATTAGTTGCAGAAGCCTCAGCTAGGGAGGGAAAGGGAGAGGACAACGGTAAAGGAGGAGGCAGAAGCAGAGGGTAGAGAGAAAGCCTGAGGGATATGGATACCATGACAACCCTGGACATTTTGGAGACCCCTATTCAATTTCCTGGAGCCTTTCACCATATAGACTAACCTGATCCCTGATTGATCCCTCTATGCTCCATCAACAACACAACCTGCATTAGGAAGAGAAGAGTCCTCCACAATCATGCTGGAACTGCATGGGTATAAGGATTTAGACACCTGCCAATGCCAAAACTAGAAGACAGTTTTACACTTTTTCAAAATGGACAGCTTGTCTTGTAGTATGTGTGATTTCAAGGACACGTTAACTACCTGCCCTGGAGGACCACTCAAAATGTCCATATTATCTTGTACATAATTATCACCTTCTGATTGTGAGAACACAAAATAATCACAACTTCCAGGTTCACCTCGTCTCACACCTCTGACAAAGCTTCCAAACAGAGAGATGTCAACGCAGCTGCTGCTTCTCTCCTCTGAGGTTACTCTGGCCTTCTGGAGATCTTGAGATTAGAAAATTATTCAGAGCTTTTGGATCACTATGAGAGAGAATATAGTAGACTCTGACTGAGAATGGAAAAGCCTTCAGTCAGACTATCTGAGCGTGGTATATACCGTACCGTTGGCAGAATCTAACAGCTGGTCAGACTAAACCCAGAAGACTGCGGAGGTTTAGTGGGAGGTGTACTAGTGGGACTACAGTATTTGGGGTCATGACCTCTGGAGTGGGTCCTGCTGACCCAATAAGGAAACAGTCCCAATCAGGGAAATGGTTGGCATCAGTTATATATGTGTCAAAGCTAAAAAGTCCCACCAGACCACAGTTCAAAACTCATTGTAGTCAAAACCGTACTATACTGCAGTTGTGTAACTGCATGAATAATGTAGACATTAATTTTTAGTATAAGGTTGGTACTGAAAAACACCATTGCTCAACCCTACAACAGCTTCTGTAATATTAATTTACCACAGAGGAGAAGGGGAGAGATTTCATAGATTTCCTCTGTGAGTCTGTGGTGGGGGTAATAAAGGCCCTCATGCACCCAGGACTAAGCACCTGTCGGATCCACTTACTCCTAGAGCCAGTGACGTCCAGCCACTGACCACATCCAGAGACAAAGAGCAACTCTCCTCTCCTAACCACCACCAGCCGCTCCTTGGCAGACTACCGTTAGCCCAGGTCCCTCTCACTGTGATGCAGCAGCACTCTGCTGCCGGGCTCTACACAGCATGAAAACGTACCCAATATCTCATCCTCATCTGCCAGTGTAGTGTATGTAGTGAGCGATCAGAGGGGAGTGGTGGTGAGGGGTTGGCTTGGGTTGATGCCGAGAGAAACAGAAAGAGAGTTGGAGCCAGTAATAGTTAGAGCCCAGATAAAACATCCCAGCTAATTGTGCCATCATTGTGGTGTCTTTCATAATGCCATTATGGGATGATTTGTACATGGAAGATCCTGCCTTTTGTTTCCAGTCAGCGGAGCTGAGTGGATGCTGGTTTGGCAGGGCCTGGGGCCTGGCGGGGGCTGGCTGCAGCTGTGTGATCTCTCACCTCGTTTCTGTCTCATGTTGGGGCTGGGGTTGCTCCTCCTGAAGCCTGTCTCTGGGCTAGACGAGTCCGACTGCCTCAGGGCCATTTTGCGCATGTTTCTGAGCGGAGGAGAGGAGAGATATAGAACAGTCAATCACACAGGCACTGTAGAAGCGTTACATTCACTATCCTTGAGAGCATCTGTGCGGTGCTGCCATTCAATCACACGACATGATGAAAACGTTGGGAGACGGAGTACTCTACCTCATGGGAGCATGATACACATTCTCAGTGATCTTCTGATGGAGTTGGCTCGCCTCTGTGAATGGAGAAAAGAAAATGGTATTGGAATAGAACGTAGATTTATTTTCAATGGAATGACAGGGATATTAGCTTAGGTTAAATTTACATAAAAAGATCAGTGAGGTGAATTTGTTGGGTATGCAAGTGTGTGTGTGCGCGCATGTGAGTTTGTTGTTTGGTGTTTGCATGCTTGTGTATGTCACACTGTGTGTAGGACTGTGTGCGAAACCTGCAGTGAAAAGCAGGTTGATAAACCTACAGTGAGGGAAAAAAGTATTTGATCCCCTGCTGATTTTGCACGTTTGCCCACTGACAAAGACATGATCAGTCTATAATTTTAATGGTAGGTTTATTTGAACAGTGAGAGACAGAATAACAACAAAAAAATCCAGAAAAACGCATGTCAAAAATGTTATAAATTGATTTGCATTTTAATGAGGGAAATAAGTATTTGACCCCCTCTCAATCAGAAAGATTTCTGGCTCCCAGGTGTCTTTTATACAGGTAACGAGCTGAGATTAGGAGCACACTCTTAAAGGGAGTGCTCCTAATCTCAGTTTGTTACCTGTATAAAAGACACCTGTCCACAGAAGCAATCAATCAATCAGATTCCTAACTCTCCACCATGGCCAAGACCAAAGAGCTCTCCAAGGATGTCAGGGACAAGATTCTAGACCTACACAAGGCTGGAATGGGCTACAAGACCATCGCCAAGCAGCTTGGTGAGAAGGTGACAACAGTTGGTGCGATTATTTGCAAATGGAAGAAACACAAAATAACTGTCAATCTCCCTCGGCCTGGGGCTCCATGCAAGATCTCACCTCATGGAGTTGCAATGATCATGAGAACGGTGAGGAATCAGCCCAGAACTACATCATCTTGTCAATGATCTCAAGGCAGCTGGGACCATAGTCACCAAGAAAACAATTGGTAACACACTACGCCGTGAAGGACTGAAATCCTGCAGCGCCCGCAAGGTCCCCCTGCTCAAGAAAGTACATATACAGGCCCGTCTGAAGTTTACCAATGAACATCTGAATGATTCAGAGGAGAACTGGGTGAAAGTGTTATGGTCAGATGAGACCAGAATCGAGCTCTTTGGCATCAACTCAACTCGCCGTGTTTGGAGGAGGAGGAATGCTGCCAATGACCCCAAGAACACCATCCCCACCGTCAAACATGGAGGTGGAAACATTATGCTTTGGGGGTGTTTTTCTGCTAAGGGGACAGGACAACTTCACCGCATCAAAGGGACGATGGACGGGGCCATTTACCGTCAAATCTTGGGTGAGAACCTCCTTCCCTCAGCCAGGGCATTGAAAATGGGTCATGGATGGGTATTCCAGCATGACAATGACCCAAAACACACGGCCAAGGCAACAAAGGAGTGGCTCAAGAAGAAGCACATTAAGGTCCTGGAGTGGCCTAGCCAGTCTCCAGACCTTAATCCCATAGAAAATCTGTGGAGGGAGCTGAAGGTTCGAGTTGCCAAACGTCAGGCTCGAAACCTTAATGACTTGGAGAAGATCTGCAAAGAGGAGTGGGACAAAATCCCTCCTGAGATGTGTGCAAACCTGGTGGCCAACTACAAGAAACGTCTGACCTCTGATTGCCAACAAGGGTTTTGCCACCAAGTACTAAGTCATGTTTTGCAGAGGGGTCAAATACTTATTTCCCTCATTAAAATGCAAATAAATTTAAAACATTTTTTACATGCGTTTTTCAGAATTATTTTGTTGTTATTCTGTCTCTCACTGTTCAAATAAATCTACCATTAAAATTATAGACTGATCATGTCTTTGTCAGTGGGCAAATGTACAAAATCAGCAGGGGATCAAATACTTTTTTCCCTCACTGTATGTGTTTCAATGCCAGGCGATAAAACAGGAGAAATCCCAGGAGTCACATAAGCCACAGGAGAGTCTGTGGACCAAAACAGTGCAATCATACCTGAAGCCATAGACCAAAACAGTGGTGCAGACAGAATGGAAGCCACTAATCCGTGTCTTTAAAGGCCCAGTGCAGTCAAAATGTGATTTTCCTGTGTTTTATATACATTTCCACACTATGAGGTTTCAATAATGCTGTGAAATTGTGAAAATTATGATAAAGCCCTTTTAGTGTAAGAGTTGTTTGAAAAGACTGGCTGGAATTTCAGCCTCTTTTGGTGTGATGGAGTTTTGGCCTGCCTGGTGACATCACCAGGGCAGGCGATAAATTAGTTAATAGACCAATAAGAAAGAGAGTTACAAACCTCTCTGCCAATAACAGCTAATTTTCAGTTTTCCCCTCCCCACTCAGACCACTCCCAGTCCTAGCAAAATTCTTGCTTGAGAAATTGCTCTTTGCTAAGAAGCTATTTTTGTTTCTTTTTGACCATTTTAATTGAAAACAATCACAGTAAGGTACTTTATTGTTAGCCAGAAATTATTTGATATTGAGATCAAAATGGCTGCAGTGGACCTTTAACAGGAGGACAGGACAGTTGACTGCCAAGGCCCAGGGGAGGAATCAAATCAAACAGCTGCAGCCTGTAGCCGCAGTGCAAGCCACTGCTGAAGCTGGATTGTCTGTAAGCTGGCCTTGTCCTGCTATTACACAAACCCCACGTCGCTGGGCTTTTTAATACCGCACACAGTGGCTTATCTTGTGTGCTGCTCTATGTTGCTACGTGCTGACCTCCCCTCCCCCCGCTCGCCAGCAGAGACAGGCGTAAATCACCTCCAACCCTCCAGCAGGCCAGAGCCTCTTTCTCTCACTCTGCTTCATATGTGGGCTGCTATGTTATTACTCAGTCACCTCACACACACACACACATCCTCTCTCTCACACACAGCTTGTCAGTCCAGCCGAGTGTAGACAGCGCAGAGGGTCGTTTTCCTGACTGTCAGGATCTTCAGAGCGGAACAGTCGGCGATTGATGCATACTGCTGGAGGGCGGCGGAGGGAGAGGAGTGTGTGAGTGAGTGGACTGTACCGTCAGGGTCAGGAATGTGTTCTCAAACAGTTGTCCACCTCCCTCCCCTATCTCTATATCAGCTCTCCTCCAACACTGGATAACACCCCCCCCCCCCCCCCCCCCCCTCCCACTGCTTAACATTCACATCAGCATTCTGACAGGGTTCAGGGCTCTGTTCAGGTGTCTAGTGCTGTATGAGAGAGAGGGTGGTTTGAATATGCCTAGAGAGAGAACCCCCCCACTGTATACCTCTGCAAGCTTCAAGCTGGCCCGTCAGAACTTTTCGGATCTCTGACACCCACATGTTCTTCACATCCATGGAGGGAGCCTGTGGAGACACACAAACACACAGTCATACATATAAATATACACACACACTCTACAGCCTGTCTCACACCAGACAGTGGATGTTTCTGTGAGAATGAAGTCTGAGGGGGGCTACTCTTCATAGGGCAACACTGCCACCCAGTGGTCAAAGGGAGAAACTCATACAGAAAAGGCATTTGTCTCAAGAGTGAGAGATACAGCACATTCAGAAAGTATTGCAAACATTTCTAAAAAAACAGTTTTTGCTTTGTCATTCGGGGGTATTGTGTGTAGATTGATGAGGGGAAATAAACAATGTAATACATTTTAGAATAAGGCTGTAACGTAACAAAATGTGGAAAAGGTCGAGGAGTCTGAATACTTTCCGAAGGCACTGTATTTGGAATTCTTTAGACAATAACTTGTAATATCAAAGTGTTTTGGAAGTTTTTTTTTTACACAGAAACTATATGGACATGTACCTGAATGATATAGACTTCCTCTCTGCCGTTATACCAGACCTCAAACTTCTTAATGTCTCCTTTGACATTTTCTGTGATTCCCACTGCACTCATCTGAAACAAAGGCAAGGCTGTGGTTAACAACAGTGACGGCTTTATATTTTATATTTACACCGCTGATTCACCTTGTATTCTTCCAATGTGAACTGCTACAGCTTTTTTTTAACAAGCTGAAATGTGTCTTTTCACTTCTATTGAGCGATGAGTGGAATTACTCATTGATTACATGCACACTAGCCAGCGAGTGGGAGAAGAAAACAAGTTCAAAGGTTTCTTCAAGAAAACAAATAGTTGTTCCAGCGTCCCAGTGATGAAAGGGTCCTGTCATCGTAGGGCCCTGTTTACTGCCTTGATTTTTCATACGTCCAGATAAGCTTGAATTGAAATATGGGGAGTGACAGTGAATACCAAGGATCTCAGGGGTCTGAGATAGCCACTGTAAAGTTTTCATTTGAGGCGGGGGAACTTAGTGTAGGATAGTGGGCAGTATGGCCCTACAGTCAAGCAAATGGACTTAGCACATGCTTTCTTGTTCAAATTTCAGGTCAGAAATGGTTCCCTTACATAAAAGGTGATGTTTGTATATACACACAGGTTATGTTTGTCCAACAAGAACTGATCCCACCAACCGACCTCACCTTTAGTGAGTGCTTGAAGCTATAGGAGGGTGACGGCTTCTCGTCCGTGGTCTCCTCCCGCTTCTTACAGAAGAGCAGCATCTTGTTGTAGAGGAACAGGTGCCTCTGCATGGGCTTGAAGCGGGCCAGGTCCTTCACCTTGCTGTGGCCCTTCTTGTGGTCCGTCCACACGTTGAACGAGCCCTGCCTCAGGAGCTTCCCCAGCTCACTAAGGTTTCCCTGGGGGGGTGAGAGAGACACACAGAGGCCATCAGTCCCACATGCTGGCACATATAGTGGCTTGCAAAAGTATTCACCCCCTATTTTTTTGCCTTACAACCTGGAATTAAAATAGATTTTTGGGGGGTTTGTATCATTTGATAAACACAACATGCCTACCACTTTGAAGATGCAAAATATTTTCTATTGTGAAACAAACAAGAAATAAGACAAAAAAAACAGAAAACCTGAGCGTGCATAACTATTCACCCTCCCTCCCCCCCAAAGTCAATGCTTTGTAGAGCCACCTTTTGCAGCAATTACAGCTGCAAGTCTCTTGGGGTATGTCTCTATAAGCTTGGCACATCTAGCCACTGGGATTTTTGCCCATTCTTCAAGGCAAAACTGCTCCAGCTCCTTCAAGTTAGATTGGTTCCGCTGGTGTACAGCAATCTTTAAGTCATACCACAGATTCTCAATTGGATTGAGGTCTGGGCTTTGACTAGGCCATTCCAAGACATTTAGATGTTTCCCCTTAAACCCCTCGAGTGTTGCTTTAGCAGTATGCTTAGGGACATTGTCCTGCTGGAAGGTGAACCTCTGTCCCAGTCTCAAATCTCTGGAAGACTGAAACAGATTTCCCTCAAGAATTTCCCTGTATTTAGCGCCATCCATCATTCCTTCAATTCTGACCAGTTTCCCAGTCCCTGCCGATGAAAAACATCCCCACAGCATGATGCTGCCACCACCATCCTTCACAGTGGGGATGGTGTTCTCAGGGTGATGAGAGGTGTTGGGTTTGTGCCAGACATAGCGTTTTCCTTGATGGCCAAAAAGCTAAATTTTAGTCTCATCTGACCAGAGTACCTTCTTCCATATGTTTGGGGAGTCTCCCACATGTCTTTTGGCGAACACCAAACGTGTTTGCTTATTTTTTTCTTTAAGCAATGGCTTTTTTCTGGCCACTCTTCCGTAAAGCCCAGCTCTGTGGAGTGTATGGCTTAAAGTGGTCCTATGGACAGATACTCCCATCTCCGCTGTGGAGCTTTGCAGCTCCTTCAGGGTTATCTTTGGTCTCTTTGTTGCCTCTCTGATTAATGCCCTCCTTCCTGGTCCGTGAGTTTTGGTGGGCGGCCCTCTCTTGGCAGGTTTGTTGTGGTGCCGTATTCTTTCCATTTTTTAATAATGAATTGAATGGTGCTCCGTGGGATGTTCAAAGTTTCTGATATTTTTTTTTATAACCCAACCCTGATCTGTACTTCTCCACAACTTTGTCCCTGACCTGTTTGGAGAGCTCCTTGGTCTTCATGGTGCCGCTTGCTTGGTGGTGCCCCTTGCTTAGTGGTGTTGCAGACTCTGGGGCCTTTCAGAACAGGTGTATATATACTGAGATCATGTGACAGATCATGTGACACTTAGATTGCACACAGGTGGACTTTATTTAACTAATTATGTGACTTCTAAGGTAATTGGTTGCACCAGATCTTATTTAGGGGCTTCATAGCAAAGGGAGTGAATACATATGCACGCACCACTTTTCCGTTATTTATTTTTTTGAATTTTTTTAAACAAGTTATTTTTTTCATTTCACTTCACCAATTTGGATTATTTTGTGTATGTCCATTACATGAAATCCAAATAAAAATCCATTTAAATTACAGGTTGTAATGCAACAAAATAGGAAAAACGCCAAGGGGGATGAATACTTTTGCAAGGCACTGTACAGTACACCCTCTATACATCTATACAGCCTAGCCATGCAGTCTCTCTCCGCCCGATTAGTCAAACTCATTTACGGCAGGATGTCCTAGAACCTTCCCTTTAGCCCACTCTAAGATAGGCAACAAACTGATTTTTCACACCCTTAAACTCCATCCGAGTCAAACTGACCTCGAATCCTGTTATGGCAATCTGATGCATGGAGTCATTGACAGATTTGATGATGTCCAGCATGGTGGCCAGGGCCTCCTCCAACTCAGCAGTACCCTCCTGGTTCTTACTGCATTTCAGCATCTCCTAGAGGGGGAACAGAGCCGGTGAGGACAAAGTGAAGTCGGATAAATAATGTATCCTCAGTGTTTGGCTTACTCCTACGCTAACAACAGACCAAGGCTAAGAGTGAAGCCTTTCCAACCACACAGGCTACTGCAAAGAAACCACTCTGAGACCAACAGCCACTTGTACTATTCAATATCCATTCAGCTGTGTCTTTTCAGCGACATGGCTACAGGTACTGACCTCTCTGTGTGGGGGGTTATACAGCAAGATAACAAGGTGCACTAGGCATGAGAAATACATACAGTACCAGTCAAAAGTTTGGACACACCTACTCATTCAAGGGTTTTTCTTTATTTTTACTATTTTCTACATTGTAGAATAATAGTGAAGACATCAAAACTATGAAATAATCATGTAGTAACCAAAAGTGTTAAACTAATTTTATATTTGAGATTCTTCAAAGTAGCCACCCTTTGCCTTGATGACAGCTTTGCACACTCTTGGCATTCTCTCAACCAGCTTCATGAGGTAGTCAGCTGGAAACCATTTCAATTAACAGGTGTGCCTTGTTAAAGTTAATTTGTGGAATTTCTTTCCTTCTTAATGCACTTGAGCCAATCAGTTGTGTTGTGAAAAGGTAGGGGTGGTATACAGAAGATAGCCCTATTTGGAAAAAAACCAAGTCCATATTATAAGAAGAACAGCTCAAATAAGCAGAGAGAAATGACAGTCCATCACTACTTTAAGAGATGACGGTCAGTCAATCCGGAAAATTTCAAGAACTTTTAAAGTTTCTTCAAGAGCAGTCACAAAACCCATCAAGCGCTATGCGGAAACTGGCTCTCATGAGGACCGCCACAGGAAAGGAAGACCCAGAGTTACCTCTGCTGCAGAGGATAAGTTAATTAGAGTTACCAGAAATAGCAGCCCAAATAAATGCTTCACAGAGTTCAAGTAACAGACACATCTCAACATCAACTGTTCAATCAATCAATCAAATTTGATTTATAAAGCCCTTTTTACATCAGCAGATGTCACAAAGTGCTATACAGAAACCCAGCCTAAAACCCCAAACAGCAAGCAATGCAGATGTTCAGAGGAGACTGCGTGAATCAGGCCTTCATGGTCGAATTGCTGCAAAGAAACCCTACTAAAGGACACCAATAAGAAGAAGAGACTTGCTTGGGCCGAGAAACACGAGCAATGGACATTAGACCGGTGGAAATCTGTCCTTTGGTCTGGAGTCCAAATTTGAGATTTTTGGTTCCAACCGCCGTGTCTTTGTGAGACGCGGTGTGGGTGAATGGATGATCTCTGCATGTGTGGTTCCCACCGTGAAAGAATGGAGGAGGAGGTGTGATGGTGTGGGGGTGCTTTGCTGGTGACACTGTCAGTGATTTATTTAGAATTCAAGGCACACTTAACCAGCATGGCTACCACAGCATTCTGCAGCGATACGCCATCCCATCTGGTTTGCGCTTAGTGGGACTATCATTTGTTTTTCAACAGGACAATGACCCAACACACCTCCAGGCTGTGTAAGGGCTATTTGACCAAGAAGGAGAGTGATGGAGTGCTGCATCAGATGACCTGGCCTCCACAATCACCCGACCTCAACCCAACTGAGATGGGATGAGTTGGACCGCAGAGTGAAGAAAAAGCAGCCAACAAGTGCTCAGGATATGTGGGAACTCCTTCAAGACTGTTGGAAAAGCATTCCAGGTGATACTTGAGACTTCCAATCAGATTAGCCTGAAATAAGTGCTCTGCATGTTAGTCCAAAGAGCATGTGTGAGCATAGTATCTGTTATCTGTGTGTTGATGTAGAAGGCTTGATTGTATGGTGCTAAGGTGAGAGATTTGACCTCCGTGATAAACTTGCCTTGAGCATCAGCTGGTACTTGGTGATCCTCTGCACAGGTTTGAGTAAATAGGCATCCAGGGAGAGTTTGTGGTCCAGCTTCTTCTGACATTCCTGCAGTAACAAACATTTACATTTACATTTTAGTCATTTAGCAGACGCTCTTATCCAGAGCGACTTACAGTTAGTGAGTGCATTTTTTTTTTTTTCATACATCAGAGAATGTTTCTAGTTGCAATCATTTGTGTTAAGTCAATGTTATCATTTAAGTCATCCAAACAGAACATTTAAGTTTGTCCAATGACATGTTGCTTAATGTAAACTGACACCATTATATAGTAGAATATAATATCATAACCATGTCAACACAGAGACACACAGGGAATGGGAGTCACCTGGAAAAACAGGCTGTCGCCACACTGTCTCCACAGTGCCTCTGATCGGGGCTTGTTCTGACAGTATTTCTCATAGATCTGCAGCTCTTCTTTCTGGAGAGAGACACACACAGAGACGTAGCACTGCAACACACCGTAACAGCACAGTAACGGCCTTCAGTTTCCAAACACACAAGGAACTCACCCTTTTCAAAAAGCAAGTCCCCAACAACTCTGGCCTTTCCATGCAATTTTCAAGCTCTTTGAAAAAAGTCCTGCGAACAAGGAATAAGTCAACTCAATTAAAATGTTCACCACATTTCCTGTTTGCCCTTTACAAGGCACATAAAGTATAACATTGGATACAATTGCATAGCAACTGCACATTCCGTTACATCACAGCACTTCTGTTCGGAATGTCTGTGATGTTAGGGAAGCCGGAGATGCCGGTCTGCTGGAGGTGGGGCAATTTATTTCTCTCCTGATGGTTACCTGCAGGTAAAACTATGGAACCTAGTTGTAGCAGGGACCTCAAGGGTTGCTCTATTTCCTGGTGTGAGTGAACTTAGCAGTCGGGCAAGTTCTTTTAACTGAAAACAACAAAAAGGTAAGGAATTCCAGTAAGCCTAAAACGGGACCATGTCTATATTCCCTAAGTCCTAGGTTCCCTCAGACCCATGTTCCCTCAGACCCATGTTCCCTCAGCCCCATGTTCTCTCAGTTCCCATCTATGTTCCCCTTAGCCCTGTGTTCCCTCAGCCCCGTGTTCCCTCAGCCCCGTGTTCCCTCAGCCCCGTGTTCCCTCAGCCCCGTGTTCCCTCAGCACCGTGTTCCCTCAGCCCCGTGTTCCCTCAGCCCGTGTTCCCTCAGCCCCGTGATCCCTCAGCCCCGTGTTCCCTCAGCCCGTGTTCCCTCAGCCCCGTGTTCCCTCTGCCCCATGTTTCCTCAGCCCTATGTTACCTCAGTCCTATTTTGTAAACCAGGGGTCAGCCACCCAAATGAGAGGAAGAACCTTATTCTCTCAATATCTAGTATTTTTTGGAGGTGCACGGAATGTACCCCTGTTTAAGAGAGGAAAAAACAAAAAGAGGGACATTATAAACAAAAACTTGATGTTATGTGAAAACAAATATTTTACATAGGGGTAATTCCAAGGAAACAGAATGATGCTGAGACTCAGATTCTTCACTTTAAAAAGTCTGTCAAACAAAATCCAATGATTGTTTAACTTTGCAAACTATACAACTCTATGCACAAGGACTACTTTTTTAACAATCTCCTATGAACATTTTACAAAAACACATTTACTTGAAGAACAGTGCAGATGCAAAGTTTGGTAACAGAATGACGGATTGTGCTATTTATTATTTCATTCTGTTACCAAACTTTGCATCTGATCTCTACTTTAAGTAAATGTGTTTTTGTCAAATGTTCAGTGGCCATTGTTAAAAATAATCATTGTGCATATTGTATGGTTTCTTTGACATACATTTTGAGTCTCAGCATCATTCTGTTAATGTGGGATTGCCTATAGCGTATATATTTTTCACATCCTTTCACAGGTCTTTTGGTGAGTTGATCCACTGTTGCGTGAATGAATAAATAAGGACCATCAATAACAGATCAGATGCATGTGTATTGATTGTAACATATTGCTTTTGTACCTTGCATAGAACTGCTCCGATAAAGCATTACATTTATTTTTACTTGAGTAGATGCTGAGATAAAAATACAAAAATCTCAGAAAATGCAACTGCTGTAATATTGACAAAAGGTCATAGTGATTTAACATATTCAGTAGGTCATATAATACCCTTACATATTTGTGTAGATGCTTAAATAATCCTAGTTTTCTACGTTGGCACAACAAGAATTTGTGCCAATTTTGATTGAAATTGTGTCAGTGGGTACTGAGGGCTGAAGGAACATAGGGCTGAGGGAACATAGGGCTGAGGGAAAATGGGTTGAGGGAACATGGGTTGAGGGAACATAGGGCTGAGGGAACATATGGCAGACTGCCCTAAAACTGATCTTTCTGGTTCAACCCCATTGTTTAAGTTAGGGATGGGCAACTTTGATGGGGTGGGGGCCACAAAAAACTCTGCATACCCACATCCATACCTACACCTGCAATCAGAGCCGGCCTTATCCTTTTGGGGGCCCTAAGCTAAAAAATCAATAATTTAATATGACATCTGATTGATCCGCGGGTCACCAGTACCTAGCATGCTTGCTAGCACCCACACGAGGGTAAGGCTAGCGTGGTGAGGTGGAATAGAAGTGCTAGTTAATAGGTACTGTCAGCCGTGAGCGGCGCGTCAAAATCTTGAAAATAGAACAAAGAGTGTCATTTTAAGCTCGAGCAGTGCAAGCGTCTCGTGGAGCTGGCGCACTCACGCCCAGGTTTCATTGAAATGAATAAGAGCGTCTCACGCTCGGCAAAAGTTACACGTCCTTTGTAGCAGGCCAGTAAAACAGATGTTTAATCAAGAGACCAACAAGTTAAGGCATTTCTGTGTGTTTTCCCATTTTCGGGCAAGTGACCATAACTTTCGGGCAACCAAAAAATACTGCTGACTTGGCCGCTGGGAAAGTGCCTTTCAGGTTCAATGCAGCCATTTAAAAAAAAATTGATCTCATAAGCAAATCATTTCTGGGTAACAATGAAGTAGTGTTTCTGGTCACAGGTTCAGGAATGGCTGAAATATCAACATATCAAATTACTTTATTCTTGCTATGTAACTACTATAAAATATATAGAGTACTAGTCAAAAGTTGACACACCTACTCATTCAAGGGTTTTTCTTTATTTTTACTATTTTCTACATTATAGAATAATAGTGAAGACATCAAAACTATGAAAGAACACATGGAATCATGTAGTAACCAAAAATATATTTGAGATTCTTCAAAGTAGCCACCCTGTGCCTTGATGACAGCTTTGCACACTCTTGGCATTCTCTCAACCAGCTTCGCCTGGAATGCTTTTCCAACAGTCTTGAAGGAGTTCCCACATATGTTGAGCACTTGTTGGCTGCTTTTCCTTCACTCTGTGGTTCGACTCATCCCAAACCATCTCTATTGGGTTGAGGTCGGGGGATTGTGGAGGCCAGGTCATCTGATGCAGCACTCCATCACTCTCCTTCTTGGTCAAATAGCCCTTACACAGCCTGGAGGTGTGTTGGGTCATTGTCCTGTTGAAAAACAAATGATAGTCCCACTAAGCCCAAACCAGATAGGATTGCGTTTCGACGGCAGAATGCTGTGGTAGCCATACTGGTTAAGTGTGCCTTGAATTCTAAATAAATCACAGACAATGTCACCAGCAAAGCACCCCCACACCATAACACCTCCTCCTCCATGCTTTACGGTGGGAAATACACATGCGGAGATCATCCGTTTCACCCACACCGCATCTCACAAAGCCACGGCGGTTGGAACCAAAAATCTCAAGTTTGGACTCCAGACCAAAGGACACATTTTCACCGGTCTAATATCCATTGCTCGTGTTTCTTGCCCCAAGCAAGTCTCTTATTATTGGTGTCCTTTAGTAGTGGTTTCTTTGCAGAAATTTGACCATGAAGGTCTGATTCATGCAGTCTCCTCTGAACAGTTGATGTTGAGATGTGTCTGTGACTTAAACTCTGTGAAGCATTTATTTGGATAACTCTAATGAACGTATCCTCTGCAGCAGAGGTAACTCTGGGTCTTCCATACCTGTGGCAGTCCTCATGAGAGACAGTTTCATCATAGCGCTTGATGGTTTTTGTGACTGCACTTGTGACTGCACTTGTGACTGCACTTGAAGAAACTTTCAAAGTTCTTGAAATGTTCCAGATTGACTGACCTTCATGTCTTAAAGTAATATTAATGATGGACTGTTGTTTCTCTTTGCTTATTTGAGCTGTTCTTGCCATAATATGGACTTGGTCTTTTACCAAATAGGGCTATCTTATGCATACCCCCCCCCTACCTTGTCACAACACACCTGATTGTCTCAAATACATTATGAAGGAAAGAAATTCCACAAATTAACTTTTAAGAAGGCACACCTGTTAATTAAAATGCATTCCAGGTGACTATCTCATGAAGCTGGTTGAGAGAATGCCAAGAGTGTGCAAAGCTGTCATCAAGGCAAAGGGTGGCTATTTGAAGAATCCTTGAAGAACACTTTTTTGGTTACTACATGATGCCATATGTGTTCTTTCATAGTTTTGATGTCTTCACTATTATTCTACAATGTAAAAAATAGTACAAATAAAGAAAAACCCTTGAATGAGTGTGTGTGTCCAAACTTTTGACTGGTAGTGTATATATATTTTTTAAAGCCATGTAAAATGTGTGTAGAATGTACATGTAACAACAAAAGAAAAAGCTGTAATAACAATGTTTATTTTTGTCCTCCGAAGAGGGGGCCCAAAAAAAGAAAAAGAAAAGAAACAATTAAGTACCTTACTGTCATTGCTTTCAATTAAAATGGTTAAAAAAAAACGCTAAACTCAAATCACATTTTATTTGTCACATTCTTCGTAAACAACAGGTGTAGACTAACAGTGTAATGCTTACTTACGGGCCCTTCCAACAATGCAGAGAGAGAAAAAATTATAATACGAGGAATAAATACACAATGAGTAACGATAACTTGGCTATATAATAATAATATGCCATTTAGCAGACGCTTTTATCCAAAGCGACTTACAGTCATGCGTGCATACATTTCTTTTTTGTGTATGGGTGGTCCCGGGGATCGAACCCAATACCTTGGCGTTACAAGCGCCGTGCTCTACCAGCTGAGCTACAGAGGACCACCACAGGGTACCAGTACCGAGTCGATGTGCAGGGGTACAAGATAATTGGGGTAGATAATAAACAGCAGATGTGATGAGTCAAAATAGGTAGTGAAAAAAGGGTCAATGCAGATAAATAGTTAATCAATAGCTACCTGGATTAGCTAACTATTTAGCAGTTTTATGGCTTGGCGGTAGAAGCTGTTCAGGGTGCTATTGGTTCCAGACTGCATCGGTAACGCTTGCCCTGTGGTAGCAGAGAGAACAGTCTATGACTTCGGTGGCTGGAGTCAGACATTTGTTAGGGCCTTCCTCTGACACCGCCTGGTATAGAGGTCCTGAATGGCAGGGAGCTCGGCCCCAGTGATGTACTGGGCCGTACGCACTACCCTCCATAGCGCCTTGTGGTCGGATGGCAAGCAGTTGCCGTACCAAGCGGTGATGCAGCCAGTCAAGATGCTAACAATGGTGCAGCTGTATAACTTTTTGAGGATCTGAGGGCCCATGCCAAATCTTTTCAGCCTCCTGAGGGGGAAGAGGCATTGTCGTACCCTCTTCACAACTGTGTTGGTGTGTGTGGACCATGATCATTCCTTAGTGATGTGGACACCGAGGAACTTGAAGCTCTCGACCTGGTCCTCTATAGCCCTGTCGATGTGGAAGAGGGTGTGCTCGGCCCTCCTTTTCCTGTAGTCCACAATCAGCTCCTTTGTCTTGCTGACATTAATGGAGAGGTTGTTGAGGTCTCTGACCTCCTCACTGTAGGCTGTCAAACATCGTCATTGTCATCGGTGATCATGCCTACCACCGTCGCGTCGTCGGCAAACTTAATGATGGTGTTGGAGTCGTGCGCGACCACGCAGCCGTGGGTGAACAGGGAGTACAGGAGAAGACTAAGCACGTACCCATGAGGGGCCCCCGTGTTGAGAGTCAGCGTGGCGAATGTGTTGTTGCCTACCCTCTCCACCTGGGGGCGGCCTGTCAGGAAATCCAGGATCCAGTTGCAGAGGGAGGTGTTTAATCCCAGGGTCCTTAGCTTAGTAATGAGCTTTGAGGTCACTATGGTTTTGAACACTGAGCTGTAGTCAATGAACAGCATTCTCACATGTGTTCCTTTTGTCCAGGTGGGAAAGGGCAGTGTGGAGTGCAATAGAGATTGCGTCATCTGTGGATCTGTTGAGGCGGAATGGGAATTGGAGTGCATCCAGGGTGTATGAGATGCACTTCATAGCTACAGATGTGAGTGCTACGTGGCGATAGTAATTTAGACAGGTTACAATGGCGTTCTTGTGCACATGGACTATGGTGGTCTGCTTGAAACCTGTAGGTATTACAGACTGGGTTAGGGAGAGGTCAGTGAAGACACTTGCCAGCTGGTCAGCGAATGCTCTGAGTACACGTCCTGGTAATCCATCTGGCCCTGCGGCCTTGTGAATGTTAACCTGTTTAAAAGGTTCTACTCACATCGGCTACAGAGAGCGTGATCAAACAGTCGTCAGAACAGCTGGTGGTCTCATGCATGGTTCAGTTTTGCTAGCCTCGAAACGCATAGAAGGTATTTAGCTCATCTGGTAGGCTCGCGTCACTGGACAGTTTGTTGCTGGGTTTCCCTTCGTAATCCATGATAGTTTGCAAGCCCTGCCACATCCGACGAGTGTCAGAGCCGGTATAGTAGGATTCAATCTTGACGCTTTGCCTGTTTTATGGTTCGTTGGAGGGCGTAGTGTAATATCTTATAAGCGTCCGGAATAGTGTCCCGCTCTTTGAAAGCAGCAGCTTCTTACCAAAGAGCAATTTCTCAAGCAAGAATTTAGCTAGGACTGTCTGGGAGTGGTCAGAGTGGGGAGGGAGAAACTGAAAACTATCTGTTATTGGCAGAGAGGTTTGGAACTCTCTTTCTTATTGGTTTATTAACTAATGTACTGTGTGGTGATGGCACCAGGCAGGCCAAAACTCCATCCCACCAAAACAGACAGAAATTCCAGGCGGTCTTTTCAAACAGCTCTACACTAAAAGGGCATTAACATCATTTTCACAATGTCACAGTATTATTCCAACCTCATAGTGTGGAAATACACTGCTCAAAAAAATAAAGGGAACACTTAAACAACACTATGTAACTCCAAGTCAATCACACTTCTGTGAAATCAAACTGTCCACTTAGGAAGCAACACTGATTGACAATAAATGTAACATGCTGTTGTGCAAATGGAATAGACAACAGGTGGAAATTATAGGCAATTAGCAAGACACCCCCAATAAAGGACTGGTTTTGCAGGTGGTGACCACAGACCACTTCTCAGTTCCTATGCTTCCTGGCTGATGTTTTGGTCACTTTTGAATGCTGGCGGTGCTTTCACTCTAGTGGTAGCATGAGACGGAGTCTACAACCCACACAAGTGGCTCAGGTAGTGCAGCTCATCCAGGATGGCACATCAATGCGAGCTGTGGCAAGAAGGTTTGCTGTGTCTGTCAGCGTAGTGTCCAGAGCATGGAGGCGCTACCAGGAGACAGGCCAGTACATCAGGAGACGTGGAGGAGGCCGTAGGAGGGCAACAACCCAGCAGCAGGACTGCTACCTCCGTCTTTGTGCAAGGAGGAGCAGGAGGAGCACTGCCAGAGCCCTGCAAAATGACCTCCAGCAGGCCACAAATGTGCATGTGTCTGCTCAAACGGTCAGAAACAGACTCCATGAGGGTGGTATGAGGGCCCAACGTCCACAGGTGGGGGTTGTGCTTACAGCCCAACACCGTGCAGGACGTTTGGCATTTGCCAGAGAACACCAAGATTGGCAAATTCGCCACTGGCGCCCTGTGCTCTTCACAGATGAAAGCAGGTTCACACTGAGCACGTGACAGACGTGACAGAGTCTGGAGACACCGTGGAGAACGTTCTGCTGCCTGCAACATCCTCCAGCATGACCGGTATGGCGGTGGGTCAGTCATGGTGTGGGGTGGCATTTCTTTGGGGGGCCGCACAGCCCTCCATGTGCTCGCCAGAGGTAGCCTGACTGCCATTAGGTACCGAGATGAGATCCTCAGACCCCTTGTGAGACCATATGCTGGTGCGGTTGGCCCTGGGTTCCTCCTAATGCAAGACAATGCTAGACCTCAGCAGTTCCTGCAAGAGGAAGGCATTGATGCTATGGACCGCCCGTTCCCCATCCAATTGAGCACATCTGGGACATCATGTCTCGCTCCATCCACCAACGCCACAGACTGTCCAGGAGTTGGCGGATGCTTTAGTCCAGGTCTGGGAGGAGATCCCTCAGGAGACCATCCGCCACCTCATCAGGAGCATGCCCAGGCGTTGTAAGGAGGTCATACAGGCACTTGGAGGCCACACACACTACTGAGCCTCATTTTGACTTGTTTTAAGGACATTACATCAATGTTGGATCAGCCTGTAGTGTGGTTTTCCACTTTAATTTTGAGGGTGACTCCAAATCCAGACCTCCATGGGTTGATACATTTGATTTCCATTGATAACTTTTGTGTGATTTTGTTGTCAGCACATTCAACTATGTAAAGTATTTAATAAGATTATTTCATTCATTCAGATCTAGGATGTGTTATTTTAGTGTTCCCTTAATTTTTTTGAGCAGTGTATATATACTGTATATATGATGGGATGGGATGTATAGACATTATGGACAGTATGTGGATAGAATATTTAGTATATCTGTAGAATACATAGGGTAGAATAGTATATATACAGCAATAGTTGAATAGGATGGCATTGACTAAAATACAGTATATACATACGAAATGAGTAAAACAGTATGTAACCATTATTAAAGTGACCAGTGGTTCCATGTCTATGTACATGGGGCAGCAGCCTCTATGGTGCATGGTTGAGTTACCGGGGGATAGCCGGCTAGTGACAGTGACTAAGTTCAGGGCAGGGTACTGGGTGGAGGCCGGCTGGTGACGGCTATTTGACAGTCTGATGGCCTTGAGATAGCTGTTTTTCAGTCTCTCGGTCCCAGCCTTGATGCAATTGCACTGACCTCGCCTTCTGGATGATAGCGGGGTGAACAGACCGTGGCTTGGGTTGTTGATGTCCTTGATTATCGTGGTCCTCTGTAGCTCAGCTGGTAGAGCACGGCGCTTGTAACGCCAAGGTAGTGGGTTCGATCCCCGGGACCACCCATACACAAAAATGTATGCACGCATGACTGTAAGTCGGTTTGGATAAAAGCGTCTGCTAAACGGCATATTATTATTATTATTATTATTATTATCTTTTTGGCCTTCCTGTGACATCGTGTGCTGTACGTGGCCTGGAGGACAGGCAGCCCCCGGTAGTGCATTGGGCAGACCGCACTACCCTTTGGAGAGCCCTGCAGTTGTGGGCAGTGCAGTTGCCGTAACAGGCGGTGATACAGCCCGACAGGATGCTCTCAATGGTGCATCTGTAAAAGTTTGTAAGGGTCTTAGGGGCTGAATTTCTTCAGCCTCCTGAGGTTGAAGAGGCACTGTTGCGCCTTCTTCACCACACTGTCTGTCTGGGTGGACCATTTGAGATTGTCAGTGATGTGTACGCCGAGGAACTTGAAGCTTTTCACCTTCTCCACTGTGGCCCCATCGATGTGGTTGGGGGCGTGCTCCCTCTGCTGTCTCCTGAAGTCCACAATCAGCTCCTTTGTTTTGTTCACGTTGAGGGAGAGGTTATTTTGCTGGCACCACTCCGCCAGAGCCCTCACCTCTTCCCTGTAGGCGGTCTCGTCATTGTTGGTAATCAGGCCTACTACTGTTGTGTCATCTGCAAACTTGATGATTGAATTGGAGGTGAACAGGGAGTACAGAAGGGGGCTGAGCACGCACCCTTGTGGGGCCCCTGTGTTGAGAATCAGCGTAGTGGAGGTGTTGTTTCCTACCTTCACCACCTGGGGGCGGCCCGTCAGGAAGTCCAGGACCCAGTTGCACAGGACGGGGTTCAGACCCAGGGCCCCGAGCTGAATGATGAGCTTGTAGGGTACTATGGTGTTGAAGGCTGAGCTGTAGTCAATGAACAGCATTCTTACATATGTATTCCTCTTGTCCATATGTGATAGAGCAGTGTGCAGTGCGATGGCGATTGCATCATCTGTGGATCTATTGGGGTGGTATGCAAACTTAAGTGGGTCTAGGGTGTCAGGTAAAGTGGCGGTGATATGATCCTTAACTAGCCTCTCAAAGCACTTCATGATGACAGAAGTGAGTGCTATGGGGCAATAGTCATTTAGTTCAGTTACCTTTGCTTTCTTGGGTACAGGAACAATGGTAGACATCTTGAAGCAAGTGTGGTCAGCAGACTGGGATAAGGAGAGATTGAATATGTCCGTAAACACTCCAGCCAGCTGGTCTGCGCATGCTCTGAGGACCTTGCACTTGAGATGGCGCACACAGGTGTTCATGGTAGTGTCTCTGTTGATTGCACATCAGCCAATGAGGGTAACCCTGACAAAATCTTTGCCCATTACTGACATGAGACATGCAATAGCCCTACTGTCTACCATTACTGAGGTTTTTGGAGATGATGAACACATAAATTATGATGATTATGATGATGATTCAGTGTTGGGACAACTTTGGGCTTTTGTAAACATGAGGATGTTTAAATGCGGTGTTGATTAATACTGTAGGTATTGTCTCATCTGCTTAACACTACAAAGGTCTTACAGTATGAGGTCTAGAATATTATTGTTGTGGAAACAGGACCTTTTACCATTGAGCTGTGTGGAATAGTAGAATGTATGCCATACACACACTGTAAATAAATAATTTAGCTTAAAGATTTGTTCTAATACTCATTTTCAGTTCAAGTATAACATATAGAGTGGGCCAATATTGTGACCTGCCACCAATAGTTACTTGTTCATAAAGTGCATTTTTGAATCTTTCACTTTTCTCCTTCACTTGCCTTCAATAAATAATCCAGATTTGGAAACATCAATGCTCAGTGGAATGTATGACTTTATTGTAAATTAACTTGTAGTTGCCTTTTTTTGGATGAAATAAGTAACAAAGTGTACTACTATAAACTTTACACAACTTTCAAAGTAGAAAAAGTGTGGGCTTTCCCCCCAGTGTTGGCCCAGAGAATTGGGAAACGGCTATAGCAGTTGTGTTACTGCTCTTGCACGGTGTACACATCACAGCCCATAAAACATATTCCTATATAAAGTTTCAGACAGCAAGAACAGGAAGAATGTTAACAGTACATAAGTAAAAGTAATTACACAAATACATTGTTAAAAAAAGGTACATAGAATATTTTCAGTTAAAATATTACACAAATAAATGCAACAAAGAATGTAACGTTATAAAAGTAAATACACGTTTTGTGAGTCTACATTGTCATTGGTTTCAGTACTACGTCTTCTTTCCTCTCTTACATTACTTCTCTAATGGTGACATTTAAGATAACTTCCATTCTAGGATCTCAGCACTACAGCTGAAATCAATGTCAGTGTTTGTGCCTCTGTCTGCATGCCAAATGAGCAGACAGTTTGTTCTTATCACGGTGTAAGTTCAGTTTGTGGTTGCTGATCCACAACACTAGTTCCTCATAGTCCAATTTGTGCAACAGGTTTATTTGGAAGTTCTGGAAACTTGGGTAGAACCTGCCAGGTGTCAAAGCAAACACTTTCTGATCAAGAAGCACACTTACTATATGATTGATGTCCTCAGATCTACTTGAGATTTAGTGCTTTCCAGACTCTGGCTTCAGCTCACAGTCTTTATCAAATCTTTGGATGAGGTCTGTCTACTCTCCAATGGTCCTGCTGACTTTCTGTGCAATGTCAAACTGGACATGGGCCCCGTAATGTTGGATGAGGTCTTTTGTGCGGTGCACATGGTATTCGTAGTTCTTGCATCAAATACTTTGGTATTTCTCTGTGCCGATAACCTTGAAGACATATGCCAATTATTTCCAAAGGACCTCTAAGTATCCGTGACTTTGTACCAGAAGGAGTTGTAACAGTGACTTTTAATAATATCTGAGACTGTATGCATTATGCAACACATTTGCGATGATAAACCTTGGGTATGTGCCACATAAAATGGGCTTTATCACTTACTTAATAGTCAAGGAAAAATACAAACTACGTATAAATTATCCTCTAGGCTAAAACTGTCACTGTGATCAACTGACGATATTATTCAATGTAGCCTACAAATGTGAGCCTGTAGGACTTCTGCAACACAGTTTTCAACCTAGTCTCTAGGTTGAAAACTGACTCTTCGTATTTTCCTGAGCAGACACTCTTTTGGTACCTCTGGGGGTCGAGACAGCCGCGGCATATCTTTTCGATCTAACTATACAATTTGCTCTTTCCGTCACAAAACAGACGATTCTTTGCACGTCACTGGCACTTCTTTTAATATTTGAGTAGAAGATTGTGAAAGGAACCACATGCTGCTTTTGAAAACCCACCACTCAGCGTGACAGGTCCCATTATCTCTTCTAAAGCCAGTGTGTAGTCCGGTCGCAATAAAGACGATTTACCTTGCAGATTTACCTTGCAAAAGGTTGTGTTTGTTCCTGTTACAGTCGTACGGTTCACCACAAACACGGCATACATCAACATATTTTGATGGGGTTTTAATCTGCAATTTCACGGCCATCCTCACGCACTGATGCACCTACGACACTAATCTAGTGAGCACCTTTGATGCTCCGCCCAAGCATCATCAGAGCACAGTGCTTGCCCTCCAGGACATCTACAGAACCCGGTGTCACAGCAAGGCCAAGAAGACCATCAAGGACCTCAGCCACCGAGCCATGGCCTGTTCACCCCGCTACCATCTAGAAGGCGGAGACAGTGCAGGTGCATCAAAGCTGGGACCGAGAGACTGATAAACAGCTTCTATCTCCAGACCATCAGACTGTTAAACAGTCATCACTAGCCAGCCTCCGCACAGTACAATGCCCTGAACCTTAGACACAGTCACTAGCCAGCTACCACCCGGTTCTCTACCCTGAACCATAGAGACTGCTGCTCTATGTACATAGAGTCATTTAACACTGGTCACTTTAATAATGTACAACATACCGTTTTACCCACTTCATATGTACAGTACCTTCAGAAAGGATACCCCTTGACTTATTCCACATTTTATTGTGTTACAGCCTGAATTCAAAATTGATTAAATAATTGTTTTCTCACCCATCTACACACAACACCCCATAATGTCAAAGTGAAAATATGTTTTTAGAAAGGTTTGCACATTTATTGAAAATAAAATACAGAAATATCTAATTTACATACACTACTGTTCAAAAGTTTGGGGTCACTTAGAAATGTCCTTGTTTTCGAAAGAAAAGCCATTTCTTTCTCCACTAAAATAACATCAAATTGATCAGAAATACAGTGTAAATATTGTTAATGTTGTAAATGGCTATAGTAGCTGGAAACGGCTGATTTTTTTATGGAATATCTACATAGGCGTACAGAGGCCCATTATCAGCAACCATCAGTCCTGTTTTCCAATGGCACGTTGTGTTTGCTAATCCAAGTTTATCATTTTAAAAGGCTAATTTATCATTAGAAAACCCTTTTGCAATTATGTTAGCACAGCTGAAAACTGTTGTGCTGATTAAAGAAGCAATAAAACTGGCCTTCTTGAGACTAGTTGAGTATCTGGAGCATCAGCAATTGTGGGTTCGATTACAGGATCAAAATGGCCAGAAACAAATAACTTTCTTCTGAAACTCGTCAGTCTATTCTTGTTCTGAGAAATGAAGGCTATTCCATGCGAGAAATTGCCAAGAAACTGAAGATCTCGTACAACGCTGTGTACTACTCCCTTCACAGAACAGCGCAAACTGTCTCTAACCATAGAAAGAGGAGTGGGAGGCCCCGGTGCACAACTGAGCAAGAGGACAAATACATTAGAGTGTCTAGTTTGAGAAACAGACGCCTCACAGGTCCTCAACTGGCAGCTTCATTAAATAGTACCCGCAAAACACCAGTCTCAACGTCAACAGTGAAGAGGCGACTCCGGGATGCTGACCTTCTAGGCAGAGTTGCAAAGAAAAAGCCATATCTCAGACTGGCCAATAAAAAATAAATTATTATGCTGGGCAAAAGAACACAGACACTGGACAGAGGAAGATTGGAAAAAAGTGTTAAAGACAGACGAATCGAAGTTTGAGGTGTTCGGATCACAAAGAACAACATTTGTGAGACACAGACCAAATGAAAAGATGCTAGAGGAGTGCTTGATGCCATCTGTCAAACATGGTGGAGGCAATGTGATGGTCTGGGGGAGCTTTGGTGGTGGTAATGTGGGAGATTTGTACAGGGTAAAAGGGGTCTTGAAGAAGGAAGGCTATCACTCCATTTTGCAACGCCATGCCATACCATGTGGACGGCACTTGATTGGAGCCAATTTCCTCCTACAACAGGACAATGACCCAAAGCACAGCTCCAAACTATGCAAGAGCTATTTAGGGAAGAAGCAGTCAGCTGGTATTCTGTCTATAATGGAGTGGCCAGCACAGTCACCGGATCTCAACCCTATTGAGCTGTTGTGGGAGCAGCTTGACTGTATGGTACGTAAAAAGTGCCCATCAAGCCAATCCAACTTGTGGGAGGTGCTTCAGGAAGCATGGGGTGAAAACTATTCAGATTACCTCAACAAATTGACAACTAGAATGCCAAAGGTCTGCAAGGCTGTAATTGCTGCAAATGGAGGACACAATTATTATTTATATTAAAAATCATTATTTCTAACCTTGTCAATGACTACATTTGCTATGCATTTTGCTATTTTCCTATTCAAACTCATTTCATGTATGTTTTCATGGAAAACAAGGACATTTCTAAGTGACCCCAAACTTTTGAACGGTAGTGTAAGTATTCACACCCCTGAGTCAATACATGTTAAAATCACCTTTGACAGTGATTACAGCTGTGAGTCTTTCTCAGTAATTCTCCAAGAGCTTTGCACACCTGGACTGTACAATATTTGCACATTATTCTTTTCAAAGTTCTTTAAGCTCTGTCAAGTTGGTTGTTGATCATTGCTAGACAGCCATTTTCAAATCTTGCCATAGACTTTCAAGCTGATATATGTGTGTATTGTTATTGTATTGCTAGATATTGCTGCATCGTTGGAGCTAGAAACATAAGCATTTCGCTACACCTGCGATAACAACTGCAAAACTGTGTACACGACCAATAAACTTTGATTAGATTTGTATTTGATATCGAATGCCCACGTGGCGTGGAGCTCTATGGGTCCCTGTGGAACCTTTTGTTTGTCCCTTGGCTCTCGCTGTAACTCAACCCCACCTGAGAGTGAGTGATCACAGGGTAGACAGGCTTAACAGAAAAATGGGTGTCTATTGCATTGGGCGTCACACGTAAAACACAAAGACCCCAAGACAATACAGTGCCCACTGTCAATGGAGCTCTCTCAGCCAATCACAACGCAAGGTTTGTTTCTTTCTTTATTTTCTACTTCTTGCTCTGGTGATGAGGCATATCATATGGATCCTTCATAGTTGACATAGCTGTACAATGTGTTCTATAAAGAGCTTCCAGTGAAAAAAAGGGGGGAATAAACTGCCCAAACCACTTGTTCCATGTGAGTGCCTGCAGCAGCCAATGAAAGCATGACAGGAATGTGTTAAACAAGGGTCAGGTTCGGAGCAGTTGTTAGCAATGGGAGACTTGGGAGAGGAAGATGGCTCTCTCAGGATTGTTTTCATTTTGCAGTGGGGATAGCGATCATGGCAATCCTTTTTTATTTTGATGTCACAGGCACATTTGTATACTCACTGAATATGGAAATGCAATTCAGAAAGAGATAGAGTAAATGTGATTACCTGTTGTGAAATTCATATATTTCTGGGAGATTGCCAAAAAGCACATCTTTCTTGTTCTCCAGAGCTGCAGGGATGAGGGGGGAAAGCTCTGTGTTGTCCAGCTCGGCAGCGTACCCCTGGACAGGAAAATTACATTCAAAGCTAATAAGTATTAAGTAAAACTATGACAATGCCAACGCCTCTGTGATAATCTGAACCCAATAAAACCCAGTCCTTCACATGGCTTTACACCTAACACTTGAATTAACATTACATGAACTGAAATCAGTGACAGTTTGAGTAGCCTAATGACTCATCTAAATCGACAAAGCAAGCACATTTGAAGTTCAACAAAAGTTCATACAGTATTCTGAAATGGCCAGACCTGATGCAACATTTACACTGTCAGTCAATTAGAACAGGGTTTTATGTTCCCTAGGTGCAGTTAGCAGAGAAAGGAGAGCTTTCTCTACTGTCTCCTTGACATTATTGCCACTAACTGACAGCGTTTCAGTCACGAGAGAGCAATTTAAAGTAACAAACGCACCTCCATGATGCTCTGCAGCTCTTCGACATACAGCCTCTCAGTTTCAATCAGCTCGTTCATTATGTGTCTGGGGAGGAAAGATACAGTATCCGTCAATACACACCAATTACAGAGAAGCCCTTTAGTGGTATTTGTCAGTGCATATAAATTAATAAAACCCAGATTGGAGACTCCAACTGCCACTCATATCCTAAATGCTTTGTCAAAGTTCTCCAACCAAATGATCATACTCAGTTAGAGGTGGAAAACACGGTTATTGTACAAACCCAAAAGATGCTCCGCTAGCGATACCACAGCACCCCAGACATGAGGTACATGGGGGAAAAACAAGGTCTAACAGAGGAGGTTGTGATAAAACCAAGGAGCTTGAGCAAAGCTAACATTTCCAGACTTTAATGGCCCCTTTAATGTGCATGAGTTCTGAGGTCTTGATTTTTATGTGCCATCACGAGCCCATCGAGACGCTGAGTGCTGTTTGATGTATGGCCACATTTTATAGGTCAATAAAGCTCTCCAAAGGCACCCGCCACTCTCACAGAGGCAGGCATCTGTCATATCATAGGTGACTGTCTTCCCAAGTCCCAACACAATAGGATATTTGCATATCCATTTTTGGAGGAGGGAAGGCAGCATCGTGTGAATAAATATCATGGACAGAGATGCCTTCATTGAACCGCTGGGGGAAAAAACTTTCCATGAAGTCATGTGCCTAGCCTGTTATTGGTGCTCCTAAGTAAGATAATATTTCTTGAACGCCCTAGTGGACAGTGTTTATATTAATTATACTTACTTGGTCGTTCTCCCTCAAGTTGCTTACAGTAACACTAGCTAAAGGTATTAGTGCATAAAAGAGCTGAGATGTCTACAGCCCTCTGTGTGCCAAGAAGAAGATGATATCACCTTCCAACCAAAAAACAATGCTTTAACTATATAAAACAAAGAATGTATACATGTCATGTACTAGAAGAACACATTGCCAA
Organism: Coregonus lavaretus; assembly: GCF_964263955.1. Taxonomy (NCBI): domain Eukaryota; kingdom Metazoa; phylum Chordata; class Actinopteri; order Salmoniformes; family Salmonidae; genus Coregonus; species Coregonus lavaretus. Next base: position 42,625,968 of record NC_139993.1, on the reverse strand, counting down.
TGCCAGTTTGTCCTGTGCATACCTGACTTTGTATGGCTACAATCCCTTTCCTAATGTGACCCTCAGGAACACTTAATCACTTTTATTATGAAGAGTATGTAGTACCGGATGCAATTCAGATGACAAATTCCAACCTCTGGCATAGAATCCAGCTTCACTCCTGCTGGTTGGCCTCACTGATATGATAATAACTTAGAGAGAGAAATCATAGACTGACTAAGCTGAGGCAGGCAGGCAGGCAGGGAGGCAGGCAGGCAGGCAGGAAGTAGAGGAGCTTTCCCCTCTAGCCCAGCAGTTTCCTCCCCCACCAGTCCCACTCTGCTCTCTCATTCTCTCACTCTCTCACAGTCACACGTACGGGGAGACAGAGAAGCTCAGGCCGCAGCCCTGGTTACTACACAGTTACACTGTTGCTGCCGCACCCTACACACAGACAGGAAAGAGAGAGAAAGAGAGTGAAAGAGTGGGATAGCGCTCACCAACTGGAAAGGAGGGGCAGGGGAGAGTCGTTTTCTGTACTTTTCCCAGCAACACATGGATGGAACTCTCACAGGCTGGTAAGTGATCAGGGAGAGGGAGGTGGGGGGGGGTTGTATGCTCTAGCTGAAAGACTGTTTATAATTTTACATTTTACATTTTAGTCATTTAGCAGACGCTCTTATCCAGAGTGACTTACAGTTAGTGAGTGCATACATTTTTCATACTGGCCCCCCATGGGAATCGAACCCACAACCCTGGCGTTGCAAGCGCCATGCTCTACCAACTGAGCTACAGGAGGCTTATAATACCTTAAGGTGCTCAAAGCAAAAGTTCACACTGCTTTTACAGTTAGCCTGATGTCAACTAACGGAATTGGAACCTAACCTCTCTTGGTAGGTTTTAAACAATAGACACAGGAAATCTAACAGAATTCAATAATTTGTTGTACTCAAAAATGATATAGAAATGAAGTGGATGCATTTGCAGTTAGTTTTGGTTGTATTTCAGATTACTTTGTGCCCAATAGAAATTAATGGTAAATAATGTATTGTGTCATTTTGGAGTCACTTTTATTATAAATAAGAATATAATATGTTTCTAAACACTTCTACATTAATGTGGATGCTACCATGATTACAGATAATCCTAAATGAATCGCCAATAATGATGAGTGAGAAAGTTACAGAGGGTCAAAGATCAAACCCCCAAGACATGCTAACCTCTCACCATTACTAATAACAAGGTTGGTTAGCATGTCTTGGGGGTATGATCTTTGACCCTCTGTAACTTACTCAATCATCATTATTCACAATTCATTCAGGATTACCTGTAATCATGGGCACAAAATAATCTGAAACACAAGAAAAATGAACTGTAAATGCATCCTAGAACTTTGTAGATTCACAATCTTGATGTAATCATTGCCCGCTAGGAATATGGGACCAAATACTAAACTTTTGACTACTTTCTTTATAAAAATCTTTAGGGGTGTCAATAATTTTGACCCCTACCTTTTTGAGAAAACAAAGTATTACTTGTTAAACAAAATCTCTTTCTCTGAGCAATTGTATTAGTATAAAATAATAAAATGTCCTCGTTATTATGAGCATACAATAAATATAGCTCAGTATTTGAATTATCTATTTTATACAGTCATTATTGCTCATCTTTATCAATGGTGTCAATTTCGGGACCTCACTGTGTCTAACCATATCATTTTTATCAGTAAGAAGAGGTATTTTAATTTGTATAGTTGATGACAATAATTGTTCTATTTTCTCAGAGATTACTCAAATTAGTAAGGGGGGGGGGGGGGGGTCAAATGTGTTACAATTGACCCCTTGCCTACATTCTATGGTATTGTATATGGTATTTAGACACATTCACATAATGATATAGAATAATGATATAAAACCTTTACATCAAGTTTCCCAGTACAACTAAGATAATACCTTAAAAAAGTGTAAAAGTCAAATTCATACTTTTGAATGCTAAAAGTATCTTATATAACATATATTAATTTTGGCTGCACCGTCTTTGGTCATTGTGAAATGCCTAAAAGGTCAAATAATATTTTTTTGTCAGTTACTTGTATTTTCATCCATATATCAGTTTCAAATCATATAAATTTTTCAATTACCCCTCATTTTTACCTTTGAAGATGGTGGGCTCGTTGGCATGGTAAGGCAACTGTAAACGAGGAGTCAGGAGTGAAGTCGGGGGAGGTGCATCTGCGACAGCCAAAAGTGGACACTGATGTGGTTTTCAACAGCAAGGCTCAGTGCGACATGTTTCCAACATGTTTCCATTGTTTCTAAAATAATTAAACGTGTCTCCAACCCCCATACCATACGCTCACAAACTCATAATGTGTGTACAATCAATTGGTGACAGCCTCAAATATCACATTAATTTGTGCATATCCACTGTATACATGGATTGCGGCAAAGTTTGTTCCCAATTTGTAAGTCGCTCTGGATAAGAGTGTCTGCTAAATGATGATTGGTTGACAATAGAGCCTTCCACAATGCAGGCGATGGCTGCAGGATGAAGTTGGGGAAGAGCAACTGCAGAAACTTGCAGTCAAAACTTAATGACCTTTGATCACATAATTTTTTTAATCAAATTTTCCGACATGTATGCGCAAGTCAGACAATTTTTATCCCCCTAATTCAACACACTTTGAAAGGTGGTGACCAACGATGGTCAACTTCTTGGCAAAGGTGATCCCCTCAAAAGCGCCCAGTGTTACGTTTAACCCTGCAATTGTAACATTTCACTTCCGCCACTCTCGGTTAAATTGTATATGACCAGTATGTCTTAGAAACGTAGTTACAGGGATTTTCCTTGTTTGGTCAAAAGTAAATTGTCCGTCCTCCGTTCGCTCTCCTCCGTGACCCGGAAACAGTGGTTGAGGAGTGTGTCAATTCGACAGTAGGCAAACGGAAAATGGTCCCCCCTCCTCGATAACCTCCTTTTGGCGAGGAAGCACAAGCGTATCCCTTCGTGAAAGACTTTAAATATGCCACAACCCCTTTGAATCAGCTATTGTTTTCTCGAAGAACAAAAGCATGCAAACATTTTAAAACGATATGCTACCTATTAATTTTAGCTATCAAATTTATTGCACAACTAACTACATTTGTTTTTTTATCACATTATACATTTATTTTGGGATTCCAGCCTGTAAATGTAATTTGCCTGATGACGTGCGATTGGAGAACGAGTCATTTCATACATATTTCTTCCACTTTCCTCGATTACCTTTGACCGTTTTCAAAAGGAGGCCAGAGAGGACAGAGGAGAGAGGACGCAGGAGTTTAGCAAATCTATACTGAACAAAAATATAAATGCAACAATTTCAACAATTTTACTGAGTTATAGTTCATATAAGGAAATCAGGTAATTTAAATAAATTCATTAATCTATGGATTTCACATGACTGGGCAGATGTGCACACAATTTGAGATAAATAAGCTTTTTGTGCATATGGAACATTTCTGGGATCTTTTATTTCAGCTCATGAAACATGGGACCAACACTTTACATGTTGCGTTTTATATTTTTGTTCAGTATAATTGAGAAAAGACCACAGTTACAAAATATTATTAATCTAACTCAAACAATCTTTTCATAAATAAGCAAAAGGCAAAAAGTGTTATATTTAGCCCCGGTCTCCACTAGAATGATGATGCATGCTGTCAGGGCAGCTCATTGTTGTGAGCCACTCGTTTGCCTAAATCTGCTGCTGTAAGGATATCTTTTTGTCATGGTGACTGTTTTGTACAGACTTCAGCAATTCCATGGGCTCTGTTGGTTTAATGCCCCTCCATTACTGAACTTTGCGCTGGGTTGGCTTTTGCATTCATTCACAAAAGTTACGGCAACTACAGCTATATGGTTGAGAGGGTTTTTGGCAATGAAGCCTTTTATCTACTTCCCTAGAGTCAAATTAACTTGTGAATACCATTTTTATGTCTCTGTGTCTAGTATAAAGGAAGTTAGAGGTAGTTTGCGAGCCAATGCTAACTAGCATACTAGCTGTACCCGAAGACTTCCCGTCTTTGCGCTAATGCTAGCTTCCTTCATACTGGACGCAGAGACATAAAAATGGTATCAACAAGTTCATCTGACTCTAGGGAAGTAAATAAAGGGCTGCATTACCAAAATCCGAAACTATCCCTTTAAGATACTTCACACTGTGAACAAACACAGAGGTTTGACTCTGATGGATGAACACAGTGAATTGGCCATCATCATTGAATAGATAGATAGAGCACACAGGGATGGATGTAAGCACTGAAAAAGAACAGATCATTTCTGTACTCAAATCAAATTAGTGAAAATTGTATGAAACAAATCTGCCCTGCCCTGATCTCCATTGCTGCCTAATTCTTCTGTGGAAGTTACTCACTACGACCTCTGTGCCATAGGATATCATCAATAGTCCACAGGTTTCCTGTATGCTGAAAAACACTTGTAGGTAATAGGCCTACTTGTAACTTTACTCCAGCAAACAGACCAACACTAATAGCCTCCCACTGGGCACAATGTGGTTGAATCAACGTTGTTTCAACGTAATGTGTCAACGTATTGTGTGACGTGAAATCTACTTGGATTACATGTCATCAACCGACAAGTCATCAATGTAAAATGTTGTTTTCAGGGTGACATTTTAACCACAGGATTGTGTCATCATGGTAACCCATTTTCAACATAGACAAACCTTAAAATATGTGATGTGAATCCAACATATCAATTATACATTTGTTGACAAACTGAATATTGAATTGTGTTTGGTTGTCAATGCAACCAAATATGACCAGATGTATCTTCTGCTTGGATCGTTCCATCTGTGCCACTGACTTAGTCTGGCTTTAATTCCATTTTGTCTACAAATTATTAATTGATATGTTGGATTCACATCTCCATCGCAACCAAAAATATAAGATAATAAATAGGACTAAATTAAATCAAACATTAAATGCACTTTAAATAAAGTTGGATTTGATTTAGTCCTAATCTTTAATTTCGATTTTTGGTTGAGATGGACACGTGAATCCAACATATCAATTATTAATTTGTAGACTGAAATTAAAGTCAGTGGTCCAAAATAGACATCTCCTTCAAATGTTGATATTTGGTTGCATTGAAAACCAAACACAATTCAATATTACTTTTGTAATACAGTAAATAGCCTAAGTTAAGTTAAGGCTATCTTACAAACTAATGTAACAGTATTTATTCAACCTTAAAATGAGTAACACATCCATAGCCACATTGAGGTTACTGTAACTATAAATGCCTTCTTATGTAATAGAAAGTGTGCATGTTCAAGATACAGTAGCATGCAAAGGTTGCAGGTCTGTGGAGATCTTCCCAATTGCTATAATAATCTGTGCAGAATCTCGAACAGCATTGATCACTTGCAATATGTACTTTTAATGTAATCTCAACTACAATCCAGGTCATTTGGTTGTGCTATTAGATGAAGCACAGTGAGAACACATTACGTTGTTGTATAAATAAAAAATATCTGACATTTTATTCCCATTTGAACTTTGTTGAATTTTTAAATGGTTGAAAGTGCAGCGATAACACATTTAGATGACAACTAAACCAAAAATCTGACATCATTGTTTGGTTTGGTTATGCTTTTATATGATTGAAAGCATAGTGATAACACATTGGTAATTCAACAAACTTCTGGCTATCTTTTCGAGTGGGTGAATACAGTTTGAAATCTCATTGATCAACGTCTCAACCAAGTATTATCCACATTTCCACGTTTAAATGACGTGGTGTGCCCAGTGGACTACGTCAAGGCATTTCATATAATCTGTTTATACTGAAACATTTGTAGGCTGCGAAACAACAGTCAGAAAACAAATAAAGGTTAGGAGGAATGATTCAATAATTTCCCTCAGCAATGTCCTCGAGCCTTGCATGCACTGTAGGCTTATAAAATCAGTTTGAAAAGGTAAGATGAAAATGCATTGGTAAACATGTAGGCTGACCTTAGCTACACCAATTGGTCGCGAATTCAATTGCGAGCCATGACGCTTCTCTTTTGTAGGGAGCTCTGAGAATACGCGTTTTTACAGCTTTCCTTCTTTTGTTTGGAATCATTGAAATATGAGAAGAGTTATAATTTCATTTTCAGCCTTGTTGTTCTTTCACTCCGATGAGTAGGCTGATTGAAATACCAGTCTGTATTCATAGACCTACAATCAATATTGAATTTGTACTGTCCACGCTTTGTGGACTAAATGCGATTATTCGACCCACGGTTGTTTGGTTGTCACTAGTTCCCACAGCCACAAAGTCATAAACCATGCCTATTTTAACAATTTATCTTCTTAAAATGTGATTTTAAACCTAACATTAACCACACTGTTAACCTTATGACTAACCTTTAAGACCAAAAAGCAAAAACATTTTTCATGAATTTGTACGATATAGACCATTTTGACTTTGTGGCTGTGGTAACTAGTTGAAACATTGTTGTTTGGCTAGTCTAACTTGGGGACATGAGGATGGATGCCTTGCTCCAAGTAGAACAGAACAGGCGGGCACACTTTATTTAAGTAGCCCGGCGGAGTTCGCACTTTAGCACCATTGGAATAACTTCAAAAGTCCAAACACGGGTTTAACCAATTGTTCACATTTCTGTCTTTCTCTTTTCAGATCGTATGATGTGGATCACTCTTTGACCAGACTGTGTGGACACTGGTAGCAAAACAGTGATGACTCGAGACATAATTGTCTCAACAATACAGTCACAGTAGAGAGCGGAGGAGATTAAATTGAACTTGAACATTTCTCTAAGAAGCCCATGTCTCCAGTTGGGTCAATGTGATGGAACTCAGGAACTCCCAAATAATTTTGAATAATTTTGAAAGTAGAAACCTCTCAAAGGCAACTACCTAAGAGGTGGCGAGGGCAGGAAAGATCGCAGAATGTTTATGAATTTCAGAAGGATCAGAAGATGTCAATGTGTGCAGCTGGTGACGACGTGTATTGTCCTGTCCGTGTTGATGGTGTGCTGGGAGCAGCTGGACCACCATGTGGTGAGCCGCTACTTGGTCAACAGCTACGACTTCATCAACAAGAGCTTTGGCATCAGCCAGCAGGAGTCGGAGAACCTGAACAACTTCCTGTACCTCATCAACCACCATGACAAGTGTGACTGCAATGAAGTGCTGCTGCTGCTGTTTGTCAAATCTTCCCCAGAGAACCTGGAGAGGAGGCAGGCCATCCGGGCCACCTGGGGGAATGAGATCTACATCCAGAGGGAGCTGGGGGCCACTGTGAGGGTGGTGTTTGCCCTAGGAGTCCACCCCAACCCCCAGCAGAGGGGCAGTGTGCAGAGAGGGCTGCTGGGGGAGGACCTGGTCTACGGGGACCTGGTCCAGCAGGACTTTGTGGACACCTTTCACAACCTCACCATCAAACTGCTGCTGCAGTTCCGCTGGAGCCACACTTACTGCAGCAAAGCACGCTTCCTCATGTCAGCCGACGACGACGTCTTTGTCCACATGCCCAACCTGGTGCACTACTTGCAGGGCCTGATCCGGCAGGGGGCCCGGGACCTCTGGGTGGGCCACGTGCACAGGGGAGCCCCCCCTATCCGCCAGAAGGACAGCAAGTACCACGTGCCTTATGAGATGTACCAGTGGCCCTCCTACCCAGACTACACAGCGGGGGCAGGGTACGTTGTCTCAGGAGACGTGGCTGCCAAAATCTACCAGGCCACACTGTTCCTCAACGCCTCGCTGTACATTGACGATGTGTTCTTGGGCATCTGTGCCAACGCCATGGGGGTGTCTCCCCAGGAACATGTTTACTTTTCAGGGGAAGGGAAGGCCCCCTATCACCCCTGCATCTATGATAAGATGATCACCTCTCACGGACATGTGGCAGACGTCCGGTACCTGTGGAAGGCAGCTACGGACCCACAGATTCATGACATTTCCTCTGGCCAGGTGGGAAAGCTGTACTGCACAGCAGTAAAAGTTATGCTCCTCTGTAAACCTTACTATTTAAATACCTACCCATGCAAGGCGGCCTTTTCATAGTGTACTGTTAGGCTGCACATAATGTCACTGCAGTCTTTTTCATTTATATTTCAGTGTCTGCAGCTGGTATCATTTTCAAAAAAAAGACCAAAGCCATGTTCTTGAGCATATATTCACCACACCTGCCTTGGCTTGATGGATACTGCAGTTGTACTTTGTGGTTTAGCTAATTGTGTGATGGTAAACAGACTGTTACAGAGCTACTCTTCTTGGCTGCAGTCAGGAAGTCAAAAGGAAAAATCCCTCAAATGAATTACCTCACAGTTTCAAGAGGAAATTCTGCTAGCAGACAATGTTTTTATTCAGTTTACTATTGCTCGGGGTGGCAGGAAGCTTAGTGGTTAAGAGCATTGTGACAGTAACCAAAAGGTCGCTAATCCCCGAGCCGACTAGGTGAAAAATCTGTCTGTGCCCTTGAGCAAGGCACTTAACCCTAATTGCTCCTGTAAGTCGCTATGGATAAGAGTGTCTGCTAAATGACTAAAAATGTTTTAAAAAATCTGTATCATACTCATATTATAATCCCTCTTCTCTCTATAGAGCTAACTCCATTTCTTCCCCCATTCCCCGGTTTCACTTCTCCTAAAATGTCAGGCTGCAAACCAGGAGCAGACACTGACATTTCCCAAAACAATCTGCTTCAAACCACATCCTGCTCACTAAATCATTCCATATGAACTCTGCTCCCCCATCTCTCCCATCTTATCTTGGCCCCCCAAAAAGGCAACATACAGTATTTAGTGACTCTGCAGACAGGAATTCACTGGCACCGGAGGGAGGAGTGAAGCTAACTTCTCTCTAAGCTAACTAACCCCACCTTCAAACACTTCACACTGTTTGTGAGGGTCTTTAACACATGATCTCTACTATTTAGATTTGGATTCAGTATGGCTCTCTAGGGGCCCTAGCCTACAGTACCATGCCTCAGGGACTTAGGGCAAATAACCAGCGGTTCTCCACTGTGGTTGAATGAAAAATGCAGAATGTGCCGAAATCCACTGTGGGATGGGAAAAATCTCGCAACCATATATGGAATTAATTTACTTATTACGGTTTTATCTGGTACTACTTTATGCTCAAATAGATGCTGCAGTGATGGGAAATCAAAATTAACCAGTATGTTGCTGTTCATGTGTTTTTAAAATCTCTTGTGTACACAAAAGCCCCTTTGTGCAAAAATACCCAGAACTGTTACGGGACATTTTAGCATATCAAGTGATATACAGTATGTACAGTAGCTTCTATATGTTTCATTTAAATCTTATGCAAATACACATCACCAACTGTGATGCCTGTTCTTATCAGAGGAGGGGAATGCAAATATCATTCACATCCTGTGTCAGATGAGTCCGAGTTTGTACGCATGCAATAGGCAGTACAATCCAACAAACCCCTAACAGTTACAGTAAAGAAATTCTGAATACAATTCGGAGTATTCTCCAAATCAGGAGGCAGTGTGCAGGCTGAAATTAGAGCAGAGACATTCCACACAGCAGGTGTGTGGTCACCTGGTGCTAACAGTCAGCTGGGAGGCTCTGCCTTAAATGTCTCTCTTCATCATCTCTACAAACCCTCTCTTCAGTCAGCTGTACTGTGTGTGCTATTCTCTCCTAACCTCTCCTTTCAATTGTCACTTTCTGTCTGTGACCTCTCTCAAAGTGCCTTAACACAAGCTAATGGTTAAGGAAATGTACTTTCACCCAGAGGAGAAAAAAGTTGTGCCAAAGGGAACTTTTTTTGGATTCATACACTGGGCACTTTACATCCAGCAGGGCTTAATGATGATTTTGAGGGTCATGTTTCAATCTGATTTTCACGATCCCTGGCTATGTGGTTCTTGTATTTTGTGACGGTTCTTTAACCCGATACCCCCTTACTATACTGAACAAAAATGTAAACGCAACATGTAAAGTGTTGGTCCAATGTTTCATGAGCTGAAATGAAAGATCCCCAACATTTTCCATACGCAAAAAAAGCTTATTTCTCTCAAATGTTGTGCCCAAATCTGTTTACATCCCTGTTGAAGAGCATTTCTCCTTTTGTCAAAAAAATCCATCCACCTGACAGGTGTGGCATATCAAGAAGCTGATTTAACAGCATGATCATTACACAGGTGCACCTTGTGCTGGGGACAATAAAACAGCACTCTAAAATATGTCGTTTTGTCTTACAACACAATGCCACAGATGTCTCAAGTTTTGAGGGAGCATGCAATTGGCATGCTGACTGCAAGAAAGTCCACCAGAACTGTTCTCAGATAATTGAATGTTAATTTCTCTACCATAAACCGCCTCCAATGTCGTTTTAGAGAATTTGGCAATATGTCCAACCGGCCTCACAACTGCAGACCACGTGTAACCACGCCAGCCCAGGACCTCCACATCCGGCTTCTTTACATGTGGGATCGTCTGAGACCAGCCACCCAGTCAGCTGATGAAACTGAATAGTATTTCTATCTGTAATAAAGCCCTTTTGTGGGGAAAAACTCATTCTGATTGGCTGGGCCTGACTCCCCAGTGGGTGGGACTGGCTCCCAAGTGGGTGGGCCTACCCAAGCGGAAAAAAAGTAGATTTTAATATACAGTGCCTTCCGAAAGTATTCAGACCACTTGACTTTTTCCACATTTTGTTAGGTTACAGCCTTATGGTAAATTGATTTTTTTTTATTCCCCTCATCAATCTACGCACAATACACCATAATGACAAAGCAAAAACTGGTTTTTAGACATTTTTGCAAATGTATAAAAAAAATAAAAAACAGAAATATCACATTTACATAAGTATTCAGACCCTTTACTCAGTACTTTGTTGAAGCACCTTTGGCAGCGAATACAGCCTCGAGTCTTCTTGGGTATGACGCTACAAGCTTGGCACACCTGTATTTGGGGAGTTTCTCCCATTCTTCTCTGCAGATCCTCTCAAGCACTATCAGGTTGGATGGGGAGCGTTGCGGCACAGCTATTTTCAGGTCTCTCCAGAGATGTTCAATCGGGTTCAAGTCCGGGCTATGGCTGGGCCATTCAAGGACATTCAGAGATTTGTCCTGAAGCCACTCCTGCGTTGTCTTGGCTGTGTGCTTACGGTCGTGGTCCTGTTGGAAGGTGAACCTTTGCCCCAGTCTGAGGTCCTGAGCGCTCTGGAGCAGGTTTTCATCAAAGATCTCTCTGTACTTTGCTCCGTTCATCTTTGCCTCGATCCTGACTAGTCTCCCAGTCCCTGCCACTGAAAAACATCCCCACAGCATAATGCTGCCACCGCCATGATTCACCGTAGGAATGGTGCCAGGTTTCCTCCAGACGTGACGCTTGGCATTCAGGCCAAAGAGTTCAATCTTGGTTTCATCAGACCAGAGAATCTTGTTTCTCATGGTCTGAGAGTCTTTAGGTGCCTTTTGGCAAACTCCAAGCGGGATGTCATGTGCCTTTTCCTGAGGAGTGGCTTCCGTTTGGCCACTCTACCATAAAGGCCTGATTGGTGGAGTGCTGCAGAGATGGTTGTCCTTCTGGAAAGTTCTCCCATCTCCACAGAGGAACTCTGGAGCTCTGTCAGAGTGACCATTGGGTTCTTGGTCACCTCCCTGACCAAGGCCCTTCCCCACCGATTGCTCAGTTTGGCCGGGCGGCCAGCTCTAGGTGAAGTCTTCCATTGAAGAATGATGGAGGCCACTGTGTTCTTGGGGACCTTCAATGCTGCAGAAATGTTTTGGTACCCTTCCCCAGATCTGTGCCTCGACACAATCCTGTCTCTGAGCTCTACGGACAATTCCTTAGATCTCATGGCTTGGTTTTTGCTCTGACATGCACTGCCAACTGTGGGACCTTATATAGACAGATGTGTGCCTTTCCAAATCATGTCCAATCAATTGAATTTACCACAGGTGGACTCCAATCAAGTTGTAGAAACATCTCAAGGATGATCAATGGAAACAGGATGCACCTGAGCTCAATTTCAAGTCTCATAGCAAAGGGTCTGAATACTTTTGTAAATAAGGTATTTCTGTTTTTTATTTGTAATAAATTAGCAAACATTTCTAAAAACCTGTTTTCACTTTGTCATTATGGGTTATTGTGTGTAGATTGATGAGGAAAAAAATTACTTAATCCATTTTAGAATAAGGCTGTAACGTAACAAAATGTGGAAAAAGCGGTCTGAATACTTTCCGAATGCACTATATGTGGCTCTTCATCTCCTGCACCTCAGCTACAGTTGGGTGTGCGACAGATTCTCCTCAGTTACTGAGGAAATAGTTGTCCATTGTAGATTTTGACATCATTAAACCATATAATTAGCAACTTTGAGTATATACAGCAGTTGCTCTGTATCAACTTTTATGGAGAGCAGAGAGAAAGAGAAAGAAAAGATGGTTCTCTTTCTCAGGAATTTCATTTTACTTTACGTATTGTAGAAGGGTAGAAAATAGAAAATATCAATTTACCTCCGCCTGGTTGAAAGACTCTCCTCTGTCTCGTTCGTCACCAGGATGTGGCTGGAGCCTCCCTGACTTGCCTCATGCATTACCTCAATCTGGGGACAGAAATACAGGTGGAGGAAGGGTCACACACATATACCTTGGAGGCCCCTATTGCCTTTCAAATATCACCCTCCTGGTCAAAGAGCATTGGGCCAGTAACCGAAAGATTGTTGGTTCGAATCCCCGAGCCAACTACGTGAAAAATTGGTCGATGTGCCCTTGAGCAAGGCACTTAACCCTAATTGCTCCTGTAAGTTGCTCTGGATAAGAGCATCTGCTAAATGACTAAAATGTAAATGGTGTTAGATAAGATGAGATGCTTATCATGCATGACTAGTATGGCACATTATTGATATTCATCAGACAGACATGATGTTCTCAGGGCAAAAGGTGGATAATTGATTTTAACTAGGGCTCTAGGTTCAGCTGGGGAAAGGCAGGAAACAGAAGATAGTGAAATTGGACACCCCAGTGACTTTCTCTCCCAGACTCCCATTGACCAAGAGTTCTGTTCTAATAAACTATAAAATAACCATATTGGCAGAACACTGTCATAAAAAAGGACCATTTGCTAGCCAACAGAAAAAAGACAGATGGTTCTCGTTGTTGTAGTAGATGAGGTTGAACCAATCAGGTTCAATTGTCTATAGATCCTCAGATCTTACCTTCAGGCTCCCTTTGACCTTGCGACTTAAATTTTTCTTTTTGGCGAGCTCAGCCTCTGTGGGCTGCTTTGTGGCACTGGAGTTCTCTGAGGTCCTTCGACTGAGTGCTGGAAATGGTTACAGAACAGGGATTGGAAAAATAAAAATTAAAAGCAGAATCTTTGAAATAAAGGCATAGAGACATCTAGGGATCCTGGTTGAAACATACATTAGGTATTTTTTCCATTCTCTCTGTGTGGAAGAATGCAAAGCCATGTACTCTTCCTGTCGTAGGTAAAGTTCCACAGTGAATACAATAGACTTCCTTTACAAGGCTAAGGTCTCAGGATATAAGGTTTTAAACATATGCTTTGTCTAAAACTAGAAAATTACTGCTTCCTGGCAAGTAAAGTATATAGACTATCTTTCAGATTGAATAGCAATGAATAGGCTCTACATCAATGGTCTTGTATTGAGGGCAGGTAAAGTTTGTGGTTAGGTCAACGTGGGGAGACTTACCAGGGGCAGGGCCGGTGGTCCTGGGTGTTTTGGGAAGCGCGGGGCGATTGGGAGAGGACTCAGGCCGGGGTGCCACAGGCTGGACGGGCCGGGTCTGTTTGGCCGACAGCTTCTTCAGACTGACCTGTCTCTTCTCAAACATCTCCTGTACATCGTCCAGCCTCTTAAGAGCCTTCTTTACATTGGCCTGAGGGAAAGCACAACAGAAGGGGTCAACAAATAGAACAATTGTTCATCAGTAGGCTGACAACTCATTCCATGAGTGAGTTAAGGGAGCACTGCACATACCTTGACTTCAGCATTGAGGACTAGCTCATACTGGTTGTGGATGTTCTTGAGGTCACTCAGTTGGTTCTCCTTGGCCATCTCCAGGAACTTCTCAATGTCCTGCAGCGCTGCCTCAGCCCCATCCTGGGACTGGCACTTGTCCACTGCCTGAGAGGCCAGCAGGTACACCCCCGACTCACACCACTGGTTCACCTGCAACCACCAGAGAACACATGGATGAATAAACAATAACTACAGTATGTACTGTCGAGGCTCCATATCAGTAGTATATATCTAGGCTCATTGGCATGGCACTATCTCTGTTGAACAACTATACATAGCGTTTGCAGTAGCGGCGCGTGAGTAAAATCACTGGGGAAGCCAGGCCAGGAAAGAAAAGCATCATTACAACCTACGTGTTGTGATAATTGCGTTGTTTGCTCTATAACCTGTTAGTTCATATACAGTGCCTTGCAAAAGTATCCATCCCCCTTGGCGTTTTTCCTATTTTGTTGCATTACAACCTGTAATTTAAATGGATTTATATTTGGATTTCATGTAATGGACATACACAAAATAGTCAAAATTGGTAAAGTGAAATGAAATAAATAACGAAAAAGTGGTGCGTGCATATGTATTCACTCCCTTTGCTATGAAGCCCCTAAATAAGATCTGGTGCAACCAATTACCTTCAGAAGTCACATAATTAGTTAAATAAAGTCCACCTGTGTGCAGTGTCACATGATCTGTCACATGATCTCAGTATATATACACCTGTTCTGAAAGGCCCCAGAGTCTGCAACACAACTAAGCAAGGGGCACCACCAAGCAAGCGGCACCATGAAGACCAAGGAGCTCTCCAAACAGGTCATGGACAAAGTTGTTGCAAAGTACAGATCAGGGTTGGGTTATAAAATAATATTGCCCACCAAAACTCACGGACCAGGCAAGGAAGGCATTAATCAGAGAGGCAACAAAGAGACCAAAGATAACCCTGAAGGAGCTGCAAAGCTCCACAGCGGAGATTGGAGTATCTGTCCATAGGACCACTTTAAGCCGTACACTCCACAGAGCTGGGCTTTACTGAAGAGTGGCCAGAAAAAAGCCATTGCTTAAAGACAAAAATAAGCAAACACATTTGGTGTTCGCCAAAAGACGTGGGAGACTCCCCAAATATATGGAAGAAGGTATTCTAGTCAGATGTGACTAAAATTGAGTTTTTTGGCCATCAAGGAAAATGCTATGTCTGGCGCAAACCCAACACCTCTCATCACCCCGAGAACACCATCCCACACCATTTGTTTTTCATTGGCAGGGACTGGGAAACTGATCAGAATTGAAGGAATTATGGATGGCGCTAAATACAGGGAAATTCTTGAGGGAAATCTGTTTCAGTCTTCCAGAGATTTGAGACTGGGATGGAGGTTCACCTTCCAGCAGGACAATGACCCTAAGCATGCTGCTAAAGCAACACTTGAGTGGTTTAAGGGGAAACATTCAAATGTCTTGGAATGGCCTAGTCAAAGCCCAGACCTCAATCCAATTGAGAATCTGTGGTATGACTTAAAGATTGCTGTACACCAGCGGAACCCATCCAACTTGAAGGAGATGGAGCAGTTTTGCCTTGAAGAATGGGCAAAAATCCCAGTGGCTAGATGTGCCATGTTACGGTCCGGCACTGTTGGTCCTGTTCCTGCTGGTTTTCCTTTCCCTTTTTTCCCCTGTGTGTGTTGTTTGTGTCTGTCTCCCCCTGCTGTGCAGCCCAGTCAGAGGATCTAGGTCAGGGGGCGTGGCCATTCTCTCACAAGATCAGTTACATCAAGCTGCAGCTCATTGTCACCAATCAAGCAGCAGTTATCTACCCGGGCTGGACACCTCTCCAGCGCCAGTTCGTTCCTACCCTACCTGTGGTAACTTGGCCCGTACAGCACTCTCAGTTTAGTTGTACTCTCTCAGTATTATTGTTGTTCCTGCCACGTTTGTAACCTGTCTCTCCTTCGACCAGATCCCGTCTGTTCCTGCTGCCTGCCTGCCTGCCATTCCCACGCCGCAACCTGCTCCTCTGTTGCCTGATATCCTCGTCATCCAGCTCTCAGGACTACTGGCTCTCCACCCCACTCAGCTCCTACCCCGGCCTGAAGCTACTCCACCCTGAACTGCTTCTCTCTGCCAAAACACGTTGAATAAACTACATCCTTATTCACTCTCTTTGTCCGTGTGTCCGTCTCTGCACCTGAGTCCCCCACCCAACCGAATAGAACGAACTGGCCAAACATGGACTCAGCAGAGATGCCACATGAAACAACGGGTGATGGCGTACAACACGCCCTCCATTCACAGGGAATGCTATTGGGACAACACGACCAACTCATCCGGACTCTATTGGATAACAACCAGCAGTTGTTGGATCAAGTATCTCATCTCACCTCTCAGGTAGCTAACCTGGTAACACTCACTACCCTTCCTCCCTCTGCTTCTCCTCCGCCTGTTCCTCCTACAGTGGCTCCAGGCTCGGCTTCCGCTCCTGCCCTTCGGGAACCCCCTACAACCGCACCCGAACCTTTCACCGGGGACCTGAACAAATGCCGTGGTTTCCTGCTTCAGTGCCGCTTGGTGTTCCAACAGAAGCCCCTGTCTTTCTCCACGGAATCCTCCAAGGTACATTACGCACTGGGGTTAATGAGGGGCAAAGCTTTGATTTGGGCAGAAGCGGCTTGTTCTACTCAGCAGATTGCCAGCCTGTCGTTTGACGATTTTTCCTCTCAATTGAAAGTTGTGTTTGATCACCCGGACCATGCCGGGACCGCCACAAAGAGACTATTGAAGCTACGACAGGGCACGGGTAGCGTGGCTGAATACGCCATTGAATTTTGGACCTTGGCAGCCGATTCCAAGTGGAACGACGAAGCTCTTCAGGGAGCGTTTGTTAACGGTCTAAGTGACACGATTAAGAATGAACTAGCTGTTCGTGATGAGCCTGCTAACCTTCATGTTCTCGTTTCCCTTGCTACACGAATAGACAACAGGCTACGGGAGAGGAGACAGGAGAGGGGCGGTCGGGTCCACACCTCTAACGGGGCTCCCTCGCTTTCTGCAGTCCGAGCTACACCACCACTCGGACACCGCCCACACACCTCAGCGGATCCCTCCACGGAACTAGACGAGCCCATGCAGCTGGGCCGTGCTCGTCTGTCCCATGTCGAAAAGGAACGGCGCATACGGGCTGGTGAGTGCATGTACTGTGGGGACCGCACTCATTTCCTGGTTAACTGTCCGGTTCGCCCAAAAGACCAAGCTCGCAGGTAAAAGTGGGCGTACTTGCGAGTGCTATACCTGACTCAATGCCCACAACACCCCGTCTAGTGATCCCAGTTACAGTCCAATTCAGGAATCTATCTCTCCCACTAGCTGCTCTCATCGACTCTGGTGCTGAGGATAGTTTCATTGACGCTAACCTGGTCACTCAGGCTGAGATCCCTGTTAAGCCCCTGCCTAAGCCTATAACAGTAACCGCTATTGACGGCCATCAGTTTGCCAACATCACCCACCAAACTGTCCCCGTTTCTCTCATGCTGTCCGGCAATCACAAAGAAACCATCCAGTTTAAAGTAGTCTCCTCCTCGGCCTCCCCCCTTATCCTCGGTTTCCCCTGGCTTAGCCTTCACAACCCCCATATTGATTGGCAAAACCACAAAATACACAGTTGGAGCACTCACTGCCATTCTGTTTGCCTTGGGTCGGCTATTCCGCCCTCGGTCGGCTCCCCTGATTCCCCTGTCAAAACTCCAGACCTCTCTTCAGTCCCTGAGGAGTACCTGGACCTGGCCGAGGTATTCAGTAAGTCCAAGGCACTTTCATTACCACCTCATAGGCCATACGATTGCGCTATTGAGTTACTTCCTGGAGCCCCTTTGCCGTCCAGTCGGCTTTTCAATCTGTCCCGTCCTGAGAGAGAAGCTATGGAAACCTACATAGGCGACTCCCTAACCTCTGGCATCATTCGTCCCTCATCGTCCGCTGTTGGTGCTGGGTTCTTTTTTGTAGAGAAGAAGGACAAAACATTACGCCCCTGCATTGACTACAGAGGACTAAATAACATCACAGTCAGAAATACATACCCCCTGCCTCTCATCAACTCAGCATTTGACTCCCTTCATGGTGCCACTGTGTTTACCAAACTCGACCTACGGAACGCTTACCACCTCGTTAGGATCAGGCAGGGAGACGAATGGAAGACTGGGTTCAATACCCCTCTCGGACACTTTGAATACCTAGTCATGCCATTCGGTCTCACTAACGCCCCAGCAGTGTTTCAGGCCATGGTTAACGATGTGTTGAGGGATTTTCTACACCGTTTTGTGTTTGTCTATTTGGATGACATTCTTATATTCTCTAAGTCACAGGATGAACACGTCTCCCACGTCCGTCTGGTTCTCCAACGCCTCATGGAAAACAAACTGTATGTGAAAGCAGAAAAATGTGAGTTCCACCGGCAGTCCGTCCCCTTTTTGGGCTTTATTATCGAGCGGGGACAAGTGTCACCAGACCCTGACAAGATCAGAGCGGTTGTGGAGTGGCCCACACCCACGTCTCGGAAGCAGCTACAACGCTTCCTGGGCTTCGCCAACTTCTACCGCCGCTTCATCAGGGGTTTCAGCCGAGTGGTTGCCCCCCTGACCAAGCTCACCTCCCCTAAGGTGCCATTCCTGTGGACGCCTGAGGCCGAGTCAGCCGTGAGTACATTGAAGGAACTGTTCACCACCTCACCTGTTCTTATTCATCCAGACACTAGTTTGCAGTTTATTGTGGAAGTGGACGCCTCTGATTCGGGGGTGGGGGCTGTCCTGTCACAACGTTCCCCCACGGACCAGAAGCTCCATCCTGTGGCTTTTTTCTCCAGGAGATTGACCCCTGCTGAGAAGAACTACGACGTGGGTAACCGGGAGTTGCTTGCTGTCAAGTTGGCGTTGGAGGAGTGGAGGCACTGGCTAGACGGAGCAGAGCAACCCTTCATAGTCTGGACAGACCACAAGAACCTGGCTTACATCCAGTCGTCCAAGAGGCTGAACTCCCGTCAGGCCAGATGGGCTCTGTTCTTCAGCAGGTTCAAGTTTGTTTTAACATATCGTCCTGGCACACGTAATGTCAAGCCTGATGCTCTCTCTCGCCAGTTTACAGACAATGAAGACTCCAGCAATCCTGAATCTGTTCTGCCCGCTTCCTGTTTGGTGGCGGCTGTTCATTGGGAAATCGAGTCCCTCGTCCGATCGGCACAAGAGTTGGAACCTGGACCGGCCGATGGCCCCCCCGACCTTCTCTATGTTCCCGCAGCCGTGCGGCCGCAAGTGCTCAACTGGATCCACACCTCACGTTTCTCCTGCCACCCTGGTATGAAACGTACACTATCGCTACTGAAGAGGCACTTTTGGTGGCCATCCGCCGAGGTTGACGTCCGGGAGTACGTGGCGGCCTGTTCCATCTGTGCCCAAAATAAGGCTTCCCACAGGGCTCCTTCGGGCCTGCTGCGGCCTCTCCCAGTCCCGAGTCGTCCTTGGTCTCACGTGGGCTTGGACTTCGTCACTGGACTTCCTATGTCTGAGGGTAATGACACCATACTCACCATCGTGGACAGATTCTCTAAATCTGCCCATTTTGTTGCATTACCAAAATTACCATCTGCCAGTGAGACAGCCGACCTCTTTGTCCTACATGTATTCCGTCCCCATGGAATACCTGTGGACATAGTGTCCGATAGAGGTCCACAGTTCATTTCTCGGGTATGGAAGGAGTTTTGTTCGGCTCTGGGTGCCTCTGTCAGTCTCTCATCAGGTTTCCATCCCCAGTCCAATGGCCAGACTGAGAGGACCAATCAGGACCTGGAGGCTGCTCTACGCTGTGTGACATCCCAGAACCCGTCCACCTGGGCCAAACATCTCCCGTGGGTCGAATATGCCCACAATTCCCTCACCTCATCTGCCACCGGCCTCTCACCATTTGAGGCGGCTTTGGGGTACCAACCGCCATTGTTCCCGTCTCAGGAAAGGGAGTTAGCCGTCCCGTCAGTTCAGGATAACCTTCGTCGCTGCCGCAAGGTGTGGGTGGACACCCGTGAGGCCCTTCTACGGACAGCAGAGCGTAACAAGAGGGTGGCGGACAGGCACAGGGTAGTCGCTCCACAGTTCCAGCCTGGTCAGCGAGTCTGGCTCTCCTCCAGCAACATCCCCCTGCGCACTGACTCCCGTAAGCTGTCGCCCCGGTATTTGGGTCCTTTCGAGATCGAATCCATCATCAACCCTTCGGCTGTTCGGTTGAAGCTTCCCCAGGCCATGAGAGTCCATCCTACATTTCACGTGTCCCAGCTGAAGCTGGTCTCCTCCAGCCCTTTGTGTCCGCCTGTGGATCCCCCTCCGCCACCGCGTATTATTGACGACCATCCAGCCTACACGGTGCGGAGACTGCTGGACGTCCGGAGGCGTGGTAGAGGGCTTCAGTACCTGGTGGACTGGGAGGGATACGGTCCCGAGGAGAGGTCCTGGATTCCCCGACGATTTATACTGGATCCGCAGCTAGTGGCTGACTTCCATAGGGACCACCCTGACAAGCCGGGTGGGTCGCCGGGTGGCGCCCGTTGAGGGGGGGGTACTGTTACGGTCCGGCACTGTTGGTCCTGTTCCTGCTGGTTTTCCTTTCCCTTTTTTCCCCTGTGTGTGTTGTTTGTGTCTGTCTCCCCCTGCTGTGCAGCCCAGTCAGAGGATCTAGGTCAGGGGGCGTGGCCATTCTCTCACAAGATCAGTTACATCAAGCTGCAGCTCATTGTCACCAATCAAGCAGCAGTTATCTACCCGGGCTGGACACCTCTCCAGCGCCAGTTCGTTCCTACCCTACCTGTGGTAACTTGGCCCGTACAGCACTCTCAGTTTAGTTGTACTCTCTCAGTATTATTGTTGTTCCTGCCACGTTTGTAACCTGTCTCTCCTTCGACCAGATCCCGTCTGTTCCTGCTGCCTGCCTGCCTGCCATTCCCACGCCGCAACCTGCTCCTCTGTTGCCTGATATCCTCGTCATCCAGCTCTCAGGACTACTGGCTCTCCACCCCACTCAGCTCCTACCCCGGCCTGAAGCTACTCCACCCTGAACTGCTTCTCTCTGCCAAAACACGTTGAATAAACTACATCCTTATTCACTCTCTTTGTCCGTGTGTCCGTCTCTGCACCTGAGTCCCCCACCCAACCTAATATGCCAAGCTTATAGAGACATACCCCAAGAGACTTGCAGCTGCTGCAAAAGGTGGCTCTACAAAGTATTGACTTTGGGATGGTGAATAGTTATGCGCGCTCAAGTTTTCTTTCTTTTTTTGTCTTATTTCTTGTTTGTTTCACAATATAAAATATTTTGTATCTTCAAAGTGGTAGGCATGTTGTGTAAATCAAATGATACAAACCCCCCAAAAAAACAATTTTAATTCCAGGTTGTAAGGCAACAAAATAGGCAAAATGCCAAGCGGGTGAATAATTTCGCAAGCCACTGACACAGTGATATATAGTCCTAAGAACGAGACAATAAGAAGACACAGTGGCAGAATAAATTCAACCTTTGTTTCATCATAAAACCGGAGAGCAACCTCTGCCCGGTGAAGTCCACAAAACATATTGTGGACTACAGCATGGTCAAGCAAGTTAATGTTTCCAACATTTTCAGACTACTAAACAACTATTGATTTAGAACCACAGAGACTTACCGCAAGTCGCAAAGAAAACAGGTGCTGCCTCCAATTCCAGCACCATTTCAACATCATCTAATCACCTATGCTTAGTCTAATACAGTGATAACTAAAAGATACCAAACATTATTTATTCCAATCAACGTAAGCTAAATATGATGTGGGCTGTCAATGGTACTGATTTCTGTGTCTATGTGTGTATATGTGTGTGTGTGTGTGTGTGTGTGTGTGTGTGTGTGTGTGAGTGCTTGCAAGTAGAAAGAAACATGTTGACTCACCTAGGGCTGTGAAGGTCACAAAATTCTCACAGTAATTAACATAAACACATTTAGCATCTTCTGGCTTCCACACATAGCCTACAAGCCACTGATGCAGACCTTTGGAACATCTATATTTAAAAAAGTCTAATAAATCCATGTAATATAACCTACACCTTCACAATAAATCCATTATTTATTTTAGACAGGTCTAAAGAAGCATGATATGAAGACAATGTAGTCTATTTCAAAAGAACATAATAGCATACTCTGAGTTGTCCTTATGTGAGGTCCTGATCTGGCTATGCCAAATGGCTGTGGGCTACACTAGTTCATTTAGCAGACAAGATTTGCTTAGAATTCTGTGGCATTATTTTATAGTATGAATTGAACAAAGCTGAATCAAATAGAAAATATATTTTCTCCAAACGATTTGATGGAGTGCGCACATGTGGCTATTCTGTGTTGAGCGGTTAACAATGAAATAGTTATTCCTATATGCTTAATTTAGAGTTATTGATGTAACTGTTATGATGATTTGTGATACAAAATTCATTAATGTATTTACAACTTATAAGATGTATGTGGACAGAGAACAAGGACAAGCCATGTGTTATTGGTGTCACGAGTGAGTAATAGAAGGTCAGTGTGCCAAGATAGATTGGGGGCCACTGTTGCTAATCTTAGGATGGGTGCGTGATGGAATGGCCTGGCTAGGGTGCCACACTACACCAAGTAGGTGAATGATATGGTGGTAGATGAGTGACAATCAATAATGGTTAGCAACTGTGTAAGATAAAAGTAGATTGGATGGGCATTATATAAGCTGATAGATTTTGTATGGAAGTCATTCAGATGGCAGGAGGCAATGTCCGTACCCCCTGTCATTGAATCCAATATTGTAACCATTAAATAATGACTGAATCCAATCTCCATCTGTGTAACATATTCTCTTGCATCCTGAACTTCTCAATACCAGAAACTCATCATAACAGTAACTTTAGTTGTTCTACAAACATTGAAATATATGTTTTGATTTTTAATACATTGTAAGGCTGCATGATGCGACTCTAATGATGACTTGAAAAAAGTTGCTTGAAAGGCATGAGCTCTGCTTTGTTTTTTGTGCAGGCTGTACACACTATTTCTGCTAAATGATGTAAATGTAAATGTACATCAGTCTCTCATTCACAATTTGAGGAGCACTTGATAATGCCTAGAATCTCACAGCGGCATCCCCTTTGTGTGGCCGTAATGCACCCTAAAAAAATCCATGCCTTTTGCGGCCAGTGGCCGTTCTGCCCTTCTCCCTGAGTGCTGCATGCTCCATCACGTGATCGGGCCTTTCTCACAGGTGACAAGTGAAGACAGACACATCCGGGAAGCAACTGCGTGTGTCCTTATCCAATTCCGAGGTGCATATTGAAGATATTGGAAGAACTGTCCACATTTACTTTTCGTCAGCCAACAAGATGAGTAGGCCTAACGAACAGCAAAAGCACTAGCCTATGTCAATCTACTATCCCCCATAGTACAAACGTCGACCTCTTCTATTCTGTGCGAAAAATAAATATTCCAAACATAGTCTGGGACAGTTGTGGGATGCAATAGATCCCAAATTAATACAACCACTAGCATCAAAAAAACGTTTTTATGCAATGTGGCTGACGCAACAGATCAGAACGTTTAGCTTAAAATGTTGATAAACTATTAGGCTATTTCTTCACATTATAAGCGCAGCCATGCGCACATGGTAGTAGACTATAAGTGCCAATGTTCCATCATCAAAAGTGACCGAAAATGCAATTATGCATGTAATGCTTTTATTATAAAGGTGCAGTTTTATGGTGAAAATTATCTTCCCCAAATGTGAAACTCACGTGCTGCTTATGTATGCCAGTTAGGCTCTACACCCCTTGTAAAGCGGATTAATGTGCTTAATTTTAAGAAGTTATTCGGCCACTTTAGTTGTGATCAGTGGCGGCTCCTGAAAAAATTCTCAGGGGGGGCAATTTTTCTGATGATTTAGGTGACCTACACACATTTTAAAAAAGATATGTCCAGCAACAACATGAAGACAGGGGCAGCATATAAGTCAATACCAGAAGCATTTATTGACTGATCTCAAAAGTGTTGGCTTACCAGGGTTGGTGGAGCCCTCAGTTTCATCTTTGCCTCGCAAAGCTAACTCAAACACTCCGCAAAACTTCACACACTGGATTAGCCGGCTGAGGATGTGGCGGTTCTTGCTAATGTCGTAGTAAATATATTTGTTATAGTGAATATGGAATATGATATGTTGAGTAAAATGTTGTGCTAAGATCTATTTAGGTCAGGAGCTGGTTATAAGTTATGTTCCTATCCAATAACAATGGACAAAAGGGTCCTATCTTGTCAGCCTTGTCAGTTTCAGTTCTCCAGTAAACTTGTGATTATCAACACTAACCTCATCGTTGTGGCGGCGGACAGCTAGCCTGTATCCCTCATCCAGTTGAGTGGGAATGTTCACTCTCCCCAAAGCAGACAATCTCAAACAGCTATCCATGTGGGTCTTTGACAGCTCATGTTTCTTAATCTTTCCTGAAAGATGGTGCATGTCCGTTACACACCAGTCGCTGTCCAAGCGGTGCTGTCTGCCGTGCCGCCTTCAGGGTGAAAGAGTAAGCAGGGGGTAGCAGAAGACTGCATTAGCTACATCGCAGCCTGCTAGCCAGGTTTTTCGTTCGTACCAATTTCTGGAAAATCCTCGGGTGTAGGACTTCCCCCCTTTAGTAGAAACCTGTTGAATTATTACATTTGGTCTGGGAGGTCCTAATTGTTTCGTTGCCAATTTATCTTCATTTGTTCGCCGACAAAAAGGAACTTCTTTCAAAGACACAATCGAGTTGCACTGAAGCCTAGCCATTTTGACAGTAATAGTGAATTGATTGACGCTGCTACCCGCTCTTTTCTTAGTTACGTTCATGGTTACGTTACGTATGACGAAAGCGCGTAAGTGCAAGCCCTCAGAAACCCATAGAGATTGTATTGAAAGCTCTGATATTTGAAAAAAATAGATTTTACATGGGAGTCTATGACAGACTTCTGGGCGATTTTCAACCTGACTGAAATCGCCCCAAAAGGGGGGGGGGGGGCATTTGAAGCACGACTTTAGTGGTCCTCTGTAGCTCAGCTGGTAGAGCACGGCGCTTGTAACGCCAAGGTAGTGGGTTCGATCCCCGGGACCACCCATACACAAAAATGTATGCACGCATGACTGTAAGTCGCTTTGGATAAAAGCGTCTGCTAAATGGCATATTATTATTATTATTTAGCCTGATTGGACATTTAGTGGCACTGTGGCAGATCAGACGTCTAGATTACAACACTGATAACTACTGTTGCCGTGATATAATTGATTAGAAAAAAAATCCCTTCCTTTTCCCGTTTGGCAGTGCGTCGCCCATATCGCCCTATTGAACACACCGCCCCTGGTTGTGATACAAACCTTATTAAAACATATAGGTCTATGGGCTAGGCTACATGAAATGTGTGACTATGATTCGAAAAAGTCGCAAAAAAAGGCATTGTTTCTTATGCTAGGCTTCATTCACAAGTGATAATATATAATTCACAAGTGATAGACTAATATTGTCACCCATCAGACTATTCTTGATATAATCTTGTCTTTACATATGCTAAATAATATATGTGTGACATTTGTTTTGATTTAGAATGGACCATTACAGTGGCGATTTTAGCATGTAAATATTGGTGGGGCAAACAAAAACAAAAAAATGTGGGATGCATGTAGGCAAAGCCACTACACAACACAACACTAAACAATACATGAATTGCACTATAACGGTGACAAACGGTGACCACAAACTGTTAGGGCCTACATAAAGCTGTCCCAACAGCAGAGTCCTGAGCAGCCACACACAAGCCTAAGATCACCATGCGCAATGCCAAGCGTTGGTTGGAGTGGTGCAAAGCTCGCCGCCATTGGTCTCTGGAGCAGTGGAAACATGTTCCCCGTCGGACTAATCTGGGTTTGGCGGATGCCAGGAGAACGCTACCTGCCCCCAATGCATTGTGGCAACTATAAAGTTTGGTGGAGGAGGAATAATGGTCTGGGGCTGTTTTTCATGGTTCGGGCTAGGCCCCAGTGAAGGGAAATCAACGCTACAGCATACAATGACATTCTAGACGATTCTGTGCTCCCAACTTTGTGGCAACAGTTTGGGGAAGGCCCTTTCCTGTTTCAGCATGACAGTGCCCTCGTGCACAAAGCGAGGTCCATACAGAAATGGTTTGTTGAGATCGGTGTGAAAGAACTTGACTGGCCTGCACAGAGCCCTGACCTCAACCACATCGAACATCTTTGGGATGAATTGGAATGCCGACTGTGAGCCAGGCCTAATCGCCCAACATCAGTGCTTGACCTCACTAATGCTCGTGGCTGAATGGAAGCAAGTCCCTGCAGCAATGTTCCAACATCTAGTGGAAAGCCTTCCCAGAAGAGTGGAGGCTGTTATAGCAGCAAAGGGGGGGAACAACTACATATTAATGCCCATGATTTTGGAATGAGATGTTTGACAAGCAGGTGTCCACAGACTTTTGGCCATGTAGTGTATCTATCTCAATTATCTCGTACCACTGCACATCAACTCAGTACTGGTACCCCATGTATATAGCCAAGTTAACGTTACTCATAGTGTATTTATTCCTCGTGTTATTATTTTTCTATTTTTGCATTGTTGGGAAGGGACCTTAAGTAAGCATTTCACTGTTAGTCTACACCTGTTGTTTACGAAGCATGTGCCAAATGAAATTTTATTTGAAACTGTGAAAGTTATTTGAATCTATGATGCAATTGATCATGCAAACAATTTCTCCAAGATAACAGTGCCTTTTCTGTCAGAAATATAGGGATGAGGAGCTTCCTTTGTAATGCACCTCACCTTGTCTATGCCTTTGTGTATTTGGTTTGATTTGGAGAGGACGTCGTATTTCTTCTTGGCCTCGTTGGTGAAGTCATCACAGACGCGTCGGAGCTCCACACACTTGGGCCGTATGGAGTCCACAGCATAGTGGTTGCTCTGGATCAGCTGGTCCCCATGTAGGGCATGGAGCTGGGCCTTCTCTAACGACTCCTGACACGCACACAACAGACAGACAGAGAGCCATTCATCTCACATGACCAACACACTGGGGCACATCCGTGTTAGGCTCAAATACAATACAATCAAAGGCTGATGATCATATGCTAATGAAGCCATAGTGGAGACATTGTGCAATGTACTCAATCATTGGAATTGTAAGGTTTAGATGTTACATCTCATATAACGTATGTTATGTGACTGAGCTGACCTGAGCCTTCTCCTCTAAGGTATTGAGGTCGTTCAGTAACATCTCCACTCGGGTGACACAGTCCCCAATATCTGACAGGAAAGTCAGAGTGTCCATCAGACTGTCCAATGACACTTTCACCTGGGAGGGGGGAGAGGACACAGAGACAACTGCAGATCAGGCACATATTGTACAGTTTTTGCAAACATATGCTTGAGAGGGAACATTATACTGTAATTGTGAACATAAAAAAGCATGTGTAACACTGAGAAAAGTGAGAAAAGTAAAGGGGAAGCAACTATTTTTGGACAAACAAAGTGTTACATTGTAATGACTTTTCACAAAGCGTCTGGCCCTGATGGCTTACCTCAAAAACATCTACACTGCCTTCGGACAGTATTCAGACCCCTTGACTTTTTCCACATTTTGTTAGGTTACAGCCTTATTCTAAAATTGATACAAACGTTTTCACCTCATCAATCTACACACAATACCCCATAATGACAAAGCAAAAATAGGTTTTTAGAAACGTTTGCAAATGTATAAAAAAAATAATAAAAGTACTCAGACCCTTTACTCAATATTTTGTTGAAGCACCTTTGGCAGCGATTACAGCCTTGAGTCTTCTTGGGTATTACACTACAAGCTTGGCACACCTGTATTTGGGGAGTTTCTCCCATTCTTCTCTGCAGATCCTCTCAAGCTCGGTCAAAGCTATTTTCAGATGTCTCCAGAGATGTTCGATTGGGTTCAAGTCCGGGCTCTGGCTGGGCCACTCAAGGACATTCAGAGACTTGTCCCGAAGCCACTCCTGCGTTGTCTTGGCTGTGTGCTTAGGGTCGTTGTCCTGTTGGAAGGTGAACCTTCTCCCCAGTCTGAGGTCCTGAGCGCTCTGGAGCAGGTTTTCATCAAGGATCTCTCTGTACATTGCTGCGTTCATCTTTGCCTCGATCCTGACTAGTCCTTACCGCTGAAAAATATCCCCACAGCATGATGCTGTCACCACCATGCTTCACCGTAGGGATGGTGCCAGGTTTCATCCAGACGTGATGCTTGGCATTCAGGCCAAATAGTTCAATCTTGGTTTCATCAGACCAGAGAATCTTGTTTCTCATGGTCTGAGAGTCTTTAGGTGCCTTTTGCAAACTCCAAGCGGGCTGTCATGTGCCTTTTACTGAGGAGTGGCTTCCGTCTGGCCACTCTACCATAAAGGCCTGATTGGTGGAGTGCTGCAGAGATGGTTGTCCTTCTGGAAGGTTCTCCCATCTCCACAGAGGAACTCTAGAGCTCTGTCAGAGTGACCATCGGGTTCTTGGTCACCTCCCTGACCAAGGCCCTTCTCCCCCGATTGCTCAGTTTGGCCGGGCGGCCAGCTCTAGGAAGAGTCTTGGTGGTTCCAAACTTCTTCAATTTAAGAATGATGGAGGCCACTGTGTTCTTGGGGAACTTCATTGCTGCAGAAATGTTTTGGTACCCTTCCCCAGATCTGTGCCTCGACACAGTTTTGTCTTGTAGCTCTACGGAAAATCCCTTCGACCTCATGGCTTGGTTTTTGCTCTGACTTGCACTGTCAAATTGGGACCTTATATAGAATGGTGTGTGCCTTTCCAAATCATGTCCAATCAATTGAATTTACCACAGGTGGACTACAATCAAGTTGTAGAAACATCTCAAGGATGGTCAATGGAAACAGGATGCACCGGAGCTCAATTTCAATTCTCATAGCAAAGGGTCTGAATACTTATGTAAATAAGGTATTTCTGTAAAAAATAAATAATACATTTGCTAAAATGTCTAAAATATTGTTTTCGTAGGGCCTCCCGAGTGGCGCAGCGGTCTATGGCACTGCATCGCAGTGCTTGAGGTGTCACTACAGACCCATGTTCAATCCAAGGCTGTGTCACAACCGGCGGTGACCGGGAGTCCCATAGGGAGGCGCACAATTGGCCCAGCGTCGTCCGGGTTAGGGGAGGGTTTGGCCGGGAGGGCTTTACTTGGTTCATCGCGCTCTAGCGACTCCTTGTGGCGTGCCGGGCGCCTGCAGGCTGACTTCGGTCGTCAGTTGAACGGTGTTTCCTCCGACACATTGGTGCTTCCAGGTTAAGCGGGCGGGTTTTAAGGAGAGCGGTTTGGCGGGTCATGTTTCGGAGGACGCATGACTCGACCTTCGCCTCTCCCGAGCCCGTTGTGGAGTTTCAGCGATGAGACAAGATCATAATTGTATCGCAATTGGATATCGCAAAATTGGGGAGAAAAAGGGGGTAAATACAAACTTACTATCCTCTCATCATTACAATAACAGGGGAGGTTAGCATTTTCTTTGTGGGGGGAATGATATTTGTGTGTCTGTAACTTTCTCACTCATCATTATTCGTGATTCATTCAGGATTATCCATAATCATGGTAGCATCCACATTCATGTAGAATTGTTTTCGAAACATATTCTATTCTTATTTACAATTAAAGTGACTCTAAAATGACACAATATGTTATTTACCATTAATTTCTATTGAGCACAAAATAATCTGAAACACAACCAAAACTAACAGCAAATGCATCCAAGAAATGTGTAGAGTCACAAGCTTGATGTAGTCATTGCGTGCTATGAATATGGGAACAAATACTTAACTTTTGCTTTTGGAGTATAGAGCTCCACTGTCCCAATAATTACGGATCGCACTGTATATTCAAAAACACATGCATCCTTGTGCACACACAAACACTCACAAACACTCTACTACAGAATAATAAAGTTACTTTCTTTTCCTAGCTGCTCTAAAGCACTTTTCTCACGTCCCTCCTGTGACTGCCATGAGCGTCACCAGTTGACGGATTGAAACATGGTGGCAATGGCTGTATGTAGGCCATGCTGGGAGGCCCCTCTGTACCAGGACTGTGGTGCAAACCCCATCCGCTTCAGGCACTTACAGGAAATGTCCATGATATGCAGCGCTTGTTAACACATCTTAATCAAACTGAAAGCTTAATTTTTAGGCTTGCTATACCCAGTACCTACTGAAACAAATCAAACTAGGAAACCATGAAGAAAAACTTAAAAACGACCACTTACCCAGCCTGTCTTCCATGAGACACTCTGTCATGAGTAAAAGGTTACCAACCTCATAGCTCCATCATGTCACTATATAGACAAAACATCAAGGAGCTCACCTCAAAAGAAAGAGTAGGACCCTGCTCAGTGCTGACAGAGAGGTAAAATACTGATGTACAACAACACTATCAAACACAGCACAAGATGAGGCAGCCAGAGCATCCATCTTCACCCAGAATACAAAAAATTATAATAATATATATATTTTTTTACTGTTTTCGCTTTGTCATTATGGGGTATTGTGTGTAGATTGCTGAGGATTATTTATTTTTTAATCAATTTCAGAATAAGGCTGTAACGTAACAAAATGTGGAAAAAGTCAAGGGGTCTGAATATTTTTCCGAAGGCACTGTACTTTACTTTTCTATACTGTACTGTGTACTGTACTGTACTCTGCTGTGCTCTACTGTACTTTATTGTGCTGTACTATGATGTCCAAACTTGTGAAACATACAGTAGGTGTCTATGTTTGGTTCAGATTTGGTCCGGTCCGGATCGGACCAATTATAGACGTCTATTTTTGGGCCAAATTTAGGCTGGTCCAAAAGACGTAACCTTCCCCCTCCAAGTCCCCTTACAATCAGCGGGAAAGACCTGCAAGTCTGTGAATCAGTCAAAATTCTTGGAGTCATTGTGCAAAATAATCTACAGTGGGATGAACAAGTAACATCCATGGTTAGAAAAGGAAACAAGAAGTTGTTCTTCCTACGCAGACTAAAAAGGTTCAATGTCCCACAGGCTGACCTGGTAGCCATACACAGGCTCCATCCAGCCCCGCCTAGAATACGCAGCACCAGCTTGGCATAGCTCCTTAACTCAAGCCCTCTCCGACCGACTGGAGCGCATCCAGAAGTGCGCTTGCAGAATCATCCTCAGCACAGCATTCTGGATACAAGGAGGACGCTCTGACTTCATTATCACTACCCTCATTTCATGAGAGAAGAGAGAAACTGTGCCTGGGCTTTGCTGTGTGACGTAGGATGTGAAATGTGAAACCACTTGAAGCTGGGATGTCCCTCCTACCATTTCATTCGCTCTTCCGACTGTACATCAACTGTTGGCTGAACCTTACATTGCAATCATTACATCGTAACTGTCACGTCTCCTCCCGTTGCTCCCCTCTGGTGCTCTGATTCGCCGGTCTACTGAGCCACCGGTCTGAGCGCACCACCTCGGCAACACTGGAATGGAAACCCAACGCACCCTAATCACCTCCAGCGCACCTGCACCTCATAATCTCATCACCACCCCTATTTAGCCTTGGACTGTTCTGTATGATGTTGTGTGTGATTGTTTAGCTTCGTGTCGTGGACTCTATCTTCGTTATTTGTCTTTGTCATTGTTTAAGTAAACCTTGACCTTGTTAATTCCTGCGTCTGCATCCTGCCTCTTCGTATACTCAGTACTCGTCACAGAATCACACACACCAAACAAAAATGGATGCAGCAGGAGTTTTCCAGTGCCTTGACCAGCACCAGCAGCAGCTTGCCCAGTTGAACGCCGCCATGCAGGAAGTGCTCCAAACTCTGCATAATCTGCCCAGCGCTCTGGTTCCACCTCAGGGAGCGGCGAGTTCCCCCAATCCACCTGTTCCCGGGCTATTGCCCACTTCTGCGGGAACCCTCGCCCTACCGGAGCGCTTTGATGGTAAAACTACTAAATGTAGCGGCTTCCTGCTACAGGTTTCCCTTTATTTGGCGCATCAGCCTGGGGCATATCCATCTGACCAAGCCAGGATAACACTGGTGATTTTGCTACTTAAAGGGAAGGTGCTGGATTGGGCCACGGCAGTCTGGGAAGGAGAGGAGGCAGTGGCACTAACCTACCCCACCTTCCTCGCTCGGTTCAGGGCTGTGTTTGATCATCCCACGGAGGGAAAGGATGGGGGTGAGCGTCTCCTCCATCTACAACAGAGAGAGGGGTCCGAGTACGCTCTGAGCTTTCACACGGTGGCGGTGTCTTCTGGCTGGAATGAGTGTGCTCTGTGCACAGCCTTCAGGAGAGGATTACGGGAGGACATCAAGATGGAACTCGCATGTCGGGACGACGAGATGGACCTTGATACCCTCATCACCACGTCCATCCGTCTTGACAACATGTTGAGAGAGAGATGGCGTTCCCAACACCTCCCGGAGTCTCGATGCTCACCCTATCTGAGCTATAGAAGCTGCCCTGCTTCTGAGTCCTCACCCATGGAGGTGGGCAGGACCCCCTAAACCACCAAGGACCACAGATCTCCTGGCGGCTCCTTATCTAGGCGGTATGACTCCCGTTGCCGCTCCATGAGTGTTACGTCAGCTCCTATCACAAAACCATTGTTTTTAGTTCCCATAACGGTGTCTGGTTATTCCTTCTCTTCCATTTCTACTGCTATGATAGATTCCGGATCAGCAGGGAACCTTATAGATAGGGAGCTGGTCTCTGAATGGGGGTTGCCCACTGTGCCACTGCCATCTCCGCTACACGTCACCTCACTGGACAATAAACCCCTTGGATCAGGCACCATTACGCACGCCACTCTCCTCATCACCATTTCCACACTACCGGAGCACCACGAGGAGCTATCATTCCACATCGTCACATCACCCCTTCACCGGATCGTCTTGGGATTGCCCTGGCTCAGACTACACAACCCCACCATCGATTGGAGCACCAAGAGAATCACAGCCTGGTCTACCTCATGCCGGAAGACCAGCCTGCCGGTGGTTTGTTGTTCCACGTCAGTGGAGAGTCCGGAGTCCGCCCTCCAGCCCAACATTCCACGTGAGTACGCAGATCTCTCCGATGTCTTCTCTCCTCACAGGCCCTGGGACTGCGCCATTGACCTGCTGGAGGGACAAGACCCCCCTAAGAGTCGCATTTACCCCCTTTCCATGGTGGAGACTGAGGCCATGGAGAAGTATGTGGCGGAGACCCTGAAACAGGGGTTCATCAGATGCTCTACCTCTCCTGCCTCCGCCAGCTTCTTCTTTGTGGCCAAAAACGACGGAGGACTGAGACCATGCATTGACTACAGGGGGCTGAACACAGTCACCACCAAGTACCGGTACCCCCTCCCTCTGGTTCTGTCGGCCATCGAGCAGCTTTGAGGGGCCCGGTACTTTACCAAGTTGGACCTGAGGAGTGCCTACAATCTGATCCGAATCCGGGAAGGAGACGAGTGGAAGACGGCCTTCAGCACTACCTCAGGCCACTATGAATACTGCGTCATGCCCTACGGCCTCGCCACCAACGCACCTTCTGTGTTCCAGTCCTTCGTCAATGATGTGTTCCGGGACATGCTGAGTAGACAGGTGGTGGTGTACATCGACGATATCCTGATCTACTCGGCTACGTTCGAGGAGCACGTCAGGGTCATCCAAATGGTCCTACTCCGCCTCAGGGAACATAGCCTGTTGGTGAAGGGGGAGAAATGTGAATTCCACCAACAGGCATCTCCTTCCTGGGATACCGGATCAGTCCTCAGGGGGTGTTCATGGAAGGAGTAAAGACGGACAGCGTCAGGTCATGGCCAGTTCCCACCACCATCAAGGGCCTACAGAGCTTCCTGTGCTTCGCTAATTTCTACCGGCGTTTCATCAGGTCCTTCAGCTCCATAGCCGCCCCGCTCACCTCTCTCCTTAAGGGTGGGCCTCAGAAGCTGGCCTGGAACCCTGAGGCTGACGCTGCCTTCAAGAGGCTGAAGGATAGGTTCACCACAGCGCCCATCCTAAAACACCCAGATCCATCTCGTCCTTTCATCCTGGAGGTGGACGCATCGGAGGAGGGTGCGGTCCTCACCCAGCGGCACGGTAAGCCAGAGAAAATGTATCCCTGTGCCTTTTTCTCTAAAAAGCTTACCCCCTCAGAGAGGAACTATGGAGTTGGAGACAGGGAGCTGTTGGCGGTGGTCCTCGCTCTGGAGGAATGGAGACACTGGCTGGAGGGCGCAGTCCATCCATTCCGGATTCTAACTGACCACCTGGAATTTGGAGCCCATACGGGCAGGGAAACGGATGAACTCTCGTCAAGCCAGGTGGACCCAATTTCTCACTCGCTTCCAATTCATTCTGTCCTACCGACCAGGATCCCAGAATGTGAAGGCCGACGCACTCTCCAGGATGCACCATACCGGAGAAAATAAGTATCTGGGGGGGTCCTATCCTGCCCTCGTCTCTCATCATTGCACCTGTCATTTGGGATGTGGACGAAGACATCCGCCTGGCGGCTCAGGAGGTCCCAGGGCCTGCCAACGGCCCTCCGGGGCGCGTGTATGTACCCACCAGTGTCCGTGACCGCCTCCTTATCTGGGCGCACACCACCCTTACGGCAGGTCACTCTGGTATTACGCGCACCCTGCATTCTCTAGCCCCAAAAATACTGGTGGCCCACCATGGCTTCTGATGTCTCCCGCTATGTCAACTCCTGTTCCGTATGTGCCCAAATGAAGACACCTCGGAATGCCCCGGCAGGCAAACTAGTTCCTCTCCCAGTGCCTCAGCGACCTTGGTCACACCTGTCCATAGACTTTGTCACTGACCTTCCACGTTCTGACGGCTTCACCCCTGTCATGGTGGTCGTAGATCGGTTCTCCAAATCATGCTGTTTTTTTGCCACTAACTGGTCTTCCTTCTGCTCTCCAGGTCGCTGAGGTCCTGTTCCAACAGGTCTTCCGGCATTATGGACTTCCGGAGGACATCGTCTCGGACCGTGGCCCCCAATTCACCTCCCGAGTGTGGAAGGCTTTCTTAGAGAAGATCGGGGCCACGGCCAGCCTCACTTCCGGGTATAGGCCTCAGTCGAATGGGCAGGTGGAGCGCATGAACCAGGAGCTGGGGTGGTTTCTTCGTTGCCACTGTTAGGACCGGCAGGGTGAGTGGGCGAGGTTTCTTCCCTGGGCAGAATATGCCCAGAACTCCCTCGTTCACTCCTCCATGGGGCTCACTCCCTTCCAGTGCATCCTGGGGTACCAGCCAGCCCTGGCCCCTTGGACACCCAGCCAGACCAATGCGCCCGCTGTCGACAAGTGGTTCCACAGGGCCGGACAGGTCTGGGACGCCGCCCATGTCCATCTCCAGAGGGCCATTCGTCGGCAGAAGGACCAAGCCGACCGCCACTGCAGTGAGGCCCCTGTATTCCAGCCTAGGGATCGTGTCTGGCTGTCCACAAAGAACCTCCCTCTCCGCCTGCCCTGCAAGAAACTGAGCCCCCGGTTTGTGGGGCCGTTTAAGGTCCTCCGGCGGATAAATGAGGTATCATACTGGCTGCTCCTTCACCCTCACTACCGTGTCTCACCCACTTTTCATGTGTCTCTCCTCAGGTCGGTGGTTCCTGGTCCTCTGGCGGATGCCGTCCCCTGGGGTACGCCTCCTCCGCCCCTAGACATTGACGGTGAGGGACCTGCTGGACTCCAGGTTCCGTGGGGGACAGCTCCATTACCTGGTGGACTGGGAGAGGTATGGTCCTGAGGAGAGGAGCTGGGTTCCGGCTGGGGACGTTCTGGACCCCAAACTAATTCGGGACTTCTACCGTCGCCGCCCTGACCGGCCCGCTCCTCGGGGTCGTCCTCCTGGCCGGCGACGTCCAGCGGCTGGGGCTGCGCATCCGGTGGGGGGGGGGGGTACTGTCACGTCTCCTCCTATTGCTCCCCTCCGGCGCTCTGATTCGCCGGTCTATTGAGCCACCGGTCTGAGCGCACCACCTCGGCAACACCGGAATGGAAACCCAACGCACCCTAATCACCTCAAGCGCAGCTGCACCTCATCATCTCATCACCACCTGTTCTGTAGGATTTTGTGTGTGATTGATTAGCTTCGTGTCGTGGACTCTATCTTTGACCTTGTTAATTCCTGCGTCTGCGTCCTGCCTCTTCGTATTCTCAGTGCTCATCACAGTAACGCAGCAGGAGAGAGTGGTTTCATCACGGTAGCACATTCAAATGTATAGCCATTAATCTAAAACAATTCATAGATTTTAAACAAAAAAACCTTTCTGTTTGTCATAGACGGGCAGGATTAATATGAGATGAAAGGCGAGTTCCTAACGAGTTCAGAAAGCCAATCTAGCACTCTGTGAGACGTTCACAACGATGGGGGCAGATGTTTTGATCAAGAGAGACCTTTAGAAAATATGTAAATTTTCTCTAACACTAAACATACGAATGTATTTTACAGTTATAAGGAAGATGAAATCTTATAGTTAGTCATTTTATAATTTGATGATGCTATATTTAGAAAGCATAAAAGTCATTTCTAGCCTTATTCATTCAGTTTTGTTGAATAGGAAATACATCATATAAAATATATTATCATACTTGGGCTTGTGTCCTCAAAAGTGACTACACCTCAGCAATTTATAACAATTTTAACCAGAAAGGTGAGATTTGAGCCTTTCTTTGAGTATGCTGCATTACTAGTTATTATTTATGGCCCTATCATGATAAATAATTACATTTGGGGAATACGTAGATGCCATTTTCGTTTACATTTAGTTACATTAAATTAAATGTTTTATTGTGTATGTAGTGTAATATCCATATATTTCAGTGACCTTGACTGCCATGTGGATATCAGTAAAAATTTGAACTTTCATTGCTCTCTCTGGAGGAACTCAAATAGCCAGGATGTGTTCTGTCCAGCTCTCTTTTTTTTTACACGATTAAGCTAAACCTGCTGACCACAGTAGTCAGCAGACAGGGACTCTGTCATAGAAACCTACATACCTCTCGGAAGTCATGTTCAAAATGGCGTAACT
This sequence comes from Coregonus lavaretus, assembly GCF_964263955.1. Taxonomy (NCBI): domain Eukaryota; kingdom Metazoa; phylum Chordata; class Actinopteri; order Salmoniformes; family Salmonidae; genus Coregonus; species Coregonus lavaretus. The sequence goes on along the minus strand of NC_139993.1, from coordinate 42,588,861 downwards.
GCAGGCACTGCTCCAGTTTGAGGTGATGTTTGGACCAGAACTGTTGAAAAGCATTTTCTGTCTCATCCAGCTGGGACAACAACCTGAAACCCATGTGCTTTAGTGAAACATATATTTTATTATATGCATTAATGAACTGTATGTACATGTTTGTACTTAACTGTACATACAAACATGTTTTATTATTTTATCATTTATTAGAAACATATAGTATCTGAACTAGGTCACAGTAACCAACCTTTCCACTGTAGACTGGTTCTCCATCTCGTCTGGGTTTAGTTTGTGATTCTCAGACTTGGCGGCCTGCTCTTTGATACAGCCCAGCAGAGTAGTTCCCTGTTTCATCGCTAATTTCAGTTCATCCTGTCAAAATGAAATAACTCATTCAATCCCAGGCTATGCAAGGGGGAGACCCACCTGCCTATGGGGGGATCATGAGACAGGGGCTGTACCTGATTAACAGTCTGGTTTAGGAATAGAATACTTGCTATGCTTCCTACGCTATACTTTGCTATGGTTGTTATCTAGGCCATTGATGCTAATGGATGTGGTTCAACTACTAAGCAACAGGATATGATAGAAACCAGTCCCCTGTGAATTTGATCTCACTACTGTATGTGAATCTACCAATACTATACTACCAATCATAAACATAGGGAATATTCCGATTCTAACTATGGGTACAAGTGAACCCTAATAGGTAGCCAGGTTCAGAAGCCCCATGTTGATGCTGAAGCAGCGTCTCACCTTGAGTTTGTCATGCTTCTCAGTGTGAGTATTTAGAAGGTCTTTGGTGCACTGCACATCATTAGGCAGCTCCGTCTCGGCCAGATCTGTGCCAAACTTCTGCAGCATTTGGGCTGTGGTCTTCACTGTCACAGCAAAGTTCTCAATGGCCTGAGAGCAAAACACAAACACACCTCAGATTATACTGTGCCATGAGCCATACATTTTTTGGATTATTAAAAGGATGATTATGTGGAAACTGGCAATATTTCAGTATTCACTTCTCTGGAAGATCCTGCAGTTACAAGAAATTCCCAGTGAGTAAAGACTGTTAAGAAAAGGTCAAATGTCATGGTGACTCACTGTCCTGTGGTGGATCCACTGACTGTGACAGTACTCCAGGTTCCCACCAAGCTCACATGTTAGCTGGCCCTTATCCACATAGCCATGTAAGTCAGACAGGGAGTTCAGCATCACAATCTGTAAAGACAGGAAAGAAATTAACATACAATACTGTATGTTATGAAGTCACCTATGTACAGTTGAAGTCGGAAGTTTACATACACCTTAGCCAAATACATTTCAACTCAGTTTTTCACAATTCCTGACATTTAATCCTAGTAAAAAATTCCCTGTTTTAGGTCAGTTAGGATCACCACTTTATTTTAAGAATGTGAAACGTCAGAATAATAGTAGAGAGAATGATTTCTTTCAGCTTTTATTTCATTCATCACATTCCCAGTGGGTCAGAAGTTTACATGCACTCAATTATGTGGTCCTCTGTAGCTCAATTGGTAGAGCATGGCGCTTGTAATGCCAGGGTAGTGGGTTCGATCCCCGGGACCACCCATACGTAAACATTTATGCACACATGACTGTAAGTTGCTTTGGATAAAAGCGTCTGCTAAATGGCATATTATATTATTATAAATTAGTATTTGGTAGCATTGCCTTTAAATTGTTTAACTTGGGTCAAACGTTTCGGGTAGCCTTCCACAAGCTTCCCACAATAAGTTGGGTGAATTTTGGCCCATTCCTCCTGACAGAGCTGGTGTAACTGAGTCAGGTTTGTAGGCCTCCTTGCTCGCACACACTTTTTCAGTTCTGCCCACACATTTTCTATAGGATTGAGGTCAGGGCTTTGTGATGGCCACTCCAATACCTTGACTTTGTTGTCCTTAAGCCATTTTGCCACAACTTTGGAAGTATGCTTGGGGTCATTGTCCATTTGGAAGACCTATTTGCAACCAAGCTTTAACGTCCTGACTGATGTCTTGAGATGTTACTTCAATATATCCACATCATTTTCTTCCTTGCTGAGCGGCCTTTCAGGTTATGTTGATATAGGACTCGTTTTACTGTGGATATAAATACTTTTGTACCTGTTTCCTCCAGCATCTTCACAAGGTCCTTTGCTGTTGTTCTGGGATTGGTTTGCACTTTTCGCACCAACGTACGTTCATCTCTAGGAGACAGAAGGCGTCTCCTTCCTGAGGGGTATGACGGCTGCGTGGTCCCATGGTGTTTATACTTGCATACTATTGTTTGTACAGATGAACGTGGTACCTTCAGGCGTTTGGAAATTGCTCCCAAGGATGAACCAGAATTGTGGAGGTCTACAATTGTTTTTCTGAGGTCTTGGCTGATTTCTTTTGATTTTCACATGATGTCAAGCAAAGAGGCACTGAGTTTGAAGGTAGGCCTTGAAATACATCCACAGGTACACTTCTAATTGACTCAAATTATGTAAATTAGCCTATCAGAAGCTTCTAAAGCCATGACATAATTTTCTGGAATTGTCCAAGCTGTTTAAAGGCACAGTCAACTTAGTGTATGTAAACTTCTGACCCACTGGAATTGTGATACAGTGAATTATAAGTGAAATAATCTGTCTGTAAACAATTCTTGGAAAAATTACTTAGATGTCCTAACCGACTTGCCAAAACTATAGTTTGTTGACAAGAAATTTGTGGAGTGGTTGAAAAACGAGTTTTAATGACTAAATGTATGTAAACTTCCGACTTCAACTGTATTTGGACAGTGAAGCAAAAACATTTAATTTGACTCTATACTCCAGCATTTTGGATTTGAGATCAAATGTTTCATATGGGCGACAGTTCAGAATGTCACCTTATATTTGAGGGTATTTTCATACATATCTGTTTTACTGTTTAGAAATGAAAGCACTTAATGTATTGTCAGAATGGCAGACTAATGCCTAGTTTTCTGTGACATTTTAGTGGCAGAAAGCAAGGACAGGAAATGCTGAAAGGAAGGCCCCACTCACACACTTATGAAGAAGTTTCACTTACACTCACACATGGAACACAAAGGAGAATGACATTGAGAGAAAAATGTACATTGACCCTAGAAAATAAGAAAAATGAATTGGGACTGGAATTTATTAAAATAATAATGACATGTTAAATATGTTAAATGTTGAAGGTTGGAAACATTGGGGAATGTTAAAGGGTGACTGAAGTAATATAGTAAAATGGTTAAGGATGAGATGTTTTTTGTTTTTTAAGGCACAGTACATTTGGACTACGTCTATCAGGCTTGGAGGATAAGGCCTTAGGAGATTGATAGAGAAATGTTATAATGTTGAAATAATAGGATGATGATGGGATGTTGAATGTTTAAGATGTAACTGGAGTAATAAGTTAGGTTAAAGTGAGATTAGAATTGAGTGAAATTAGATTAATTAAAGGTTGATTTGAAGGGGAAAATAAGTGTTAATGTTTAAAACTAGTAGTGATGATGATGTTTAGCTAGAGGTACAGTACCAGTCAAAAGTTTGGACATACCTACTCATTCAAGGGTTTTTCTTTATTTCTACTATTTTCTACATTGTAGAATAATAGTGAAAACATCAAAACTATGAAATAACACATATGGAATCATGTAGTAACCAAAAAAGTGTTAAACAAATATTATATTTTATATTCTTCAAAGTAGCCACCCTTTGCCTTGATGACAGCTTTGCACACTCTTGGCATTCTCTCAACCAGCTTCATGAGGAATGCTTTTCCAACAGTCTTGAAGGAGTTCCCACATATGCTGGCTTCTTTTCTTTCACTCTTAGGTCCAACTCATCCTAAACCATCTCAATTGGTTAGAGGTCGGGTGATTGTGGAGGCCAGGTCATCTGATGCAGCACTCCATCACTCTCCTTCTTGGTCAAATAGCCCTTACACAGCCTGGAGGTGTGTTGGGTCATTGCCCTGTTGAAAAACAAATGATAGTCCTACTAAGCGCAAACCAGATGGGATGGCGTATCGCTGCAGAATGCTGTGGTAGCCATGCTGGTTAAGTGTGCCTTGAATTCTAAATAAATCACTGACAGTGTCACCAGCAAAGCACCCCCACACCATCACACCTCCTCCTTCATGCTTCACGGTGGGAACCACACATGCGTAGATCATCCGTTCACCTACTCTGCGTCTCACAAAGGCACGGCGGTTGGAACCAAAAATCTAAAATTTTGACACATCAGACCAAAGGACAGATTTCCACCGGTCTAATGTCCATTGCTCGTATTTCTTGGCCCAAGCAAGTCTCTTCTTCGTATGTGTGTCCTTTAGTAGTGGTTTCTTTGCAGCAATTCGACCTTGAAGGCCTGATTCACGCAGTCTCCTCTGAACAGTTGATGTTCAGATGTGTCTGTTACTTGAACTCTGCGAAGCATTTATTTGGGCTGCAATCTGAGTCTGGTAACTCTAATGAACATATCCTCTGCAGCAGAGGTAACTCTGGGACTTCCTTTCCTGTGGCGGTCCTCATGAGAGCCAGTTTCATCATAGCGCCTGATGGTTTTTGCGACTGCACTTGAAGAAACTTTCAAAGTTCTTGAAATTTTCCGGATTGACTGACCTTCATGTCTTAAAGTAATGATGGACTGTTGTTTCTCTTTGCTTATTTGAGCTGTTCTTGCCATAATATGGACTTGGTCTTTTTTGGTTACTACATGATTCCATATGTGTTATTTCATAGTTTTGATGTCTTCACTATTATTCTACAATGTAGAAAATAGTAGAAATAAAGAAAAACCCTTGAATGAGTAGGTGTGTCCAAACTTTTGACTGGTACTGTATATTAAGGTTGCTAGTTTGACCTACAATAACCCCAGGTCAGACAGTTAGGAGAGACCTACAAAAGGAGTAGTCAGAAAATCCTGGTGATACGGGGCTCGGATCATTATGAGATGAGGCTCGTTTCATTTAGTATTGGAGCCCGCATCATTCTTGGGGGGTTAAGGGTTACTTGCGTTACAGCTCGCTTGAGCCTGGGGTGGGGAGGAGCCTGTGGTTTTAGAAAGCCTAGGGTCAGGAAATAGTTGTGGTTAGTGGTTGGCTGAAAAATACCCTTTAAGGGTCAGGAGAGGGTTTGCAGATGCTATAGCAAGATTTTGTAGAGGTGTCAGCAAAACCACAAGTGTTGGTAGGCGAGGAGTAATGAGCACAGCGGCGGTGCTAGGACCACATATAGGCCATTAGGGCAGCAGGTGTTAACCATAAATGCAGTGGGGAAGAGTCTCTTTGGGCTTCCTAGAAGAACCTGTTGTCTGCTGAAGCAGATTTTTGCTGTAGCATTTTAGCTAATATATAGTTTGATTTTTATTATACTTGGTTTTATTCTTAGAGTGTTAAAGTAAAGTTCTAGAAGGAATCCTTAAGGTTACCTTATTGATCGACGTTTTAAGTACAGTAGCTGTTGGAGTTTTGAAACACCAACTGAGGGACTGATCATCCTGAGGGGGGCGACAAAAGACTGTTTATAGTTGTAGAAGGTAAGAGACCTTAAATGCTGTGCTTCTCATAGAATGTTAATAGACAGAAAATATTGCATTGGCAGCCTAATAGGGGTTTAGATAAGGGCGCTGGAGGTATCTAATCCATTGTAGATTTTTGCTTATCAAAATTGCTTGTGTGACTATTGATTTGTGATATTGATTGATTGAGCTTGGACTTTTTATGCCTGTTTCTGGAATTTTGAATAAACTTCCTTTCCTGTTCTGAAACCTTGTGTCATCAGAGTCATACAAGTGCATGTCGTTTTACTCTAGGTTTCTGAAATTGACTTGCTTGATTTAGGATTTTTTGCATCTGGTTAATTAGTCTATTGGGAACCTGAGTTGCTGGAATAAAATAACCTGAGACCGAACTATAGGTACTGAGTACATTGATCGGATTCGTAAGAGGGGTGATTCTGGGCTAAGCCAACCCAGGAAATAGGGACCCCTCATAGTGGGCTACGGTAGAAGCTCTGGCCTGGACGATCCTGAGAAGGCGCCAGGTTGAACGAGAGTGAGGCAGCATAGGCACTAGGGCTTTACTGTAAGGCCCTTACTGTTGAGTTTGAGGAACAGTCCCTAGCTGTAAACTGGCTCAGTGGTAGGGCAGAGCGGCATCTATCAGATCTGGGGAATTAATGACAAGGAATAACTGACTGCTATTGGGCAGACAGGTTCGAGTTGAGTTGTTAATCTTGCAGAGGTGGTATTTTAGCTTTGACAGTATCTAGTCCTCCCATTTGAAGGTGTCATACGTATTTTGAGAAATTCACTTATGTGTATTAAAGTAGTCAAAAGTTTAGTATTTGGTCCTATATTCCTAGCATGCAATGACTACATCAAGCTTGTGACTCTACAAAATGCATTGGCAGTTTGTTTTGGTTGTGTTTCAGATTATATTGTGCCCAATAGAAATGAATGGTAAATAATGTATTGTGTCATTTTGGAGTCAATTTTATTGTAAATAAGAAAATAATGTGGATGCTACCACACTACGCCATTTCAACATGGAAATGTGAGTAATTTTTGGTTGAGATGTTGATCAATGAAATTTCAACCTTTATTCACCCATTTAAAAAGATAGCCAGAAGTTTTTTGAATTCCCAATGCGTTATCACAATGCGTTCAACCATCTAAAAGCACAACAAAGTTCAAATTGGAATACAATGTCAGATATTTTGTGTTTTTACAACTACTTAATGTGTTACACTGTGCTTCATCTAATAGCACAACCAAATTACCTGGATTAAGATTACATTAAAAGTACACAGTGCAAGTGATTAGTGCCGTTCGAGATTCTGCACAGATGTTTCTATTGTGAAGATCTCCACAAACCTGCGACCTTTGCATGCTATCTTGAAAATTCACCCTTTCTATGATTACATAATATGACTTGTATAGTTACAGTAACTTCGAAATGTGGCCATGGATGTGTTACTCATTTTAAGGTTGAATAAAAACTGTTACAGTAGTTTGTAAGATAGCCTTACCTTTAGGCTATTTACTGTATTACAAAAGTCATATTAGGTTGGTTGCGGTTATGGATAAGGTTATTTCTGTTTTTTATTTTTAATAAATTTGTTCTAAAAACCCTGTTATTTGCATTGTCATTATGGGGTATTGTGTGTAGATTGATGAGGGGAAAAAAAGAATGTAATCAATTTTAGAATAAGACTGTAACGTAACAAAATGTGGAAAAAGTCAAGGGGTCTGAATACTTTCCAAATGCACTGTAGGACTAAATCAAATACATGTTTTAATGCACTTTATATAAAGCTTGATTTGGTTTAGTCCTATTCTTTAACTTTGATTTTTGGTTGAAATGGAGACGTGAATAGAACATATTCATTATTAACTTGGAGATTAAATTTGACATCAACCAAAGCTTGAAACCTTAGGCCTATATATATTGCCTATTCTTAGTTGAACCCTAGGTTGAATTGAAACAATAGCTGTTAATGACTTCGCAAATGCTTCAGTATATAGGCCTAAATACACTGAACAAAAATATAAACGCAACATGCAACAATTTCAAAGATTTTACTGAGTTACAGTTAATAGAAGAAAATCAGTCAATTGAAATGAATTCATAAGGCCCTAATCTATGGATTTCACATGACTGGGAATAAAGATATACATCTGTTGATCACAGATACCTTAAAAACCATTTTCCTCTAGCAGCGCAACTCATCTCCTTCGCATAGAGTTGATCAGGCTGTTGATTGTGGCCTGTGGAATGTTGTCCCACTCCTCTTCAATGGCTGTGCGAAGTTGTTAGATATTGGCGGGAACTAGAACACGCTGTCATACACATCGCTCCAGAGCATCCCAAACATGCTCAATGGGTGACATGTCTGGTGAGTTTGCAGGCATTGGAAGAACTGGGACATTTTCAGCTTCCAGGAGTTGTGTACAGATCCTGGCGACATGGGGCTGTGCTGAAACATGAGGTGATGGTGGCACGACAATGGGGCTTAGGATCTCATCACGGTATCTCAAACAAATAAAATGCAATTGTGTTCGTTGTCCGTAGCTTTTGCCTGCCCATATCATAACCCCACCGCCACCACACTCTTAGAAAAAAGGTGCTACTTAGAACCTAAAAGGCTACATCAACTGTCCCCATAGGAGAACCCTTTGAAGAACCCTTTATGGTTCCAGGTAGAACCATTTTGGTTTCAGGTAGAACCGTTTTGGGTTCCATCTAGAACCCTTTCCACAGACCTGGAACCAAAAAGGGTTATCCTATGGGGACAGCCGAATAACCTCTTTGGAACACTTTTTTCTAAGAGTGCATGGGGCACTCTGTTCACAATGTTGATATCAGCAAACCGCTCGCTCACACGACGCCATACACTTGCCCGGTACAGTTGAAACCAGGATTCATCCGTGAAGAGCACACTTCTCCAGCGTGCAAGTGGCTATCGAAGGTGAGCATTTTCCCACTGAAGTCGGTTACGCTGCCGATCTGCAGTCAGGTCAAGATCCTGGTGAGGACGACGAGCACGCAGATGAGCTTCCCTGAGACGGTTTCTGACAGTTTGTGCAGAAATTCTGAAGAAGCCGGATGTGGAGGTCCTGGGCTGGTGTGATTACATGTGGTCTGCGGTTGTGAGGCCGGTTGGACGTAATGCCAATTCTCTAAAACGATGTTAGAGGCAGCTTATGGTAGAGAAATTAACATTAAATTATCTGGCAACAGCTTTGGTGGACATTCCTGCAGTCAGCATGCCAATTGTATGCTCCCTCAAAACTTCAGACATTTGTACCATTGTGTTGTGTGACAACTGCATTGTGGCCTTTTATTGTCCCCAGTACAAGGTGCACCTGTGTAATGATCATGCCGTTTAATCAGCTTCTTGATATGCCACACCTGTCAGGTGGATGGATTATAGTGAGAAATGCTCACTAGCAGGGATGTAAACACATTTGTGCCCAAAATGTGAGAGAAATAAGCTATTTGTGCATATGGAAACTTTCTGGGACCTTTTATTTCAGCTCATGAAACATGGGACCACTTTACATGTTGCGTTTATATTTTTGTTCAGTATAGTATCATTGATGATATATGACATATAGAGTATGGTTACATTCAATTTGCTCTCTTAAACCTGCCCTTTGGAATGACTTCGATAACAACCGTGAATCTATTTAGTTAGCAGGGCTTGGTTAAAACCGTGGATGGGAGACCAAATGGATAGCAATAGACAGATTAACTCTCTAGAAGGAGGTGCTGCCCAGCCTATAGTCTTTTTCTGATAGTGGATGTATAACGTTGAAGATCTGACGTTGTTTCAAAGGTACAAATTCAACATATTTCATTCAAGGTTTGTCTATGTTGAAAATTGGTTACTATGATGACATAATTTTGTGGTTGAAATTTCAGCCTCAAAACAATAGTTTACGTTGATGACTTTCTGCAAATCCAATGTATTTTCCACCTACTGTGCCTTCAGAAAGTATTCAGAACCCTTGACTCATTCCACATTTTGTTGTATTACAGCCTGAATTTAAAATGTATTAAATTGAGATTTTGTGTCACTAAGTATTCAACCCCTTTGTTTTGGCAAGCATAAATAAGTTCAGGAGTAAAACATTTGCTTAACAAGTCACATAATAAGTTGCATGGACTCACTCTGTGTGCAATAATAGTGTTTAACATGATTTTTGAATGACTACCTCATCTCTCTACCCCACACATACAATTATCTGTAAGGTCCCTCAGTCGAGCAGTGAATTTCAAACACAGATTCAACCACAAAGACCAGGGATGTTTTCCAATGCCCCGCAAAGAAGGGCACATATTGGTAAAAATACAAATAAAACAGACATTGAATATTCCTTTGAGCATGGTTAAGTTATTACACTTTGGATGGTGCATCAATACACCCAGTCACTACAAAGATACAGGCGTCCTTCCTAAATCAGTTGGCGGAGAGAAAGGAAACCGCTCAGGGATTTCACCATGACGCCAATGGTTACAGAGTTTAATGGCTGTGATAGGAGAAAACTGAGGATGGATCAACAACATTGTAGTTACTCCACAAATCCAACACATCACTGAGAACCACTCTCCATATTTTCAAGCATAGTGATGGCTGCATCATGTTATGGGTATGCTTGTAATTGTTAAGGATTTGGGAGTTTTTCAGGATAAAAAAGAAACAATGGAGCTAAGCACAGGCAAAATCCTAGAAAACCTGGTTCAGTCTGCTTTCCACCAGACACTGGGAGATGAATTCACCATTCAGCAGAACAACAACATAAAACACAAGGCCAAATCTACACTGGAGTTGCTTACCAAGAAGACAGTGAATGTTCCTAAGTGGCCGAGTTACAGTTTTTACATAAATCTACTTGAAAATCTATGACAAGACCTGAAAATGGTTGTCTAGCAATGATCAACAACCAATTTGACAGAGCTTGAAGAATTTTGAAAAGAATAATGGGCAAATGTTGCACAATCCAGGTGTCGAAAGCTCTTAGACACGTACCCAGAAAGACTCAAAGCTGTAATCGCTGCCAAAGGTGATTCTAACATGTATTGATTCAGTGGGTTAAATACTTATCTAATCAAGATATATTAGTGTTATTTTTTTTTTTTTCTCACAAATGTTAAGAATCTTTCTTTTACTTTGACATTACAGATTATTTTGTGTAGATTGTTGTCAAAAATGACAATTAAATCCATTTTAATCCCACTTCGTAACACAACAAAATGTGAAAAAGTCAAGGGATGTGAATAATTTCTGAAGGCACTGTATGCCTCTGTAACTTTCTCACTCATCATTATTCACAATTCATTCATGATTATCCGTAATCATGGTAGCATCCACATTAATTTAGAAGTGTTCAGAAACATATTCTATTCATATTTACAATAAAATGGACTCCTAAATGACAGAATACATTATTTACCAGATACATTAAGTATGAAAACAAATTACCCTAAAATAAAAGGTGACATTCGGTATAGAGTATAGAGCAAAACTAAACGTTTTTGCTTCATTGTCCATTTTATTGAAACTTCCTCTGCATCACGCTCCGGACTTTGTCAAATACTCCCTCAAGGGTTATGTAATCGCCCACTGGGCACACACTGGTTGAATCAACGTTGTTTCCACGTAATTTCAATGACATTTCCTTGAACAAACGGGGAATAGACGTGGAATTGACATCTGTGCCCAGTGGGAAGTGTCATGGCGTGCTAATGCAGCATGACTTGATGTCCTGTAGCTTCTGTGGGTTTTTATTAAAACCAGGTTTTTGGCTTATTACAGTTCTCTATTAACACTTCCTCACCAGATGTCTTGACTTGAATCATACAACACGTGCATAATGATGGCATGCCCACATGAGTTGGTGATGAATCTGAGGAGGTTTTGGAACATTTGTCTTGGAAAATGTGTACAGTCAAGCAGGAGATTTGGCCTTCACCAAAATTATTGAATGAAGTAATGGAAATATATGAATGTCAGGTCCAAATGTATTGGCACCCTTGATAAAGATGAGCAAAAGAGACTGTATAAAATAAATAATACAAATACTGAGCTATATTGTATGCAAAAAAAAAAAAAAAAGATTTATTTTATACTAATACAATTGCACAGAGAAAGATAGGGGTCAAAATTATTGACACCCCTGTTTGCAATACCTTTCAATACCTCCCTTGTGAAGATAACAGCAATAAGCCTTTTTCTAAAATGTTTTATGAGATTGGAGAACACATTGGGAGGGATCTTAGGCCATTCCTCCATACAGAATCTTTTGGCATTTTGTGGTCAATGAACCACTTCTTTGTGGATTTTGATGTGTGCTTGGGGTTATTGTCTTGCTGGAAGATCCACTTAGAGCCAGGTTTCAGGCTCCTGGCAGAGGCAACCAGGTTTTTGGCTAGAATGTCCTGGTATACCGAATGTCACCTTTATATATATTTTTTTCTCTAGCAGGAGGTAAGCTTCTCATATGGTGTTGAGTAAAGCTTAACCATGTATTAGATCGTAGGTAGGTAGTTAGTTGTAGTTAGGTATTGTAGTTATTGTAGGTTAGTATTGTTGTTATTGTAGGTTTCCGTAGGTAATTGTAGGTTAGTATCGAAGCACGAGGCTAGCTAGCTAGCGGGTAGCTACTGGTAACGTTTAGCAACGGTGGAGAGCTGTTTCCAATGTTAATGTGCTGCTAGCCAACGTTTAATTTTTGCTGCGTTATGCGTTATGAAAGGAACTAGACACGGACATGAATTATCTGTTTAGTGTGCTAACACACTCTTGGCAGTTTGTTGTAACCAAGTATTGGTGCTAAACTGTGTGTTAATGGATGCTAGCATGCTAGTTAGCTATGGCGTCATAGCTAGGCATCGTGGGTTGTTGTGGGTAGTTACTGTAGGTTGGCAGTGTCTTCGGCCGTGCCGGCTGTAGCACGAAGCGAGCTAACTAGCCGTTTTTCGAACAGAGTCAGAGTCAACACAGTAGCCATTGTGTGCCGGGTGTAGCACGAAGCTAGCTAGCTAGCCGTTCTTCAAACAAAGTCAACACAGTGGCCATTGCTAGCTACCCAACACGACCAGCTAACTGTACTGTAGTAGCTAAATACAATATACTTGTCCTAGCTAGCCAACGTTTAATCATTGCTGCGTCATGAAAGGAACTTGACACAGACACGAATGATCTGTTTAGTGTGTTAACACACTATTGGTGTGTCTTGGCAGTGTCTTCGGCCGTGCCGGCTGTAGCACGAAGCGAGCTAACTAGCCGTTTTTCGAACAGAGTCAGAGTCAACACAGTAGCCATTGTGTGCCGGGTGTAGCACGAAGCTAGCTAGCTAGCCGTTCTTCAAACAAAGTCAACACAGTGGCCATTGCTAGCTACCCAACACGACCAGCTAACTGTACTGTAGTAGCTAAATACAATATACTTGTCCTAGCTAGCCAACGTTTAATCATTGCTGCGTCATGAAAGGAACTTGACACAGACACGAATGATCTGTTTAGTGTGTTAACACACTATTGGTGGTTTGTTGTGACCAAGTGTTGGTGCTAAACTGTGTGTTACTGGATGCTAGCATGCTAGTTAGCTAGTTAACACACTATTGGTGGTTTGTTGTGACCAAGTGTTGGTGCTAAACTGTGTGTTATTGTTATTGGATGCTAGCATGCTAGTTAGCTATGGTGTCATAGTTAGCTAGCTGAATAAAGTGGGTTGAGTCTATTCCTTTAAACATTGAACCGCTGTGGTTCACAACAATTCTGATTTCTAAAGGTGGAAGTTGGGAGAGTTTTTGTTCGGGTGGTTCAGTGAAACAATTTTAGTTTCTGAGGTAGAAGTTTTTGGTGAGGGAGGCCCTGCTCTCTCCTCTCCCAGATGCTTAGCTCATTTCATTCCGATCTCCTCTGCATTTTTGTAGCCATTTGCTACAGCCTGTCAACTATGCCTCTGCCTATCCCTGTTCTCTCCTCTCTGCACAGGCTACACAAACGCACCACACCGCGTGGCTGCTGCCTCTCTAACCTGGTGGTCCCTGCACGCACCCCACACCTGGAGTTCCAGGTCGCAGGCAGCCTCTGGAACTGCCGTTCTGCTGCCAACAAAGCTGACTTCATCCCAGCCTATGCCAACCTCCAGTCCCTCGACTTCCTGGCGCTGACGGAAACATGGATCACCACTGAAAACACTGCTACTCCTACTGCTCTCTCCTCGTCTGACCATGTGTTCTCGCATACCCCGAGAGCATCTGGTCAGAGGGGTGGTGGTACAGGAATCCTCATCTCTCCCAAGTGGACATTCTCAATTTTTCCCCTAACCCATCTGTCTATCTCCTCATTTGAATTCCATGCTGTCACAGTCACTAGCCCATTTAAGCTTAATATCCTTGTCATCTATCGCCCTCCAGGTTCCCTTGGAGAGTTCATCAATGAGCTTGACGCCTTGATAAGTTCCTTTCCTGAGGATGGCTCACCCCTCACAGTTTTGGGGGATTTCAACCTCCCTATGTCCACATTTGACTCATTTCTCTCTGCCTCCTTCTTTCCACTCCTCTCCTCTTTTGACCTCACCCTCTCACCGTCCCCCCCTACTCACAAGGCAGGCAATACGCTTGACCTCATCTTCACTAGATGCTGCTCCTCTACTAATCTCACTGCAACTCCCCTCCATGTCTCCGACCACTACTTTGTTTCCTTTTCTCTCTCGCTCTCCTCCCACACTACTCACTCTGCCCCTACACAGATGGTAATGCGCCGCCGCAACCTTCGCTCTCTCTCTCCCACTACTCTCTCCTCTTCCATCCTATCATCTCTTCCCTCTGCTCAATCCTTCTCCCTCCAATCTCCTGATTCTGCCTCCTCAACCCTCCTCTCCTCCCTTTCTGCATCCTTTGACTCTCTGTGTCCCCTATCCTCCCGGCCGGCTCGGTCCTCCCCTCCAGCTCCGTGGCTTGATGACTCATTGCGAGCTCACAGAACAGAGCTCCGGGCAGCGGAGCGGAAATGGAAGAAAACTAAACTCCCTGCCGACCTGGCATCTTTTCACTCCCTCCTCTCTACATTTTCTTCATCTGTTTCTGCTGCTAAGGCCACCTTCTACCACTCTAAATTCCAAGCATCTGCCTCTAACCCTAGGAAGCTCTTTGCCACATTTTCCTCCCTCCTGAATCCCCCCCCCCCCCCCCCCCCCTCCTCTCTCTCTGTGGATGACTTCGTCAACCACTTTGAAAAGAAGGTTGACGACATCCGATCCTCGTTTGTTAAGTCTAATGACACTGCTGGTCCTGCTCACACTGCCCTACCCTATGCTTTGACTTCTTTCTCCCCTCTCTCTCCAGATAAAATCCTGCGACTTGTGACTGCAGGCCGCCCAACAACCTGCCCGCTTGACCCCATCCCCTCCTCCCTTCTCCAGACCATCTCCGGTGACCTTCTCCCCTACCTCACCTCGCTGATCAACTCATCCTTGACCGCTGGCCATGTCCCTTCCGTCTTCAAGAGAGCGAGAGTTGCTCCCCTTCTCAAAAAACCAACACTCGACCCCACTGATGTCAACAACTACAGACCAGTATCCCTTCTTTCTTTTCTTTCCAAAACTATTGAGCGTGCCGTCTTTAGCCAACTCTCTTGCTATCTCTCTCAGAATGACCTTCTTGATCCAAACCAATCAGGTTTCAGGACTGGTCATTCAACTGAGACTGCTCTTCTCTGTGTCACGGAGACTCTCCGCACTGCTAAAGCTAACTCTCTCTCCTCTGCTCTTGTCCTTCTAGACCTGTCTGCTGCCTTTGATACTGTGAACCATCAGATCCTCCTCTCCACCCTCTCCGAGCTGGGCATCTCCGGCGCGGCTCACTCCTGGATTGCGTCCTACCTGACCGGTCGCTCCTACCAAGTGGCGTGGCGAGAAGCTGTCTCCGCACCACGTGCTCTCACCACTGGTGTCCCCCAGGGCTCAGTTCTAGGCCCTCTCCTTTTCTCCCTATACACCAAGTCACTTGGCTCTGTCATATCCTCACACGGCCTCTCCTATCATTGCTACGCTGACGATACACAACTAATCTTCTCCTTTCCCCCTTCTGATAACCAGGTGGCGAATCGCATCTCTGCATGTCTGGCAGACATATCAGTATGGATGACGGATCACCACCTCAAGCTGAACCCTGGCAAGACGGAGCTGCTCTTCCTCCCGGGGAAGGACTGCCCGTTCCATGATCTCGCCATCACGGTTGACAACTCCGTTGTGTCCTCCTCCCAGAGTGCGAAGAGCCTTGGCGTGACCCTGGACAACACCCTGTCGTTCTCCGCTAACATCAAGGCGGTGACCCGCTCCTGCAGGTTCATGCTCTACAACATTCGGAGAGTACGACCCTGCCTTACACAGGAAGCGGCACAGGTCCTAATCCAGGCACTTGTCATCTCCCGTCTGGATTACTGCAACTCGCTGTTGGCTGGCCTCCCTGCATGTGCCATTAAACCCCTACAACTCATCCAGAATGCCGCAGCCCGTCTGGTGTTCAACCTTCCCAAGTTCTCTCACGTCACCCCCCTCCTCCGCACACTCCACTGGCTTCCAGTTGAAGCTCGCATCCGTTACAAGACCATGGTGCTTGCCTTTGGAGCAGCGAGGGGAACGGCACCTCTGTACCTTCGGGCTCTGATCAGTCCCTACACCCAAACGAGGGCATTGCGTTCATCCACCTCTGGCCTGCTGGCTCCCCTTCCTCTGCGGAAGCATAGTTCCCGCTCAGCCCAGTCAAAACTGTTCGCTGCTCTGGCACCCCAATGGTGGAACAAGCTCCCTCACGACGCCAGGACAGCGGAGTCACTCACCACCTTCCGGAGACATTTGAAACCCCACCTCTTTAAGGAATACCTGGGATAGGATAAAGCAATCCTTCTACCCCCCCCCCCCCCCCCACCCCACAGCGGAGTCACTCACCACCTTCCGGAGACATTTGAAACCCCACCTCTTTAAGGAATACCTGGGATAGGATAAAGTAATCCTTCTACCCCCCCCCCCCACACACAGCGGAGTCGCTCACCACCTTCCGGAGACATTTGAAACCCCACCTCTTTAAGGAATACCTGGGATAGGATAAAGTAATCCTTCTACCCCCCCCCCCCCCCCAAAAAAAAAATGTGTAAAGTGGTTATCCCACTGGCTATAGGGTGAATGCATCAATTTGTGAGTCGCTCTGGACTAGAGCGTCTGCTAAATGACGTAAATGTGCCCTTGAGCAAGGCACTTAACCCTAATTGGTCCTGTAAGTCGCTCTGGATAAGAGCGTCTGCTAAATGACTAAAATGTAAAATGTAAATGTAAAGTTAATGATGCTGTTGACCTTATCAAGGGCCCCATATCCAGTGGAAGCAAAATAGCCCCATAACATCAAAGATCCAACACCATATTTTACAGTAGGTATGGGGTTCTTTTCTTTTCTGCATATGCATATTTATTTCGAAGCAAAACCCACCAATGGTGTTCGTGGCCAAAGACCTCTATTTACATGTCATCTGAACATACAGTAGCACCTGTTCCAATCAAAATGTCGTTTAGCAAACTCCAGGCGTTCACCAGTGGTGGGTTTTGCGTCGAAAGAAAGATGCATATGCATTGAAAGTATTGAAAACAGGGGTGCCAATAATTTTGATCCATATATTTCAGAGAAGAAAAATATGAATATTAAACAAAATATCTTTCTCAGAGCAATTGTATTAGTATAAAATTATATAATTTGGCACAAAAAAATTGCATACAGTATAGCTCAGTATTTGTATTATTTATTTTATACAGTCTTTTTTGGCTCATCTTTATCAAGGATGCCAATCATTTTGGACCTGACTGTATATGTTGTCACATTCTATAGCTCTACATAAACAAGCAAAACATGCAGTGAGTACATAGTCACTGTTCTAGCAGTTAGTTTACAGGTGAACATCAGACTCCCATGCAACACGCCACATGACATCAAGTCACTCACTATCTCATACCCAGACACAGAGGTGATGATCTAAGAGTTGGACAGGGTGAGTGGTAGTGAAGCATGCTTACCGGTACCTTCATTTTAAAGTCATCCCGGTGCAGCTTAATGCCTATGTCAGCGATGGCCCTCTGGAAGAAGCGGGAGGGCCTCAGCACCAACACCAGCTGGAGGTTCCCTGGAAAGGCCCCCTAGTGGCCACAGGTACAAAGCACAGCTTCATGACATGTCATAGCTCTGTATGTGGAGGGAGCTCCTGCTCTGTATCTACTTTCATTATGTATCACACATATTCTACTTGGGAATAATTTGCTTTACGCAAGACTTGCTGATATAGAAGTATTGTTCTATTTTACAATGGTACATGATGCTGAGATAAAATAGCCTGGTCCCATACTCTGTGCTCTGGCCAACTCCTCCTTAATGTCAAACACATAGAGAAGTGGAGTAAAGCACAAACAGACTGGACCACCAGGCAAGAGATAAAAGCTCTGTCTGAAGTTAAATATGGATGTCTTCATACCGCTATCCGCGTCAGTGAGGCCTTCACTGAGCTCCATTTGTCCCGCCTGCGGTCGATGATTATAACGAAACCGATGCTGGCCGCGTCCAAACTAGACAAGGAAAGATGGAAACAAACACATGCAGTAGGTGAAGCTATCCAAGCATGCAATCACAATACATATCCAAGTGGGCACAACAGTACACTGCTGTACTCTGTCTCTTTAAACAGAGTTTACACAAAATCACTTCAGCGCTCTCTGAACCAGGCCAGTGCCTTGCAAAAGTATTCATCCCCCTTGGTGTTTTTCCTATTTTGTTGCATTACAACCTGTAATTTAAATTGATTTTTATTGGGATTTCATGTAATGGACATACACAAAATAGTCAAAATTGGTGAAGTGAAATGAAAAAAAAAACTTATTTCAAAACATTCTAAACAATAAATAACGGAAAAGTGGTGCGTGCATATGTATTCCCCCCCATTTGCTATGAAGCCCCTAAATAAGATCTGGTGCAACCAATTACCTTCAGAAGTATGAAATTTTTTTTGACTAAATGACTAAAATGTAAATGTAAAAGTCACATAATTAGTTAAATAAAGTCCACCTGTGTGCAATCTAAGTGTCACATGATCTCAGTATATATACACCTGTTCTGAAAGGCCCCAGAGTCTGCATCACCACTAAGCAAGGGGCACCACCAAGCAAGTGGCACCATGAAGACCAAGGAGCTCTCCAAACAGGTCAGGGACAAAGTTGTGGAGAAGTACAGATCAGGGTTGAGTTATAAAAAAAGATCAGAAACTTTGAACATCCTACGGAGCACCATTAAATCCTTTATTCAAAAATGGAAAGAATATGGCACCACAACAAACCTGCCAAGAGAGGGCCGCCCACCAAAACTCACGGACCAGACAAGGAGGGCATTAATCAGAGAGGCAACAAAGAGACCAAAGATAAAACTGAAGGAGCTACAAAGCTCCACAGCGGAGATTGGAGTATCTGTCCATAGGACCACTTTAAGCCATACACTCCACAGAGCTGGGCTTTACGGAAGTGTGTCCAGAAAAAAGCCATTGCTCAAAGAAAAAAATAAGCAAACACGTTTGGTGTTCACCAAAAGCCATGTGGGAGACTCCCCAAACATATGGAAGAAGGTACTCTGGTCAGATTAGGCTAAAATTGAGCTTTTTGGCCATCAAGGAAAACGCTATGCCTGGCGCAAACCCAACACCACTCATCACCCCAAGAACACCATCCCCACAGTGAAGCATGGTGGTGGCAGCATCATGCTGTGGGGATGTTTTTCATCGGCAGGGACTGGGAAACTGGTCAGAATGGAAGGAATGATGGATGGCTCTAAATACAGGGAAATTCTTGAGGGAAACCTGTTTCAGTCTTCCAGAGATTTGAGACTGGGACAGAGGTTCACCTTCCAGCAGGACAATGACCCTAAGCATACTGCTAAAGCAACACTCGAGTGGTTTAAGGGGAAACATCTAAATGTCTTGGAATGGCCTAGTCAAAGCCCAGACCTCAATCCAATTGAGAATCTGTGGTATGACTTAAAGATTGCTGTACACCAGCAGAACCCATCCATATTGAAGGAGCTGGAGCTGTTTTGCCTTGAAGAATGGGCAAAAATCCCAGTGGCTAGATGTGCCGAGCTTATAGAGACATACCCCAAGAGACTTGCAGCTGTAATTGCTGCAAAAGGTGGCTCTACAAAGTATTGACTTTGGGGGGGGGGGGGGTGAATAGTTATGCACGCTCAAGTTTTCTGTTTTTTTGTCTTATTTGTTGTTTGTTTCACCCAAAAAAATATTTTGCATCTTCAAAGTGGTAGGCATGTTGTGTAAATCAAATTATACAAACCTCCCAAAAAGCCATTTTAATTCCAGGTTATAAGGCAACAAAATAGGAAAAATGCCAAGGGGGTGAATACTTTCGCAAAACCACTGTAGTTAACAGTGTTAGAGGAGCTGTGTAAGCTTATTTAATGTTTGGGGTGTTTTACAGGGAAGATGTTAAGAGGGGGTCATTAACATTCTCAATGTGTAACTCTGACAAAAGGGTGAATGAAGTTGCTCCCCTATTAGCACAAGACATTTAAAATACAATGAAAAGACGTTGAGAATGTGTATTTTTAATGTCTTGTGCTCACTGGGTGATGATGTCTAACGTCTTACTCTGTTATCTCGCCTCGTATATTCCTACGCGACTGAACAGCTTTTGTGTATTTTCCTGCCTGAGAACAGCTGACATGAGACCAGATTAATTGAACATTCACTGTGTCATGAGAGAGAGAATGATATCCCAGATGTGCAATTTTCGGAGAAATGTGTCTTGTGAAATAGATGTTGTTTATTAACAAGTAATAAAAACAAGTAATTTTAAAAAATGTGGATTTTGATTAGTGCTTGGGGTTATTGCCTTGTTGGAAGATCCACTTGTGGCCAAGTGTCAGCCTCCTGGCAGAGGCAACCAGGTTTTTGGCTAAAATGTCCTGGTACTTGGTATAGTTCATGATGCTATTGACCTTAACAACGGCCCCAGGACCAGTGGAAGCAAAATAGCCCTATAACTTCAAAGATCCACCACCATATTTTACCGTAGGTATGAGGTACTTTTCCGCATATGCTTCTGTTTTTCAATGACAAACCCACCACTGGTGTGCGTGGCCAAATGACATGAAAATAGAAGGTCTTTGCCCACACACACCAGTGGTGGGTTTGTCATTGAAAAACAGAAGCATATGCAGAAAAGTACCTCATACCTACTGTAAAATATGGTGGTGGATCTTTGATACAGTCTTTCTTGCTCATCTATATCAAGGCTACCAAGCTCTGTCAAGTTGGTTGTTGATCATTGGTCCATTTTCAAGTCTTGCCATAGATCTTCAAGCATATTTAAGTCAAAACTGTAACTAGGCCACTCAGGAACATTAAATGTCTTCTTGGTGAGTAGCTCCAGTGTAGATTTGTCTTTGTGTTTTAGATTATTGTCTTGTTGAATGGTGAATTCGTCTCCCAGTGTCTGAACCAGGTTTTCCTCTATGATTTTGCCTGTGCTTAGCTCCATTACGTTTATTTTTATCCGGGAAAAACTCCCCAGTCCTTGCCGATGACAGGCATACCCATAACCTGATGCATCCACCACCATGCTTGAAAATATGAAGAGTGGTACTCAGTGATGTGTTGTGTTGGATTTGCCCCAAACATAACACTTTGTATCCAGGACTTTGCAACATGTTTCGCAATATTACTTTAGTGCCTTGTTACAAACAGGATGCATGTTTTGGAATTTTTTTATTCTCTACAGGCTTCCTTCTTTTCACTCTGTCATTTAGGTTAGTATTATGGAGTAACTGGGTTGTTCCACCAATTTGGTGCCTTTAGAGATTTGCAACTTGGTGAATTTTCTGTTGTTGATTTCACCTCATTTTAACATTCTGTCATAAGCACCTGTTCAACTTACTAAAAAACAAGTTTTCCCATCTCAAGAGGTTCAATAAAAGTTGTTGATGATTTCATTTAAAATCAGCCATACATCCTCTTGGGACAGGGGAAATGGAAGCTTGTTGTGTGCAACAGGAAGGGGCAATTGAATACTTCACAAAAAAAATGTAATTGTTAGAACGTTTCTAGCCTGTCTATCTATGGGTAACAGGGTTGATGTGTTATGCTCGACCCACTCAGTTTCCAACCACAAAACACAACAAAAGGAGTAGAACCAGCTCACCTGCTTTTACACTACGATTTGACTTTTAGATGTTCAATGTTTCTTTTGACATACATTTTTTTATGGTTTCATCATTATAAAACGAAATAAATAATAATATTCAGAAATGACTTTTCAAAGCAACAAAATAACTAGGGCTTTACAATGATGATGAAAACTTGGATACATTATGGGGTTAAGTGGGTTCAAATCTTCCTGGAAGTCACAGAGGGTGCACGGAGGGACATGTGAAAATGCTGAATCTTGGCACTTTAGCAAGTCTTTATTCATATTAAACATCAGATTTATTGAATTCTCCATGTGGTTTATATTAAAGGGCATTTCATTGAATATAACAGGCTAAAATTCAATATTGGTGCCCAATTTCTACTTAAAATATAGAAGGGATGCAAAAGGCACTAACTTTTTTTTTCTTTTCTTTTTTTTATATATATATACACATATATATATACATACATATACATATATACATACACATATACATATACACACATACACACATACATACATACATACATACATACATACATACATACATATCCTTTTTAAAAATATATATATTCCCCTTTATTACTTTCCAACCCCGCCACCCTTTCCCCGCTTGGAGTAAACTAGTGAACAACAACACCTAGGCCTCTACTTCCAGCCCATACCCACTATCTACATTTTATGGACACAGTCAATTTTACAGTAATTACATTTTATTTGTTCTTTCTCCTGAACTTCTTCTACTCTCAACCTCTCCGATCATTTTCATGATGTCCATCCGGTTTGCTTCTATATGCCATATCTTTCTAACTGTGCTCCTTCACAAAAGCTCCCAACCTACAAGCCATACACTTATTATGGACACAGTGTGCCTACATGATTAGTTATCTTGTTATTGTTTGTTGTTAGTTGTTATTAGTCCCATCCTTCAATTCCATTCAACACCTCCCATCTATCTTTTAACACCATCCATACAGGATTTCTATTTGCCATATATATTTCAACTGTACTGTGATGTCTTACAAAAGCTCTGAACCTTTCTATTCTCATTGTTTCTACAGAATGTGAATTGAAAATAAACATTTTTGCTAATAGTATTATTATGTTATTGATTGATTGACTATGACTTTTCAGATCACCCAGTAGTGCTATCTGCAGGGTTAGCTCCAGGTAAAAATTGCAATCCTTTAGCCATTCCTGGACCTGTGTCCAAAAACAAGCTACAAATGGACAGTACCAAAACAAATGATCTAATGATTCTGTCTCTTCGCAGCAAAATCTGCAGAGCTGGGAAGATTGTATCCCCCATATACAGTGGGGAAAAAAAGTATTTAGTCAGCCACCAATTGTGCAAGTTCTCCCACTTAAAAAGATGAGAGAGGCCTGTAATTGTCATCATAGGTACACATCAACTATGACAGACAAAATGAGAAAAAAAAATCCAGAAAATCACATTGTAGGATTTTTAATGAATTTATTGGCATATGATGGTGGAAAATAAGTATTTGGTCAATAACAAAAGTTTCTCAATACTTTGTTATATACCCTTTGTTGGCAATGACACAGGTCAAACGTTTTCTGTAAGTCTTCACAAGGTTTTCACACACTGTTGCTGGTATTTTGGCCCATTCCTCCATGCAGATCTCCTCTAGAGCAGTGATGTTTTGGGGCTGTCGCTGGGCAACACAGACTTTCAACTCCCTCCAAAGATTTTCTATGGGGTTGAGATCTGGAGACTGGCTAGGCCACTCCAGGACCTTGAAATGCTTCTTACGAAGCCACTCCTTCGTTGCCCGGGCGGTGTGTTTGGGATCATTGTCATGCTGAAAGACCCAGCCACGTTTCATCTTCAATGCCCTTGCTGATGGAAGGAGGGTTTCACTCAAAATCTCACGATACATGGCCCCATTCATTCTTTCCTTTACACGGATCAGTCGTCCTGGTCCCTTTGCAGAAAAACAGCCCCAAAGCATGATGTTTCCAACCCCATGCTTCACAGTAGGTATGGTGTTCTTTGGATGCAACTCAGCATTCTTTGTCCTCCAAACATGACGAGTTGAGTTTTTACCAAAAGTTATATTTTGGTTTCATCTGACCATATGACATTCTCCCAATCCTCTTCTGGATCATCCAAATGCACTTCAGACGGGCCTGGACATGTACTGGCTTAAGCAGGGGGACACGTCTCGCACTGCAGGATTTGAGTCCCTGGCGGCGTAGTGTGTTACTGATGGTTGGCTTTGTTACTTTGGTCCCGGCTCTCTGCAGGTCATTCACTAGGTCCCCCCATGTGGTTCTGGGATTTTTGCTCACCGTTCTTGTGATCATTTTGACCCCACGGGGTGAGATCTTGCGTGGAGCCCCAGATCGAGGGAGATTATCAGTGGTCTTGTATGTCTTCCATTTCCTAATAATTGCTCCCACAGTTGATTTCTTCAAACCAAGCTGCTTACCTATTGCAGATTCAGTCTTCCCAGCCTGGTGCAGGTCTACAATTTTGTTTTTGGTGTCCTTTGACAGCTCTTTGGTCTTGGCCATTGTGAAGTTTGGAGTGTGACTGTTTGAGGTTGTGGACAGGTGTCTTTTATACTGATAACAAGTTCAAACAGGTGCCATTAATACAGGTAACGAGTGGAGGACAGAGGAGCCTCTTAAAGAAGAAGTTACAGGTCTGTGAGAGCCAGAAATCTTGCTTGTTTGTAGGTGACCAAAAACTTATTTTCCACCATAATTTGCAAATAAATTCATAAAAAATCCTACAATGGGATTTTCTGGATTTTTTTTTCTCAATTTGTCTGTCATAGTTGACGTGTACCTATGATGAAAATTACAGGCCTCTCTCATCTTTTTAAGTGGGAGAACTTGCACAATTGGTGGCTGACTAAATACTTTTTTTCCCCACTGTAAATAACATTATATTGGTAGCAAGAATTTTATATAATAATTTAAATTGAAAGATTCTAATTTTTGAATCCGGTGTCGTTTTGCGTATCAGTTCATAAACACTATGCCATGGGATCGGTACGTCAAAAATCTCTTCCCAACTATTTTGCAATCTATATGGGACGGCTGTCAATCCTTTGGTCCTTAATTGAAACTGATATACCTTTTTATTTATCACAGTTTTCCTTAACCAATTATGTTCTTTAATGCAAGGCCGACAGACAAGTTCCTTACTTTCTCCTCCTTCCACTTTCCTCTTCCATTTTTGCGGTAAGGCTGCAATTATTTGGTTGTAATTTTGGGTAGAGCAGACATTTCCATATGTTTTTGTTAGCTGCATGTGCGACATAAATCCACCAGTCCTACCGATGATATAATTTACAAAGATTATACCTTTTTTAAACATTTTGTCCCAAAAAAAAAGGTTTTTTGTCAATTAGTATATTTGAGTTTAACCACAATATTTGTTGCATTATTTGTTCTGTCGTTTCTGGTGGATTAAATTGAAATTGCAACCAACTTTCTATGGCTTGTTTTAGAAATTGTGATATCTGGGAGATGATTTCCTTTTCAAATAACTGAAAGTGAGTGGTTGTAATCTGAATAAAGGGAAAAAGGCCATTCTTGAACATTGGGTGAGTCAATCTTACTAATTTGCTGGAGAACCAGTTCGGATTTAAGTATAACTTTTGTATGACTGAAGCTTTTAGTGATAGGTCTAATGCTTTAATTTTTAATAATTTCTGTCCTCCGAATTCATATTCATTATATAAATAGGCCCGTTTAATTTTGTCTGGCTTGCCGTTCCAAATAAAATGGAATCTTTTTTTCTCATATAATTTAAAAATCTGTTCGCTAGGCGTTGGCAAGACCATAAGCAAATAGGTAAACTGGGATAATACTAAAGAGTTAACCAGGGTGATTTTTCCACAAATTGACAGGCACCCACCTTTCCATGGTAGCAAGATCTTATCTATTTTTGCTAACTTTCTATTATAATTTATTGAAGTGAGATCATTTATTTCCTTTGGGATATTTATTCCGAATATATCCACATCATCTTCAAACCATTTTATTGGTAAACTACATGGCAATGTAAAAATTGTATTTTTTATTGATCCAATACGTAATATAGTACATTTGTCATAATTTGGTTGTAATCCAGAGAGGTTAGAAAATGTATCTAGATCCTCTATGAGGCTGTGGAGTGATTATATTTGTGGATTTAAAAGAAAACATTAATCATCAGCGTACAATGACACCTTTGTTTTTAAGCCCTGGATTTCTAATCCCCTGATATTATTGTTGGATCTGATTTTAATAGCTAACATCTCGATGGCCACAATAAATAGATATGCCGATAGTGGACAACCTTGATTCACTCCTCTTGACAGTTTAAAACTTTCTGAGAACACCTATGGTTACTATACATGATTTTGACCCATTTTATAAGAGATTCGCCAAAATTGAAATGCTCCAGGCATTTATATATAAACCCCAGTCGTACTTTATCAAATGCCTTTTCGAAGTCTGCTATGAATAGCAGGCCTGGTTTCACCGGTTTTCCATAATGTTCTATTGTTTCCAATACTTGCCTTATATTATCTCCAATGTATCTTCCATGTAAAAAACCTGTCTGATTAGAATGAATAATATCCGACAATACCTTTTTAATTCTATGCGCTATACATTTTGCTAGAATTTTTGCATCACAACACTGAAGTGTAAGGGGCCTCCAATTTTTTTAATGGACTGGATCTTTATATTTTCCACTTGTATCCTGTTTCAGTAATAATGAGATCAGACCTTCTTCTTGAGTGTCAGATAATCTACCATTTATATAGGAGTGGTTAAAACATGCTAATAGCGGTCCTCTTAGTATATCAAAAAAGGTTTGGTATACTTCGACTGGTATGCCATCCAACCCTGGAGTTTTCCCAGACTTAAAGGCTTTAATTGCATCCAGAAGTTCCTCCTCTGTTATTTCACCTTCACATGAGTCTTTCTGTTTGGCTGTTAATCTTACATTATCAATAGAAAAAAAATCTCTACAATTAGCTTCAGTTAGAGGAGATGGGGGCGACTGAAATGAAAACATATGCTTAAAGTACCTTGTTTCCTCCTTCAAAATATAATTTGGTGAATCATGGGTTACTCCGTCAATTGTAACCAATTTCATTAAATTATTTTTGGTAGCATTCCTATGTTGAAGATTAAAAAAGAATTTGGTGCATTTTTCCCCATATTCCATCCAGTTTGCTTTATTTTTTATAATATATTACACTTGATCTTTCTTGAATAAGTTTCTCCATTTCTTTTTGTTTTTCCTCTAATTTATTCTGAGCCTCTATGTTACAGTTTTTATTGCCATCTATCTGTTCTGTTAGACTTGCTATTCCTTTGTTAGTATAAACTCTTTTGACCTAAATTGCTTTTGTTTTCGAGATGAGTACAGAATTGCATGGCCTCTAAAGGCACATTTAAAGGCGTCCCATACAATAAGGGGATTTGCTGTATATTATGTCGGAAAAAGTAAGTTATAAATTCCTTTGTCCTAGTTAAAAATAAATTATCATCCAATAGGCTTTGCTTACATTTCCAATATCCTCGCCCACGTGGAAATTCAGTAAGAGTAATGTATATGCCAATTATATGATGGTCCGACCGCATTCTGTCCCCTATCAACACTTTTTAAACTTTTGGTGCCAACGAGAATGAGATAAGAAAGAAGTCAAGACGACTAGCTTGATTGAGTCTCCGCCATGTATATCTCACTAGATCAGGATATTTAAGCCTCCATATATCTACTAGTTCTAATGTATCCATGACATTCACGATTTCCTTAAGAGCATGTGGGTGATTGTTTGTGGTGTGATTTCCTTTACGGTCCATTGAGCTATTTAAAACAGTATTATAATCCCCCACCATAATAATATTGTCTTGAATTGCTTGCAGAGTTGATAATTTAATAATAATAATAATAATAATAATAATAATAATAATATGCCATTTAGCAGACGCTTTTATCCAAAGCGACTTACAGTCATGCGTGCATACATTTCTTTTTGTATGGGTGGTCCCGGGGATCGAACCCACTACCTTAGCGTTACAAGCGCCGTGCTCTACCAGCTGAGCTACAGAGGACCACATTTATTATATATTTATTATATATTTTTTATTATATTTTATTATATATATATATTTATATATAATTTATTATATATATTGTCAAAGAAGTGTGGATCATCATTATTTGGTCCGTAAATGTTAATGAGCCATATCTGTTTATTGTCCAATAACATATTTAAAGTAATCCATCTACCTTGCGTATCTATTTGGACAATTTGCACATTCGGATCGAAATTACTATTAATTCATATCATCACCCCTTTTGAATTTCTTTGCCCATGGGAGAAGTACAATGTTGTTGATCCATCCTCAGTTTTCTCCTATGACAGCAATTAAACTCGGTAACTGTTTTAAAATCACTAATGGCCTCATGGTGAAATACCTGAGCGGTGTCCTTCCTCTCCAGAAACTAAGATAAGGAAGGACACCTGTATCTTTGTAGTGACTGGGTGTATCGATACATCATCCAAAGACTAATTAATAACTTCACCGTGTCTGCTTTTTAAAAATGTTGACCCATTTACCAATCAGTGCTCTTTTTTGTGAGGCATTGGAAAATCTCCCTGGTCTTTGTGGTTGAATATGTGCTTGAAATTCACTACTCGACTGAGGGACCTTAAAGATAATTTTCTGTGTGGGGTACAGAGATGGGTTAGTAATTCAAAAATCATGTAAACCAGGGGTATTCCACCGAGTATCTATGGACCCCTAGGGGTACTACAGGTACTCAAGGGGTCCCTGAAAAAATATACACTACCGGTCAAAGGTTTTAGAACACCTACTCATTCAAGGATTTTTCTTAATTTGTACTATTTTGGGGGGGGGGGGTATACAGAATATTTGGTAAAAGACCAAGTCCATATTATGGCAAGAACAGCTCAAATAAGCAAAGAGAAACGACAGTCCATCATTACTTTAAGACATGAAGGTCAGTCAATAAGTTACATTTCAAGAACTTTTAAAGTTTCTTCAAGTGCAGTCGCAAAAACCATCAAGCGGTGTGATGAAACTGGCTCTCATGAGGACCGCCACAGGAATGGAAGACCCAGAGTTACCTCTGCTGCAGAGGATATGTTCAGTAGAGTTACCAGCCTCAGAAATTGCAGCCCAAATAAATGCTTCACAGAGTTCAAGTAACAGACACATCTCAACATCACCTGTTCAGAGAAGACTGTGAATCAGGCCTTCATGGTCAAATTGCTGCAAAGAAACCACTACTAAAGGACACCAAAAAGAAGAAGAGACTTGCTTGGCCAGTGGAAATGTGTCCTTAGGTCTGGAGTCCAAATTGGAGATTTTTTGTTCCAACCGCCGTGTCTTTGTGAGACGTGGTGTGGGTGAACGAATTATCTCCGCATGTGTATTTCCCACTGTAAAGTATGGAGGAGGTGTTATGGTGTGGGGGTGCTTTGCTGGTGACACTGTCTGTGATGTATATAGAATTCAAGGAACACTTAACCAGCATGGCTACCACAGCATTCTGCAGCGATACACCATCCCATCTGGTTTGGGCTTAGGGGGACTATCATTTGTTTTTCAACAGGACAATGACCCAACACACCTCCAGGCTGTGTAAGCGCATTTTTACTAAGAAGGAGAGTGATGGAGTGCTGCATCAGATGACCTGGACTGCACAATCCCCCGACCTCAACCAAATTGAGATGGTTTGGGATGAGTCGGACCACAGAGTGAAGGAAAAGCAGCCAACAAGTGCTCAGCATACGTGGGAACTCCTTCAAAACTGTTGAAAAAGCATTCCAGGTGAAGTTGGTTGAGAGAATGCCAAGAGTGTGCAAAGTTGTCATCAAGGCAAAGGGTGGCTATTTGAAGAATCTCAAATATAAAATATATTTTGATTTGTTTAACACTTTTTTGGTTACTACATGATTCCATATGTGTTCTTTCATAGTTTTGATGTTTTCACTATTATTCTACAATGTAGAAAATACTGGCCCAACGCTCTTAGCTGCTAGGCTACCTGCTAGAAACAACAGAAAATAGGTGAATATCTTATTTCTAATGATGTCAACAATATTGAGCAAATTACACTAATTGTAGCCAATTACACTCACAGGAGTATCTGACATTGGAAAAGAACTCCCGCAAATAGGCTACCAGTGCGGCAAGTGCTGCTGGCTACTGGTACGCTTTCTTGACTTGGACATACATTTTTGCCAACACATGGTTAGCCTTTGTTTAACCAGGTAAACAGCTGATCTTAGTGAAAATGTGTTTGAAGTTACCTTTCTAGCTAATATGCTATGTTAGAGTTTACACTTCCAATTATAAAGTGGGGAGGTCAAAATAATGAAAAACGATCTACCAAATCTAATCATTTAAAAATGTTTATTACTTCCCTTTGCCATTATCATTCACCTGAGGATAAGACAAGACGTGAGAAAAGAAAAGTTTGCTAATGTATGATGGGGGTCCCTGGGTCGCTGGTTTTCCTGGGAGGGCAAGAAAAGGTTGAAGACCCCTGATGTAAACCACTATTATTGCAGACAGAATGAGTCCATGCAACTTACTATGTGATTTGTTTAAGCAAATGTTTACTCCTGAACTTTTTAAGCTTGTCATAACAGAGGGGTTGAATACTTATTTACTCAAGCCATTTCAGCTCTTTTTATTTGTAATTAATTTGTAAAAACTTCTAAAAATGTAATTCCACTGTGACATTATGGGGTATTGTGTGTAAATTCAGGCTGTATCACAACAAAATGTGGCAAAAGTCAAAGGGTGTGAATACTTTCTTTAGGCACTGTATGTTTATTTAAGCCTAAGTGTTTCTTCAAGCCACACTCATTACAATGATTGCATCACTGTAATGCTAGAAGCAGCACTCTTTGACCTGCCCTGATCAAATAAACAGTAGCATTACAGTAAGCTTCTGTTCTCCACTGTGGGAAAATAAAGTGCACCAGAATTGCAGTATTGATCTGAACTGCATAACCATGGGAACATATTTATGGTTGGAGTGAAGCTGCATATGCATGGCTCCTACTTTACCTAGGGATGCTGGTCAGATATGTGACAACATTCTGGAAGTCCTCGTCTAGGAGGTCGCCGAAGCCTGAGTATTCAGGGAAGGTGATGATGGGGGCGCCATCTTTCCCTCTTCCTCCTGCACACATAGGGTTACATCAATAGATTGACAGAAATGTGTCCATTTTGTTACATTCATTCATTTACACCAGGCTACTACAGTCAAATAAACATTTATTTGGATACAAAACTACATTCTGTTGTTACAGATTTGATGGGAGAATTTATATCAATAGAAAAGTTATATTTCTACTAATGATCCACAAGGTGGTGGCATTGGGCTAATGTCAGCATAAATGTGGGTTTGATCATTTTTTGCCAAATGTCATGACTAAATCAAAACTAATTTGAAACATGAAACTAAACAAGTTTGATGAGTGAAACTGTTGATATGACTGAGATCTGTAGGACAATCTAAATTAAGAAATAAGAGGAGAGATGTCAATCTCAAATAATCAAAAGTGTCTCACTAAATCCTGAAACAAATGAAAGCAATCAGTGGCAGCCATATTATAATCCATGATCATATATCTCTAGGATCAGAGATGAACCAGTCAAAGTGTATCACTATGAGAAAGTCTAGTGGAGCAGCAAGACACCCTTTGTCTAAAGTGTTCCTCCTCAATCATCATCATGCCCCAGTGCCTGCATTCCTGAGTGGAGATGGGAGTATAGAGGTTGGCCTTATGATCTAGATTCTAGGGTGAATTCTCAACTTCAACAGTTTGGGATGACAGAGGGGAACTGCTGTAAACTCTACCTCATCTGCCCGAGGCAGTCTGATTTTCTACTTGAGGCCCCCCAAGTCTGGGCACTTACATTACTTGGACATACACTGTATTACTCTTATTCCTGAGGAGCACGTCAGGAAATGCTGCCTTTGATATTAGTGGTGAGGTAACCGTAGCTCTTTACTTCCAATGAACACTGACTGACTAACTTTTTCCCCTCCTAACTCCTCCTCTGCCTTCTTCTCTCTGTCTCTCGGTTCTAAAAATGTACTAACACTGAAAAGCAAATCACATAGACAAGCATAACAGCCTCCTCCCAAACGCAGATGTCTTTGTGCTAAAAGCAGCATGTAGTTTATTTCCTGTGCCATCTCGCCTGCCAACCATCCCAGTGGGTGACAACTCACCTATCAGTCCTCCCAGCCAGACACATCCAATTACCTGCTTATGGCAGAAAAATCCACCACAGGGAATGCTCACGTATGTCAGGGCTTCTGTTGCCTACCGCTCTCACTGACAACAGCACACCAGATAACAATCAGAGCTGTACAATACTGCCCTGTCTAGAAAGCTCAGCTCAATTCAGCATCACCTCATCAGGTATAAGGTAAGTAGTGCAGAAATAATGCTTCTATAGGTGTGGAGGTAATACTGGAATAACGCCAACAGCAAGGTGGCCTTTGCTTGTGAACCTGTCATGTATCAGCATCACAATATGGAGTAAAGGAATGGAGACCAATGTTTTAAAACCGTACAAAACAACCCAAACTCAGTGACAGACCCATTGAGAATAAAAGCAGGCTTGCAGTGCAGATAATGAAATATACTTGTGTGTTTTCCACAGTACAATTACATAAGTTTGAAAGTTAGCTTTGCTGAGCCAGGGTTTTTGGACTAAGACATCAGCTTGGCAGGAGCACAGCTGGCCGACCCTTGGTGGTTTGACATGGGTGGGAAGGAATGGAAACATAGAGCTCCCGTCCAATCAACCTGGTCTCAGGGCAATTCGTTGGATTTGGTACGTAAATCTTTTTCTCCATTTAGTATGATATACAGTGGGGAGAACAAGTATTTGATACACTGCCGATTTTGCAGGTTCTCCTACTTACAAAGCATGTAGAGGTCTGTAATTTTTATCATAGGTACACTTCAACTGTGAGAGACGGAATCTAAAACAAAAATCCAGAAAATCACATTGTATGATTTTTAAGTAATTAATTTGCATTTTATTGCACGACATAAGTATTTGATCACCTACCAACCAGTAAGAATTCCGGCTCTCACAGACCTGTTAGTTTTTCTTTAAGAAGCCCTCCTGTTCTCCACTCATTACCTGTATTAACTGCACCTGTTTGAACTCGTTACCTGTATAAAAGACACCTGTCCACACACTCAATCAAACAGACTCCAACCTCTCCACATTGGCCAAGACCAGAGAGCTGTGTAAGGACATCAGGGATAAAATTGTAGACCTGCACAAGGCTGGGATGGGCTACAGGACAATAGGCAAGCAGCTTGGTGAGAAGGCAACAACTGTTGATGCAATTATTAGAAACTGGAAGAAGTTCAAGATGACGGTCAATCACCCTCGGTCTGGGGCTCCATGCAAGATCTCACCTCGTGGGGCATCAATGATCATGAGGAAGGTGAGGGATCAGCCCAGAACTACACAGCAGGACCTGGTCAATGACCTGAAGAGAGCTGGGACCACAGTCTCAAAGAAAACCATTAGTAACACACTACGCCGTCATGGATTAACATCCTGCAGCGCACGCAAGGTCCCCCTGCTCAAGCCAGCGCATGTCCAGGCCCGTCTGAAGTTTGCCAATGACCATCTGGATGATCCAGAGGAGGAATGGGAGAAGGTCATGTGGTCTGATGAGACAAAAATAGAGCTTTTTGGTCTAAACTCCACTCGCCGTGTTTGGAGGAAGAAGAAGGATGAGTACAACCCCAAGAATACCATCCCAACCGTGAAGCATGGAGGTGGAAAAATCATTCTTTGGGGATGCTTTTCTGCAAAGGGGACAGGACGACTGCACCGTATTGAGGGGAGGATGGATGGGGCCATGTATCGCGAGATCTTGGCCAACAACCTCCTTCCCTCAGTAAGAGCATTGAAGATGGGTTGTGGCTGGGTCTTCCAGCATGACAACGACCCGAAACACACAGCCAGGGCAACTAAGGAGTGGCTCCGTAAGAAGCATCTCAAGGTCCTGGAGTGGCCTAGCCAGTCTCCAGACCTGAACCCAATAGAAAATATTTGGAGGGAGCTGAAAGTCCGTATTGCCCAGCGACAGCCCAGAAACCTGAAGGATCTGGAGAAGGTCTGTATGGAGGAGTGGGCCAAAATCCCTGCTGCAGTGTGTGCAAACCTGGTCAACACCTACAGGAAACATATGATCTCTGTAATTGCAAACAAAGGTTTCTGTACCAAATATTAAGTTCTGCTTTTCTGATGTATCAAATACTTATGTCATGCAATAAAATGCAAATGATTTACTTAAAAATCATACAATGTGATTTTCTGGATTTTTGTTTTAGATTCAGTCTCTCACAATTGAAGTGTACCTATCATAAAAATTACAGACCTCTACATGCTTTGTAAGTAGGAAAACCTGCAAAATTGGCAGTGTATCAAATATTGTTCTCCCCACTGTATTATGTTACGTTAGGTTATAATATGAATGGAATAGGCATCGTACAATATCATACAAATTGGAGGACGTATAGTATACGTCTTACCCGATTATACAATAGCTTAAGAATTTGATGATGCAACTTATCATACATCTTGGAGGATGTATAGTATTATACATCTTTCTCTGAGACCAAGTTGCTTGTTGCAACAAATGAGAATGACTGGGAGAATTTACATTGGTAGTAAGGAGAACTAATGACAAAGATTAGAATAATTTACATAAATGGTTAGGAAAACTAAAACGACAAAGGTTAGGAGAATTTACATAGCAGTTTAGGTGAAATGGGTTAAGGTTAGAATAAGGGTTAGGGGAAGGGTTAGCTAAAATACTACAGTTGTCACTGACGCGACTCGAACACCGACCTTTGGATTGCTAGACGGTCGCGGTATACATCCACCCATCCTCCCTGACCAACCTCCCTACTTTTGTTTCTGTCTAAAGTAACTAGATCATTAGTACATATCATACGTCTTGGAGTTGCTCAGAAATAGGTATAGTATGTTTCGTTTGGCTCTGAGGCCAGGCTAGCCCAATAACTACCCACAACTCCCTCTGTTATTGTTCCAGCTTAGGCCCTGCACCTCTGTCCATGTCTCCAGTACTCTTCTATGTCTCCAGTAACTCAAATTTGGCTATGACAGAAGTTTAAGACTAATTTATTTGAGTTTTAGGGGAAATAAAACAGAGGTGGAAAAAAGTTTGAGAGAGTCTTCTGACTGAGGTGATCTGTGAGTATACGGATATGATTTAGGGGACTCAATGTTCTCAAATACGTGTTAATAATAATGTATAGTATGTACACAGTCATTGCTTCCGGATCCCATCTTAACTGAATGGAAAAAGTGGCCATTTTATCCACTGAACAAAGCTCATGAATATGGCCAGAGAGACGAAGACATCAAATAAAATAAAATCAAATGTTATTTGCCACATGCCCCGAATACAAAAGGTGTAGACCTTACAGTGAAATGCTTACTTACAAGCCCTTAACCAACAATGCAGTTTTAAGAAAAGAAAAAAAAGTGTTAAGTAAAAAATAGATAAATAAAAATAGCAAATAAGTAAAGAGCAGCAGTAAAATAAAATAACAGTAGGGAGGCTATATACAGGGGGTACCGGTCCAGAGTCAATATGCGGGGGCACTGGTTAGTCGAGGTAATATGTACATGTGGGTAGAGTTAAAGTGACTATGCATAGATAATATCTCGCTTTCCCAGATGTTTAGTTAATTTCATTCCAATCTCCTTTGCATTATTGTAGCCTTTTCTGTAGCCTGTCAACTATGTGTCTGTCTATCCCTGTTCTCTCCTCTATGCACAGGCCATACACGCTACTTTCGTGGCCCCTGCGCGCACAACCCACGTGGAGTTCCAGGTCTCCGGCAGCCTCTGGAACTGCCGTTCTGCGGCCAACAAGGCAGAGTTCATCTCAGCCTATGCTACCCTCCAGTCCCTCGACTTCTTGGCGCTGACGGAAACATGTATTACCACAGAAAACACTGCTACTCCTACTGCTCTTTCCTCGTCTGATCATGTGTTCTCGCATACCCAGAGAGCATCTGGTCAGCGCGGCGGTGGCACAGGAATCCTCATCTATCCCAAGTGGACATTCTCTCTTTTCCCCTTGACCCATCTGTCTATCTCCTCATTTGAATTCCATGCTGTCACAGTCACTAGCCCATTCAAGCTTAACATCCTTATCATTTATCGTCCTCCAGGTTCCCTTGGAGAGTTCATCAATGAGCTTGACGCCTTGATAAGTTCCTTTCCTGAGGATGGCTCACCCCTCACAGTTCTGGGTGACTTTAACCTCCCTACGTTTGCCTTTGACTCATTTCTCTCTGCCTCCTTCTTTCCACTCCTTTCCTCTTTTGACCTCACCCTCTCACCGTCCCCCCCTACTCACAAGGCAGGCAATACGCTTGACCTCATCTTTACTAGATGCTGTTCTTCTACAAAGACTAGTAGAACTCCCCTCCAAGTCTCCGACCACTACTTTGTATCCTTTTCTCTCTCGCTCTCCTCCAACACTACTCACTCTGCCCCTACTCAGATGGTAATGTGCCGTCGCAACCTTTGCTTTCTCTCTCCCGCTACTCTCTCATCTTCCATCCTATCATCTCTTCCCTCTGCTAAATCCTTCTCCCTCCGATCTCCTGATTCTGCCTCCTCAACCCTCCTCTCCTCCCTTTCTGCATCTTTTGACTCTCTATGTCCCCTATCCTCCCGGCCGGCTCGGTCCACGCCTCCTGCTCCGTGGCTTGACGACTCATTGCGAGCTCACAGAACAGGGCTCCGGGCAGCCGAGCGGAAATGGAGGAAAACTAGACACCCTGCGGAACTGTCATCTTTTCACACCCTCCTCTCTACTTTCTCTTCCTCTGTTTCTGCTGCTAAAGCCACTTTCTACCACTCTAAATGTCAAGCATCTGCCTCTAACCCTAGGAAGCCCTTTTGCCACCTTCTCCTCCCTGCTGAATCCTCCTGCTCCTCCCCCTCCCTCCTCCCTCTCTGTGGATGACTTCGT
The DNA here is from genome assembly GCF_964263955.1 of Coregonus lavaretus. Classification (NCBI taxonomy): domain Eukaryota; kingdom Metazoa; phylum Chordata; class Actinopteri; order Salmoniformes; family Salmonidae; genus Coregonus; species Coregonus lavaretus. The sequence goes on along the minus strand of NC_139993.1, from coordinate 42,552,071 downwards.
CAACCATTTTGAAAAGAAGGTTGACGACATCCGATCCTCATTTATTAAGTCAAATGACACCGCTGGTCCTGCTCACACTGCCCTACCCTATGCTTTGACTTCTTTCTCCCCTCTCTCTCCAGATGAAATCTTGCGACTTGTGACGGCCGGCCGCCCAACAACCTGCCCGCTTGACCCTATCCCCTCCTCTCTTCTCCAGACCATTTCCGGAGACCTTCTCCCTTACCTCACCTCGCTCATCAACTCATCCTTGACCGCTGGCCATGTCCCTTCCGTCTTCAAGAGAGCGAGAGTTGCACCCCTCCTCAACAAACCTACACTCGATCCCTCCGATGTCAACAACTACAGACCAGTATCCCTTCTTTATTTTCTCTCCAAAACTCTTGAGCGTGCCGTCTCTAGCCAACTCTCCTGCTATCTCTCTCAGAATGACCTTCTTGATCCAAACCAGTCAGGTTTCAAGACTGGTCATTCAACTGAGACTGCTCTTCTCTGTGTCACGGAGGCTCTCCGCACTGCTAAAGCTAACTCTCTCTCCTCTGCTCTTATCCTTCTAGACCTATCCGCTGCCTTTGATACTGTGAGCCATCAGATCCTCCTCTCCACCCTCTCCGAGTTGGGCGTCTCCGGCGCTGCTCACTCTTGGATTGCGTCCTACCTGACAGGTCGCTCCTACCAGGTGGCGTGGCGAAAATCTGTCTCCGCACCACGTGCTCTCACCACTGGTGTCCCCCAGGGCTCAGTTCTAGGCCCTCTCCTATTCTCTCTATACACCAAGTCACTTGGCTCTGTCATATCCTCACATGGTCTCTCCTATCATTGCTATGCAGACGACACAAAATACATTTTCTCCTTTCCCCCTTCTGATAAGGCTACACAAACGCCTCACACCGCGTGGCTGCTGCCTCTCTAACCTGGTGGTCCCTGCACGCACCACACACCTGGAGTTCAAGGTCTCAGGCAGCCTCTGGAACTGCCGTTCTGCTGCCAACAAGGCTGACTTCATCCCAGCCTATGCTACCCTCCAGTCCCTCGACTTCCTGGCGCTGACGGAAACATGGATTACCACTGAAAACACTGCTACTCCTACTGCTCTCTCCTCGTCTGACCATGTGTTCTCGCATACCCCGAGAGCATCTGGTCAGAGGGGTGGTGGCACAGGAATCCTCATCTCTCCCAAGTGGACATTCTCAATGTTTCCCCTAACCCATCTGTCTATCTCCTCATTTGAATTCCATGCTGTCACAGTCACTAGCCCATTTAAGCTTAATATCCTTGTCATCTATCGCCCTCCAGGTTCCCTTGGAGAGTTCATCAATGAGCTTGACGCCTTGATAAGTTCCTTTCCTGAGGATGGCTCACCCCTCACAGTTTTGGGGGATTTCAACCTCCCTACGTCTACATTTGACTAATTTCTCTCTGCCTCCTTCTTTCCACTCCTATCCTCTTTTGACCTCACCCTCTCACCGTCCCCCCCTACTCACAAGCCAGGCAATACGCTTGACCTCATCTTTACTAGATGCTGCTCTTCTACTAATCTCACTGCAACTCCCCTCCATGTCTCCGACCACTACTTTGTATCCTTTTCTCTCTCGCTCTCCTCCAACACTACTCACTCTGCCCCTACACAGATGATAATGCGCCGCCGCAACCTTCGCTCTCTCTCTCCCACTACTCTCTCCTCTTTCATCCTATCATCTCTTCCTTCTGCTCAATCCTTCTCCCTCCAATCTCCTGAATCTGCCTCCTCAACCCTCCTCTCCTCCCTTTCTGCATCCTTTGACTCTCTGTGTCCCCTATCCTCCCGGCCGGCTCGGTCCTCCCCTCCAGCTCCGTGGCTTGATGACTCATTGCGAGCTCACAGAACAGAGCTCCGGGCAGCTGAGCGGAAATGGAAGAAAACTAGACTCCCTGCGGACCTGGCATCTTTTCACTCCCTCCTCTCTACATTTTCTTCATCTGTTTCTGCTGCTAAGGCCACTTTCTACCACTCTAAATTCCAAGCATCTGCCTCTAACCCTAGGAAGCTCTTTGCCACATTCTCCTCCCTGCTGAATCCTCCTCCCCCCCCCCCTCCCCCCCCCCCTCCTCCCTCTCTGTGGATGACTTCGTCAACCACTTTGAAAAGAAGGTTGACGACATCCGATCCTCGTTTGTTAAGTCTAATGACACTGCTGGTCCTGCTCACACTGCCCCCCTACCCTATGCTTTGACTTCTTTCTCCCCTCTCTCTCCAGATAAAATCTTGCGACTTGTGACTGCAGGCCGCCCAACAACCTGCCCGCTTGACCCCATCCCCTCCTCTCTTCTCCAGACCATCTCCGGTGACCTTCTCCCCTACCTCACCTCGCTGATCAACTCATCCTTGACCGCTGGCTATGTCCCTTCCGTCTTCAAGAGAGCGAGAGTTGCACCCCTTCTCAAAAAACCAACACTCGATCCCTCTGATGTCAACAACTACAGACCAGTATCCCTTCTTTCTTTTCTTTCCAAAACTATTGAGCGTGCCGTCTTTAGCCAACTCTCTTGCTATCTCTCTCAGAATGACCTTCTTGATCCAAACCAGTCAGGTTTCAGGACTGGTCAGTCAACTGAGACTGCTCTTCTCTGTGTCACGGAGGCTCTCCGCACTGCTAAAGCTAACTCTCTCTCCTCTGCTCTTGTCCTTCTAGACCTGTCTGCTGCCTTTGATACTGTGAACCATCAGATCCTCCTCTCCACCCTCTCCGAGCTGGGCATCTCCGGCGCGGCTCACTCTTGGATTGCGTCCTACCTGACCGGTCGCTCCTACCAAGTGGCGTGGCAAGAAGCTGTCTCCGCACCACGTGCTCTCACCACTGGTGTCCCCCAGGGCTCAGTTCTAGGCCCTCTCCTATTCTCGCTATACACCAAGTCACTTGGCTCTGTCATATCCTCACATGGTCTCTCCTATCATTGCTACGCAGACAACACACAATTCATTTTCTCCTTTCCCCCTTCTGATAACCAGGTGGTGAATCGCATCTCTGCATGTCTGGCAGACATATCAGTGTGGATGTCGGATCACCACCTCAAGCTGAACCTCGGCAAGACGGAGCTGCTCTTCCTCCCGGGGAAGGACTGCCCGCTCCATGATCTCGCCATCACGGTTGACAACTCCATTGTGTCCTCCTCCCAGAGTGCAAAGAACCTTTGGCGTGACCCTGGACAACACCCTGTCGTTCTCCGCTAACATCAAAACGGTGACCCGATCCTGCAGGTTCATGCTCTACAACATTTGCAGAGTACGAGCCTACCTTACACAAAAAGCGGCACAGGTCCTAATCCAGGCACTTGTCATCTCCCGTCTGGATTACTGCAACTCGCTGTTGGCTGGGCTCCCTGCCTGTGCCATTAAACCCCTACAACTTATCCAGAACGCTGCAGCCCGTCTGGTGTTCAACCTTCCCAAGTTCTCTCATGTCACCCCGCTCCTCCGCACACACCACTGGCTTCCAGTTGAGGCTCGCATCTACTACAATACCATGGTGCTTGCCTACGGAGCTGTGAGGAGAACGGCACCTCCTTACCTTCAGGCTCTGATCAGACCCTACACCCAAACGAGGGCACTACATTCAATGCAAATAGTCTGGGTAGCCATGATTAGCTGTTCAGGAGTCTTATGGCTTGGGGGTAGAAGCTGCTAAGAAGCCTTTTGGACCTAGACTTGGCGCTCCGGTACTGCTTGCTGTGCGGTAGCAGAGAGAACAGTCTATGACTAGGGTGGCTGGAGTCTTTGCCAATTTTTAGGGCCTTCCTCTGACACCGCCTGGTATAGAGGTCCTGGATGGCAGGAAGCTTGGCCCCAGTAATGTACTGGGCCGTACGCTCTACCCTCTGTAGTGCCTTGCGGTCGGAGGCCGAGCAGTTGCCATACCAGGCAGTGATGCAACCAGTCAGGATGCTCTCGATGGTGCAGCTGTAGAACGTTTTGAGGATCTGAGGACCCATGCCAAATATTTTCAGTCTCCCGAGGGGGAATAGGCTTTGTCGTGCCCTCTTCACGACTGTCTTGGTGTGTTTGGACCATGATAGTTTGTTGGTGATGTGGACACCAAGGAACTTGAAGCTCTCAACCTGTTCCACTACAGCACCGTCGATGAGAATGGGGGCGTGCTCAGTCCTCTTTTTTTTCCTGTAGTCCACAATCATCTCCTTTGTCTTGATCACGTTGAGGGAGAGGTTGTTATCCTGGCACCACCCGGCCAGGTCTCTGACCTCCTCCCTCTAGGCTGTCTCATCGTTGTCGGTGATCAGGCCTACCACTGTTGTGTCGTCGGCAAACTTAATGATGGTGTTGGAGTCGTGCCTGGCCATGCAGTCATGGGTGAACAGGGAGTACAGGAGGGGACTGAGCACGCATCCCTGAGGAGCCCCCGTGTTGAGGATCAGCATGGCAGATGTGTTGTTACCTACCCTTACCACTTGGGGGCGGCCCGTCAGGAAGTCCAGGATCCAGTTGCAGAGGGAGGTGTTTAGTCCCAGGGTCCTTAGCTTAGTGATGAGCTTTGAGGGCACTATGGTGTTGAACGCTGAGCTGTAGTCAATGAATAGCATTCTCACGTAGGTATTCCTCTTGTTCAGGTGGGAAAGGGCAGTGTGGAGTGCAATAGAGATTGCATAATCTATGGATATGTTGGGGTGGTATGCAAATTGGAGTGGGTCTAGGGTTTCTGGGATAATGGTGTTGATGTGAGCCATGACCAGCCTTTCAAAGCACTTCATGGCTACAGACGTGAGTGCTACGGGTCGGTAGTCATTTAGGCAGGTTACCTTAGTGTTCTTGGGCACAGGGACTATGGTGGTCTGCTTGAAACATGTTGGTATTACAGACTCAGTCAGGGACATGTTGAAAATGTCAGTGAAGACACTTGCCAGTAGGTCAGGGCATGATCGGAGTACAAATCAAATCAAATCAAATCAAATCAAATGTTATTGGTCACATGCGCCGAATACAACAGGTGCAGACATTACAGTGAAATGCTTACTTACAGCCCTTAACCAACAGTGCATTTATTTTAAACAAAAAAAGTAAGAATAAAACAACAACAAAAAAAGTGTTGAGAAAAAAACAGCAGAAGTAAAATAAAGTGACAGTAGGGAGGCTATATATACAGTAAAATAAAGTGACAGTAGGGAGGCTATATATACAGGGGGGTACCGTTGCAGAGTCAATGTGCGGGGGCACCGGCTAGTTGAGGTAGTTGAGGTAATATGTACATGTGGGTAGAGTTAAAGTGACTATGCATAAATACTTACTTAACAGAGTAGCAGCAGCGTAAAAAGGATGGGGTGGGGGGGCAGTGCAAATAGTCCGGGTAGCCATGATTAGCATGATTAGCTGTCCTGGTAATCCGTCTAGCCCTGCGGCCTTGTGAATGTTGACCTGCTTAAAAGTCTTACTCACATCGGCTACGGAGAGTGTGATCACATAGTCATCCGGAACAGCTGATGCTCTCATGCATGCTTCAGTGTTGCTTGCCTCGAAGCGAGCATAGAAGTGATTTAGCTCATCTGGTAGGCTTGTGTCACTGGGCTGCTCTTAACTGTGCTTCCCTTTGTAGTCTATAATAGTTTTCAAGCCCTGCCACATCTGACGAGCGTGGGAGCCGGTGTAGTATGATTTAATCTTAATCCTGTGTCGAGTCTTTGCCTGTTTGATGGTTCGTCGGAGGGCATAGTGGGATTTCTTATAAGCGTCCGGGTTAGAGTCCCGCTCCTTGAAAGCGGCAGCTCTACCCTTTAGCTCAGTGCGGATGTTGCCTGTAATCCATGGCTTCTGGTTGGGGTATGTACGTACGGTCACTGTGGGGATGTGGTGTACTCAATGCTATTGGAAGAATCCCGGAACATATTCCAGTCTGTGCTAGCAAAACAGTCCTGTAGCTTAGCATCTGCATCATCTGACCACTTCCTTATTAACCGAGTCACTGGTGCTTCCTGCTTTAGTTTTTGCTTATAAGCAGGAATCAGGATGATAGAGTTATGGTCAGATTTGCCAAAATGAGGGCGAGGGAGAGCTTTGTACGCGTCTCTGTGTGTGGAGTAAAGGTGGTCTAGAGTTTTTTTTCCTCTGGTTGCACATTTAACATGCTGGTAGAAATTGGGTAGAACGGATTTAAGTTTCCCTGCATTAAAGTCCCCGGCCACTAGGAGCGCTGCCTCTGGATGAGCGTTTTCCTGTTTACTTAAGGCCTTATACAGCTCATTGAGTGCAATCTTAGTGCCAGCATCGGTTTGTGGTGGTAAATAGACAGTTACAAAAAATATAGATGAAAACTCTCTTGGTAAATAGTGTGATCTACAGCTTCTCATAAGATACTCTACCTCAGGCGAGCAAAACCTCGAGACTTCCTGGCAGGAAATGGTTCATGGTGTAATGTGATAATGCTGTTATTGTCCTGGAGCAGACCATGGAGCAGACCAGACCTCTCTACAGTCTGAGACAGGAAGTGATTAAGAGGCAATCCTATCGATCAGTAGTCTTAAAAGGTTCAAGTCTGATCACAACTCAATCATGTCTTAACGTCAACAATGGAAATTGCCTTTTAACTCATAACGTGACATGATCAAAATGAATCAACAAACATTACATTGTGCTATTCTGTATAACTGTAAAGTAGATATGATCACATCTGACTAAAACTTCTCTCCAAGTGGGCATTATTATTTTGTCATTCCTATCTTTGCCCCTTCACAAAGGGAGAGGAACTAGAATATCTGCCCGTCTGTGTGTGAGGGAAGTAGGGTTGAGGAGAGGAGAACGAGGCCTAGCTACGTACCTGAGAGCAGGGCAAACTGCCGATGCAGCTGCTCTATGATGTCGACGGCCAGCAGGGGCCTGATCTCCTGCTGCATGATCTCATCTGGGGAGGGAGAGGAAAACAACAGAGACAACACCTCCAGTCAGCAATGACAATATCATAGGAATGTATATGAAAGAGAGCAGCATTAAACCATACACTGGCCCAGTCATCATCGGTGGACAATCCATCTATATGTCTGACAGGTCAGTATGATCTGTTGAAAATGAGGCCAAGGCCAAGGCACAGCTCTGGACATTTCCACAGTGTCTGTTCTCTCTCTAACAGTGGTCTCCATGTCTACCACTGCCCCTCGCAGTCAATACTTTTAGCTGTGAATGCAGACCTTTGTGTGCCTTTGTTCAATTTCCATTACAAGCTACTGTAGCTTCTGTATCCCCCCTTTCAGACATATCTTTCTTTCATTGTGTTGTTCTTGGAAGACTCAGTAGCCATTCTGGCTGCTTGGAGGGGAGGGGGAGGGTTGATGAAGCTTCATCACTCTCTGCCTTAAAGGTTTGGGATCACCCTGAAGCACACTGCAGCTAGCTTTCCACTGTGAACAAAACACCATCTGTCTGGCCATGGTATAAAGGAGTGCTTTACAACAGACTACACTTTATCAAAGACTGAGCGAGCCTTGAGTGGGTCTTGCAGCCAGGGCTATAGATAGTATAGAGAGCCTCACAGAAGCATGTTTCTACAGTATGGTAGTTGTAAGCTGTAGTGTTGTCATGGTACCAGCAACTTCAAGTCTCCACAGGGATTTGGTCCATTGTTTGGTATCAAGGCCAAATGACATTGACAGTATTATTCTTAGCGTGTTCCCTCATTTACACATATTTCCACGGCTCCTTTTACGACAATATATTCAAACGTGTGCATCACAGTACACACACACAAACCTGCACGCATGCGTGCGCACACACACACACGCGCACACACACACACATATATCCTCCCTTAGCAGAGTGGTGGCAAGAGGAAGGAGGATCTGCGTCTGGGAGCATGTTAACGCGCTACCTGCAGATCTTATCATCCTGCTGCAGGAATCCCAGCCCCAGACATCACAAAACCAGGTCTCATAATGGCCTCTGCAGGCTTCAGAGAAAGGTCACAGTGTTCACGTCCAGAGGAACAGCATACAGAGCACAAAGACACAACCCACCCTCCTGCCTCCATCCTGCCTGCTACAGGCTCTGGAAGGAATTAGCTCTCCAAGAACAGATACATCAAAAATATTACATTATACTGAATTGAATATAAAAAAAACAGCAAGATCACGAAACAAGATCACAATGGTCAGTCCTGTTCTTTAGCGTCGCAGAGCAAACAATGGAAAAACGCATGATCAAATTCTATTGACTAAATACCAAAAAGAAGTAATAACAAACAGCACAATAACACATTGATTCTAGTTCTTGGAATGCTATTGGTCGTATGCTATTGTGATCTGACCAGAAGAAAGTCCAGGCCTTCCAGGTTTCCTATATCACGTGGTGAGGGAAAACTCCTGGGCCTAGTCAGTCATATGTTTAGTCTGGTGGGTGTGTTGATTATGTGGCAGGTTGTGCCAGCAACGTGTAGAGACACCATGGATTAATGCCATGGCAACACAGAGGGGCACCATCCTCTGCTCTCCACACACCTCATCACACCTCATCCCAGTGTTCACCTTGTGCTAGGCAGCCTTCAGCCTTCTCCTGCTCCAATTCATCAGGTTTAATGAGCAGAAACATACACATTCACTCTCAGCCACAGTAACACATCTACTGGAAATGAGGACTTCAAGTATTTCTTCCTAAACTAACCTGTGTGGTATACTGTATGCGTTAATAGAACACATTAAAGATTGTCAATCGCACAAGGGTCAAAGTGCAATGCAATATTGTAAGATATGGACCTATTTGACTGACAACAATAGTCCTATAACTACCCTAAACTTTTAGGATTCCCATTGTAGAGTTGTACTGTATGCTTGCTGCAGATCAGGGCACCAGTTTCTCTCTCTGGAAAGTACATCATTTCTTCAAATACATGTTTTACATTAGCTCACCTCAATAACCTAAATGGAGTCCAACCAACCAGGTGCTTTACCTTTTAATCATTAGCTATGGTGAGTAATAAGGTAATGGCGAAGGTCAGAGAATTCTCTAAATCAAGTAGCCTACTTCACTTGACCATACTTTCCCTCTAAATCGATTTATACAAAGGCTAAAAAATGCATCATTGCTTAGCCTACTAATAAACAACAAGGCTATTAAATAATGAGTAGAGGATAGGATGCCTAACACAAAGCAATTACAACACATGTTATTGATTTGTAGCTTACATAAGGTTTATAACGCAACAATCTCATTTTCACACGGCCGGCCACCATCAGAAACTCACAAAAGCCTGAAGCACACTTGCATCTCCCCCACAGAAAACTGCAGAACAATTGAGGCATTAGCTACGGACAGACAGGCAAGAGTCCCTTGAGCTCCTCAGAAGACACTTGAGAATATATCAACGTCTTGGTATTCTGTTGTAATGGAAATAAAGTCTAGGACCCAGGCCAGCAACATGAGTGACAACAAATGTGTGTCTCTGTTTGGCATGTAAACACCCTATAGCTCCCGACAGAGAGAGAAGGGGGAGGCGGAAAAAAGGAGGCCGTTACTTGCATTAGGTAGAGGTGATCTCCTTCCTCTCCCTCCTCTCGCCAACCCAACCGCCCTTTTTGGTTTCTTATTCCCATTGATAACCAGTCATTGACCCATTTTCTTAATTGATTGGGTGGAGAGGCAGTCAAATATGAGTCATTGCGACATGTCAATTACAGTGGTATGGGTTATCCACTCGAGGCGTCCTTGTCAATAGATGAAAATCCATCTGTGGAGAAGGGGAGACCTTTAAGGTGAAACACATCTGATTGCCCAAGTGTTTAAGCTGTTTTTCTACTTCACCTATTCACAGGAACACACACACTAACATCTGTATAGAACGCAGTATATCTCTGATCTCTATACAATACATGGGGTAAAGAGATCAGTGGAACACAGACCGTGGGGGATAGAACAGCGAGCAAGGGGAGTGTAAATACCTTACCTATGACATGTCTGGTTCTCTTCATCATAGAGCCACGATAGTCGGGTGTGAAGAGAGAGAAAAGTCACACTAATCCAGGCGACAGGGGTAAATCACACCAGTAGAACTTTGTCAAGACTTGCTTTTCAACCATTTTCATCCCTTTCTTCTCTTCAGACTTCCTGAGTAACTACACAGACAGACACACACACATACACAAACACACACACTCCTACACTCCCCCCCCCCCCCCCACTTACACACACCCAAACACATACACACCCAGCTCATACAGAGCCTTGGCAGCAGAGGAGTTTTTTCTAAGGAAGCAGTGCGTCCGAGTCTTTTGTCACTTTTTCCAGCCCTAGCTACTTCTCGCAGCTCCACTCTAACCTCTCACAAGGCTCTCTCAGAACATAGCAGCGTCACAAGCAACCTATCAGGACAGGGAGGAGGGAGGGAGAGAAGAAACACACTGCTTACTGCCTCTTTAAATGGGGGGGGGGGGCAGCCCCAAACATTTAACTACATACTTCTGAAAGAATGAAGAGAGAGAGCGATAGAGCGAGATGATCCCTTCAGCATCATCCCTCTTCATTAAAGTCACGCGCTGACTGTGCTCCCCTCTCTGATCTGACTTTGTCTTTCTCTGTCCTGTCTCCTCTGTTCTTTCTGTGGTTGACTGAATGTGACACCCCCACCCCCCGTCCCTCCCTCCTCCCTCCCTCCTCCGAGTCCTCCCCCCTGTCAGAGCAGCTGCCTGGGAATACAGGGGTGTTTATGGTCCTAGAGGAAGCATGTCCCAAAACACCGGTGGCAGCTACTGAGGCATTGTATGTTAAATAAGCAGCTTTCCTTCCCATTGTACACTGGATTCCAAAATAGTGAGATTCACTGAAACATGTGGTGTCCAGTTTGCCATGTGAAATGTGTTGCAATGGTCTAAAAAAGGTCAAAGGACAACATGAAAAACATTGTAAATCCAATTAAACGTTTTATGTACCTTAATTTAGTATACAATTTGAGAACACATTATATCATTTACAAAACATATTTCCATGCAGTCTGAATCTATGTCAAGGTTTATACTTAAAACCCTACCATTGATTGTGTAAACAAGCTTTCTCCCCCCACCCAACGAGAGCAGCTAATCGTAACTAAGAGAGCTTGTTAGGAGAAGAGGCCCCCTGAATGAGAGGGGGTAAGAGAAAGCACCAGTAGATCTGTTATAATGGGATAATTAGCTGTGTGCTTAATCACTTGGCGGGTCAACAGCAGTCTACAGCAGGGAGATCAGCTGTGTCTGAACGGGTAGAGGGGCAGCTAGTTAGACTCCCTCTCTGCTGTGTCTGCCCTGTCGGCCTGCCTGCCTGAGCCACCATGGACCTCACACACAGACAATGAGCCTAGTGTTACAGGGTTACGTAACAAGAGACCATTATTGAGGACAGGATAAGGAGACAGACAATTGTTCGGAAGGAGAGTGCAAATCAATGTTGATGACAACATTTCCCACTGTTCTCTTCCAAACGGAAGACACAAGTCACAAATACACTCTAGATTTTTGTGTGAAAAACTTAGCCCACCATCTCCACCACATATAGCCTAAACGCCACACACTCATCACACTTTCTCTTGACAAAGTTGACAAATTGAGCCCTGGGGTGAGAAGTTCATCCCTTTAACAAAATCTGTCCTCCAGGAGAGGACAGTTAATAGAATGAACGGCAGGTAGCCTAGCAATTAAGAGCATTGGGCAAGTAACTGAAAGTACGCTGGTTCGAATGCCCAAGCCGACAAAGTGAAAAATCTGTCTGTGTCCTTGAGCAAGGCACTTAACCCTATCTGGATAAGAGCATCTGCTAAATCACAAAAATGTCAACGTTTAAATGAGTAGCCCTCCTAATGAGCATCTTAAAGCAGAGGACTATTTAACACAAAGCATCGGGGACCACAGCAGTTTTTTGAGCTCCTCTAACATTAACATGTGACTGTAAAGACGCCCAGCCAACCAGGCCTGAACATCCCATAACGTTCCTTATCCAGTCGGATCCCTGCTACACGACCTCCACCCACACAGAGACACACACACACACGTGTGCGCAAACACATACAGCTGTGTCCATATAGAGTAATACGTTTAATAAAATCCAAATTTAACACAGAAGCACAATCAAATTACACGCATAAAGTATTGTATAAAAATAGTCCAGCCTTGTGATTTTAATGTAATTTTATAGTGGTTGAAACAGCCTCTCCAGAACAAAAGTTCTGTCTTAACTAATGGGACATGAGAAGCTGTGACCAACACTCCATGCCGAGCGGAGCAGGAGCCCATAAAACAGAGTGAGGTCGTAGAACTAGGCCAAGCATCTCTCCACCATCACCCTCCATGGGCCCAGTGCTTGTGGGGGAGGAGAAGCCCTCACGCTCATTCTGACATACACACACACTGGTGTAAGCTAATAACACAGGGAGATTATGAGACCGCTAATATTTCTCTCTCTCTAAGAAGAACATAAAATAGAATGTCAAACATCCTCTTTGATACAATATGTGGCCAGTACTCTCTATCATTGAGTATTCAAACTACCTAACATTATGTAGTTGGTCGAATTGATTGTGTTTATATACAGAAATCCTCCCTGTCCTCCATTTGACTTGCCTTGCTCATTTTCTCACAAAGCAGTGCCACATGCATCAAATCAAATCAAATGTTATTTGTCACATGCGGCGAGTACAACGTGTCGATTTTCCCGTGAAATGCTTACTTACGGGCCCTTTCCCAACAATGCAGAGTTAAAAAGTACGAAAAATGTGCAAAAAATAAAACAAGGTATAGTAACACAATAAAATAACAATAACGAGACTATATACAAGGAGTACCAGTACCAAGTCATCTGTACATACAGTTTACAATACTATGACATTGCCAGGGTCATATATCTACAAACACTCCTGATGTAATCTCCTTCAATATTGTTGGAGAGGAAGTTTGGATATAGTAGTTATTTTGGTTTGGATTTCCACATACGTCCAAAAGAGCACGTTTCCCATTGACACTCAGGAAAAGGGCAGCTATGCAAGAAAACAATAAAAGGATGTGTCAGACAGGTCCATTTATCTCCCAATAACAAACCTCACCTAGTGGTGAATATCAAATGAAAGCGAAGCCAACACTGCCTCCAAAACCAACACTATTGAAGAGATGTCATAACATGGAAGGCTACTGTACAAATACACCTACCATAGGAAAACAAAACCATGTATGTTCCCAGGTATGTTCCTGACAGTATGTTCCTAGGAGGCAGGCATGGGGGCCAGACCAAACCAAACGTATGTTGTTATGAGGGTTTGATTACAAGGGGCAAGGTTTTGGCAGACCCATGGGAGTCTGGTTGTGTTTGAGCCCTTTGAAAGTTGAATGAGCCCCAGCTGTGTAATAATCTGGACTTCAGGTGGAGGGAATACCAACCAACCTAATGGGAAGATAGGGCTAAAAATAGGGAGTTTGACCATGAATTATTGCCAACATTCATGTGGAAACTTGTCCTAGGAACAGAACTAATGGACGTCATTATGGTGCTAAGAGCTGAAAGGATATCTAAGGAAGAGATGTCAAGGTCATGTGACGGTCATTATGGTTTCAGTCTTACATTCAGGACATTAAGATGGATTCCCCATTCTCTTATTAACAATCAAATACTTCTTGGAATTTCGCCTGGGCAGATGCGGAAACTGCTGTCTGGCAATAAAAAAAAAAAACTTGGTTCAGACTAAATGTCATTTTCTCAGAAACACCTTTGCATGCAGACAGTCCAGGAAGAGCAAAAATGGAAACATGTCCTCACTTGAATGTACCCAAACAATTTAATTGCATTTCAATCTTTAGATCCACATATTTTCAAGGCTTGGCAGCTAACTGTACACCATATAAAGAAGTGATTATTCCATTCCATTCTCAGCATGTCTACACATTATGTGTCAGAGTGAGTAGGTTGAGCATGCATGCACACACAGACACACACACTATAAAAAGACTGGCATTGAGGGTTTGTGGGACCTTGTAAAGTTTTTCATAAACTGCTATCAACAGCTTCTGGGTAGGTTATTTGTGACATCATTCAACTTTGGGGCATTGTGGCATACTGCCAGTTAGTCTTTTTTCACACATTTAAAACAGTCAGACAGGACAGCTTTATCCAACCATAGACACACGCTGATTCAGATTTTTCAATAAAAACCTGGAGCAATTTTTTCTGCTGTCATTGCCACTTCTCCACAGAGGGAAACAATCAAAATGGTGCATGCTTGCATGCATGTTATAAGACACATTCTACTCAGCATTCTTTCAAAAGTGGTTGTGATGTGGAGCTTTTCTATTCTGGACAATGAAAGCCATTTGACATGCAGATAGGAACGCAATCTGGCATACAGTATCTGAGAAGGTGTTCAACTGCCATGCCTATTCAGAAATTAATCAGTCTAATATTAGAAGGAAATGCACACCACAGACAGCAGCCGCAGACTAATGAAATGTCACCAAAGCATTAACATATAGCAGTGCCTTAGCAGCATCACATCAATCAACTACCTGACAGATCCCCACTTGTCTTTTCCTAATAGCACTGACTTCGCTGATAACTACTTTATTGAAGTAAAATGTTCTTACTTCAACTGTGTTATATGGTTGTCTCATCTAGCTATCTTAAGATGAATGCAATGCACTAACGATAAGAGTGTCTACTAAATGACTAAAATAAAATAAAACGTAAAATGGCAGGTGGATGGAGCGAGGGAAAGGAGCTGAGGAGGAGGGTGAGTGGGAAGAGAGGGGGGACATACTTCTCTCCGTGGCCGACTCAGTCTCCTGACACAGCCCCAGGAAGTGATGGTAGGACTCCATCTCCCCGGCAGAGATGCGCACCATGGAGGAGGCGTCGCGTGTGTGCCGCCCGCACGACGGACACCGCGAAGGGATGGTCTGGTACCGTGGAGAGCTGTCCATCATCCCACCACAGCAAAGCGACAAAATATCTGCACTAGTCATCTCTAAGAGAGCGTCTGAGTGTGTGTGTATTTGTGTGCAAGAGGTGGCTTTCCTGCACAGCAGCCTGTGTAGTTCCTTCCTACTCAGTGCCTAGTATAGCCAAGGTCAGTCCAGCCTCCAGCCCAGGGAGACAGTAGGGAGACAGGGACAGACAGAGCTCTGAGTGGTTACCAGAGCATCACTCTCCTCCCAGGCTCAGAGCTCCTGAATCCCCCCCGGTCTACTATTCAAGTCCCCTGGACACTCTACTCTTACAGTGCCTTGCAACTGATAGCTCGATCTCTCAGAGCAGTACAACTAACACACACACATACTGCACACAGTACACACACACCAGGTCCCCTGCCAGTCTCTACCACTGCAATTATTTATCTTTAGTCCGGGGAGGCAGTGAGCTGCTGCCTCTGACCTCTGCCTATGTCTCTTCCCTCTGCTTCCCTCTCTCTGTCAGGCACATGCAACAGAGAATAATCACAAACCCTTCTTAGCTAACCTCTATCTAAGCTCAGGTGACTTCACACTGAGGTGAGAATCTAACAGTGAAATGTGCCATGTATTTCACTGTGAAGCACAACATGTAAACATAGAAGCAATGGAAACTGAAAAAGAACTCTATAATACATTCCAATGTGAATTTATAAGGCATTTTGAACTCCCCAGCTCTATTTGTGACAAGGTTCCCACAAGGTGTTTACAGGGTAATCACCGTCCTCTCTGTTAGGTCACATTGCTGAACGTCTTAAGCCTGTAAGCACACAGAGCTCCTTACTCAAGACGTCACAAGGAAACACCACTCCACACAATCACCAGCCCCTACCTACTGCTATCTACTGAGCAGGCTTCTCCAGTAGCACAACTAGCATACATCACATCTGTTTCACACCACTCATAGGCAAAATAACCATAGCCAGACCTGTATGAGTGTCAAACACACAGAAAATGTCCATGAAGGTTTAAAGTAGATAATCCAGTCACTTACACATAACTGAGCCCATGGTGAGGTCTTCCTGTCTGGACCAGACCGACAGTCCTGCCCTGAGGGCTCCAGCTGTGGTAAGGAGAGCTGCGCAGAACAGCGCGGAGCAGATTCCTTACTTTGTGTGTTTCTGTGAGTGTGTGGGTGCATGTGTTCTGTCAGGGCTCTCGCCAGCGTTCTGAGTTGAAGTCTTGTGACCAGTGGAGCTCAGGAGACTGGCATGGTTTACACCAATATCCTCAACAATGTCCTGAGGCACTGGGGGCTTCCCTTTCCTCCCCCACCCAGCTGGACATTCAGCCGTTGTGCTGTGGAGTGCTGTGTGGCCACCGTGCGTCAGGAACCCACCACCGCTTTTCCTCCTTCTGGCTGTAGCTCATTCACTGGCCTGTCCTTGTCTCAGAAGCACTTTCTCACCCCTCCCTCCCAAGACACTCTCAGTGGACAAGGGTATGTAACACATGAGAATAAACACACAAGAATATGATCAGTTATACTCAGTCATACTGTATCTAAGTTACACCCATGGGCATGGCAGTTATTTGTTTGTTTATTTGTTTATTCAGATCCCCATTAGCTTTTGCAGAAGCAGCAGCTCCTCTTCCTGGGGTCCACAAAAAAACACAAAACAGCAACACAACACTGATACACAAGGACAGTTACATAAATGTAAAATACAATGATATACAAACAATACAACAAAAAAATGGTGTGTGTTGGAGTGTGTCTGTGTGTGCATGTGTTTGTGTGTCCCCTCACAGTTAATGGGCTAAGTTTGTAGAACTGCTATTTGCAACAAAAAAAAGGGAGAAATCCTACTATTCCAATATAACTTTTTTTCACCACACATTATACTGTAAAACTGAAGAGGCAATCCAAAGGAGTTAACAACCATTACATAAAATGTGTCCATTTAGTTTCCAAGTGAAGACCGATATGTGTGATACTGTAGCCTTGATGTTTGTCACAGGAAATGGTAATCAGTGGGCTTCCTGTCTTTAAAGAGATATAACACACAGGTCTGTATCTTAACACTTATATTTTTCCACTGGCTGATAAACATTGATCACTCTCGCTAGCTAATATTATTACACTAGTCTATTCAGGGAGCAGTTTAATGACATGATAGGCCTTTTTTGGCATTAGTGTTTACCTCTGCATGCACCTACAATACACAATAACAACAATAGACCACAACTCAGTCCACAAAGACATCTTGTTCTGTCACAGCTCAAACATACTGTACAGCGCACATATCACATCACGTGATACACCACTTTTTGCATAAAGAAGTGCAATGTCCATCCTTTCTTTTTAGATGGCTTTGAGATAAGTCTCCACAGCCTATGTTCAGATAGTTGGTCTCTCAAGCTGAGAGAATGAGTGGGTCCAGACTCCTATTCTCAAGTGGTGTCCAGGTAGAGTGATTACTTAATGTGAGTAGAACTATCCTAAGTTCAGTTCAACAGTATGATCTTGAATAACTGTATTGGCAGTATCTATTTTAAACCACCATGCTAATGAAACAGCATAAAAGACTACAAAACCAGCAACTCCTGCAAGGAGCATATTATAACAACATTTGCGCTGTTTGTTTTTCTACTTAAGGTCAGGGGCAGCGAGTCAATTCCATCATATGACATCACCGTGTGGCTCTGTCAGCAGAAGGAGGGATGAGCTTTACCATTGGGACATGTGCTCTAAAAACAGGAAAACAGGAACAAGATGCTGGCGTATAAGAAATCTGGATCTGGAGATCACACTTCCCGTTACCACGTCCTCTCCAGCCATCCCTGAACCATCACCTATTCAGTTCTGAAGCCTGCCCAGCCGGCCAGCCCTTACCATCACCCATGGTTGTCATCAACGAATCACAGGGCTATAAGCCTGCACTGCATGGGACCAATGTTTGCAGTAAGGCCACATTATACTAGTGTCACTGGCATCTGGCAGTCACTCCTCCCTCCAGAAAAAACACACACACTGCACACACACGCACACACACACAGGGATGGTGAGGATTAGTACTGTATACGTGAGCTCTGACCAGCACCGTGCTGGTAGTAAAGAGATCCAGGGTCACACACTGTGTCAGATACCCATGCACAGGGTCTTTTATCTCTTTATGCTATTGTAATGGGGCTCGCACATATATATCATCATGTCAACACAAAGTCACCCTGTTTTTAAAAGATAGATATTGGAATATTCATCTGGTCCTCTTCACAAGTAGTACATAACTAAATTACAACCGAGTCCATCAAGTCCAAATAGCATACATTTCACTTCAATTTGTTGATTTATCTGACACGAACAACCCTACTCAATTTGAAAAAAAAAACATTATGTTAACATATGTGAAAACATCATGAAAAAAGTTAGTTTCAGCACCATTTAATTATAAATGAGCAGTATGTTGTCCCAGGTTCAGAGCTGTTGTAAACATCTGGTCTATTATATTATGTATTAATTATTAGTGCTGTGAACACCAGTTACCCGGGCAGGAGCAGAGCATGCATCAAAGCACTCTACCATGAGAGGCACTGAGGATAGGAAATCGATCCAAAGATCAGGTCTGCTGTGACAATACAATGCACACAATATACTGCAGCCCCTTACGAGATAGATTAAGGTTCTAAACATCTGCAGTGTTATTGATCCTGAGATGTGTCTACAATGAATCAACACAGTGGCCTTGAGAGGTAATTATTCTCATAAACAATGCCCTGTGTGGGGTGTGAGCAAACCTTGCTGCAAACCTTCCCACCCGCCTTCAGAGAGTGGAGGGTCATGGGGTCAAGGTCACAGAAGGAGAATGGGGAGTAGTCATCCCAAGTCCTCCCTCTGTGTGTCCTAGGCTGACCTGGTAAGACTCCTCTCTTCCCCCTATGTGCCCTTTGGTTTCCCAGCATGCTATGGAGCTTGACCTCGGTTGATCTGAGCTGATCTGAGGGCCACCCTGAGCCCTCTAGGACTGGAGTAGTTAAACCATTAAAGTCTGAAATTAGGCCAGACTCTTAAATATATGTTCATCTCTTATGGCTCAGTGGGCTATTGTTCCATTGTGTTACTGTGAGCACAAGTCAAATGATGGCCAAAGCCCAAAGGGGACTGTGCGAAAAAAGACAAACGTTTTCCAAAGGATGCCGAGAGCCCATTTCACGTAAAGCAGGGACAAATAGGAAGCAGTGTGAATACAGCCTACGTCATAACAACAAGGCTGGGCTGGCTGGGTAAACAAGCCCAGAGCTGTCTGTGGTTATGTCACCAGGGAGATTGATGGCTGGAACACCGACCTAAAGAAGTTCAAAGATAGACAACCTATGAGTGATACAAAAACAAACAGCCTATGATGTGTCTGCAGATTCTATGCACTTGTGCCAATGTGTAACATTGCATTTTTTTAAAAATCAAATAGACAAATAACATAATCTTGAATCACTACAAACATTAAGTCCTAAATCCACATAATGTAAAATCCAAACACGGAGAAAAAGTTGACGGCATTGTTGTGAGGGGATATAATATCAGATGGGAGCGGGAAGGGAGGAAGGCATCTGCTCAAGCCGTTTGAGATGATGAACACCAGGGCTGCTGTTCCAACAGGAGAGAGGATGACCCCCTGACCTTCCCATTGTTTACCTCTCTGCGTATGGGACAGTTTTTTATAGATCTGAATTCTGTCTCATTCTGTGCCAAGGCTTATGCATGGACTATCAGTATCACAGAATAACATGGCACCAGGCCCTCATGGTGGCATCTGGTATTGATTTTAGAGAATAGCACTGACCCTTTGGCTGCTAAGCCGATGAGGGATGGGCAGATAGATAAAGGGAGGGACAAAACAATGCTGATTTCTATTTATCTATCTATGATAACCTGCACAAACCACATTGCAGATGTCCATAGAGTTTCAATTGATTAATGGCTTACTGTAAGAGGATATAACTACTACAGTAACAGAGTCACAACAAAATGAATGACAGACAAGTTAGCCAACATTTATCCTGAGAGAAACCATAAACATGCTCACACAAAATACATAACGTCTAGGATAGAGGTCCGTGTTGTAGAGCCAGCAGAACATGTACATTGTCACGTCACTTATCACTTATCAGTGGAAAGTATGCTTTAAAAATGAAATACCTCTGAAAACCATATACTGTAGTGATTACTCTGACATTTTTATGTGTTTTCCAGCATTGGTGACTTTATGATTCCCTGTCAGCTGCAAGCTGTGTCTTTATTCTGGGCTCATGTTTTGAAGTGGTTGTATTTAATTTTTCTATAGGCCTATAGACTGTTTCATTTCCCTGTGTTAACCACATACTGTATCTGGGGCCAGCCCTGAGTGGCCAGACCATACTAATCCTCTTAGTTCAATTAGCAACGGGTGACTGATGCCACACATTTCCATTCTTCTACTCTGCTAAATAGTACAGAGTGCATAAATAGGGTTACTGCTACACTGGGTCAAAGTCTTTGCTCACAATGAGGTGAAGAATTTAACCAGTAATTCTGAGTTAATATTTTACTGTATGGAAATGTTATTATTCATATTAGAGAGCTTTGGGGTGTGTTGTGGAGGATTTCCCTGTACACAAGAAGCATTGTGCTACTGTAATTCCTCCGTTGCTATAGAGGCAACAAAACATAACATACTTGTGCCTGACCTTTTCTTTCTGAAAACTATTTGAAGGTTCATTTCAATTAGGACATGTAGTTTCCTCTAAATATCATTTGTTTGGGAGAGCTGTGACTGGATACAAACATTACGGTCTGAATTATGATCATTACAATAACTGTTTAATACATAATTTGTATCATGAATCATTCATAAAATCCATACGGTGTTACCGTAAATTACCCAGCCTTCACTTTCTGGCAACTATGATGTCACCTGCCACCAATGAGAGCTCAGATAAGGCTTGCATCTCTCTCTTTCTTTCTCCCTGTGAGTCATGGAGCCTGTTACAAGGTTTTAATTTCAATGTTACCTCTGAGGTAGTGCTGCTGACATCAGCTGCCAAGCTCACCATTTCCCACACATGGCTTAAAATGTAAAGTATGTGATTGAAGCTGCACTGTTCTACATCCCTTACAGATAAACAGAGGGGTGTGTCTTTGATCTTAAATAAATCAATGGAGAATAAATGCCACTAGCAGAATAACATTACTGTCATCAGTGTCTTGTGTAGCAAGGCAATCATCTTCTGTATAGAGAAGCTCATTATGAACCTTTTATAAAGGACACTTCTGGGATATTTAGGTCAGATTGGTATAATAACATTATCACGACAGCCATAACGCTCAACATATAACATGACACTGACGATGATTCAATTATGGTTCATGAGCAGAGGAGGACCTCCAGTCTATGGATGTGTTATGTGTAGGGCAAAGGGCAAAGGGTGAGTGGACCAGTGAGCAGCCTACTGGTGTGATGGGGAAATAATTGGGGGTCTCTGATAAATTGGGGGCGTGAGAGATGAAAGCAGCAACACAGGGGAGGCTGCTTCCATAAATCAATAGGGCCTGATGCACACAAGCCTGGGCTCTGTTTCTATGGTAACTGCCTGCATGGTCCCCACCCCCATGGATGGCTGCTGACTGCCTGCCTCACTAGAGCCACGATAGAAGACACTCCGTAACAATCTCCAGCGTGGCACAATAACCTACTTCCTCTGCCCAGCCCGGAAGACCCGGATGTAGAATTTGGAATGGGGGAAATAGGAATCCTAAAGAGATTTATACTAGGTTTTGCTGTTTTCTGTGGCTAATAACATTTACTTTAATAAAATAGCTAATGAAACCAATAGATACCAGTAAATACAGTATATCTATCTTTATGATGATATACTGTACATATTAGCGATTAAATGTGGTAATAGTGATTTACAATTAAATTCATAATAAGAATGGGATGGGATTATCATATAATGGAAAAATCCCTTTCAATACATGACAATCACACTCTCTGACGACACCCCTGTGAATTTCTGTGACAACTAGTTATTACACCAGCATAGTATGACAAGTCTGACTGGTGTGGGGAACATGATGCATCCATTATGAATCTATACAAGAATAAAATATAAATCCACATACCAGATCCCACTAGATATAACCACATACTTCATGGTTATTTGTGTAACGCTGACTATGACCTTGAAATAACTGTGTAAATTGTAAATTGTGTGTAAATTGCAGCAATAATGATCAGCCCAAATCTGACATTTCTACCAGTTTAGACCATACATTCACACATGTATCTCTATAGTAAAGCACTTCACAACACTCCATATCTGAGCATTTCTAAGAACGCTGCCTGGAATAGGGAGACCATCCAGGGAGCAGCTGCTGGGTATCCCCTCCCTGCTCCCTCTCTCTCCTCCTGGTACATCCCCCTTCCCTCCCCACAACCCCCAGTGTGGCTGATAGCTGATGGAGGGATGAAGACAGGACACTCACCGACATGTGTAATGACACAGCCCACACGCTGCTGGAACTCCTGCAGAGACATCTCGTCCTCTCTTAGCCAGCAGAGCATCTCAGGGTGTGTGCAGCTTCGGCTCTCCTCTCTCCCCTCCTCTGCTCTACTCTCCTCCACTCTCCTTCGTCAATCCGCTCCCTCACCGGAGGCTGAGGCACGCTTCACACACAAAGCACAGTGCCACTCCCAGTCCGAAAGTACCTCTGAGAGATGATGTGAGAGAAGGGAAGCAACTTCAGGGTCTGAGGATACCTCTAACTCCTCAAAAAATATCTCTTCATCTAAAAAAGTACAATACAATTTAGCATAGTATGTGTATGTGTCATTAATAATGGATGGATGCACACACACTCACTGGGTGAGCCAATCAGGAGGATTTTATTCTGCTTTCAGGCTGATGCTCGGCTTGCTGTAATAAAGGCTGAGTCAGACACCAGGAAGCAAATCAGAGAGCAGCTACCTGCCTTGGGGAGATAGGGGGCTAATGGATTCCCTAATACAAAACCTGGCGCTATAGAGCCACTGGAATGGAGCTACAGTACCACTTGGCCTATGATGAATATGTTGCTTCTAAAACATTATGCTTAATCTAAATGGTAGACAATATAAAATAATATCATATACATTTAAAATATAATATTGTAAGTAAAGGATTTCATTTTCAAGTCATCCATTCTAATAATGGAAATATGTAGGCTGAAATAGGCTACTAGCATACAGAAACTAAATATGTAGATCAGGGATTCTTGAAAAACGGGACAATCTCAATTTGTCACAAATATTTTCTTAATATTAACAAAATTGGAAATATATATTTTGATAGACCAAAGTATCAGCTATCACACCATGTAAAGGAACAACCTCCTAATTCAAGATTTTTTTCAAAAAATGCAACTAACTGGATTTATGTCAACTCTGTCAGACACCATAAAAGGCATTTCATTTTTACATTTACTGTCCAACAAGTGTTTAAAGGCTTTGATTGTTTAAGTCTAACATTAGATTGTTCAACTATGTAATACAAATCTCCAAATTGACCAGGTGAATCCAGGTGAAAGCTCTGATCCCTTATTGATGTCACCTATTAAATCCACTTCAATCAGTGTAGATCAACGGGAGAAGGCAGGTTAAAGAAGGATTTTTAAGCCTTGAGACAATTGAGACATGTATTGTGTATGTGTGCCATTCAGAGGGTGAATGGGAAAGACAAAAGATTTAAGTGCCTTTAAAAGGGGTATGGTAGTAGGTGCCAGGCGCACTGGTTTGAGTGTGTCAAGAACTGCAACACTGCTGGGTTTTTCACGCTCAACAGTTTCCTGTGTGTATCAAGAATGGTCCACCACCCAAGCTAACATCCAGCTAACTTGACACAACTGTGGGAAGCACTGGAGTCAACATGGGCCAGCATTTTGGCATGTTTTTCTAGATTCAGAATATTAAAAAAACATTTATAAAGCAAACATTATTTCAAAGGTCTAGCACAGCAAATGCTTCAACAGCTTAAGCATATGTTGCAGAACATTCCTTAAAATATTGACAAATAAAATACATCTTAATTTATTTATTTTAATTTTTATTTAACCTTTATTTAACCAGGTAAGCCAGCTGAGAACAAGTTCTCATTTACAACTGCGACCTGGCCAAGATAAAGCAAAGCAGTGCGATAAAAACAACAACACAGAGTTACATAAAACTAAACATAAAGTCAAAAATACAACAGAAAATATATATACAGTGTGTGCAAATGTAGCAAGTTATGGAGGTAAGGCAATAAATAAGCTATAGTGCAAAATAATTACAATTAGTATTAACACTGGAATGATAGATGATGTGCAAATAGAGATACTGGGGTGCAAATGAGCAAAATAAATAACAATATTGGGATGAGGTAGTTGGGTGGGCTAATTTCAGATGGGCTGTGTACAGGTGCAGTGATCGGTAAGGTGCTCTGACAACTGATGCTTAAAGTTAGTGAGGGAGATAAGAGTCTCCAGCTTCAGAGATTTTTGCAATTCGTTCCAGTCATTGGCAGCAGAGAACTGGAAGGAATGGCGGCCAAAGGAGGTGTTGGCTTTGGGGATGACCGGTGAGATATACCTGCTGGAGCGCATACTACGGGTGGGTGTTGCTATGGTGACCAATGAGCTAAGATAAGGCGGGGATTTGCCTAGCAGTGATTTATAGATGACCTGGAGCCAGTGGGTTTGGCGACGAATATGTAGTGAGGACCAGCCAACAAGAGCGTACAGGTCACAGTGGTGGGTAGTATATGGGGATTTGGTGACAAAACGGATGGCACTGTAATAAGACTACATCCAATTTGCTGAGTAGAGTGTTGGAGGCTATTTTGTAAATGACATCGCCGAAGTCAAGGATCGGTAGGATAGTCAGTTTTACTAGGGCATGTTTGGCAGCATGAGGGAAGGAGGCTTTGTTGCGAAATAGGAAGCCGATTCTAGATTTAACTTTGGATTGGAGATTCTTAATGTGAGTCTGGAAGGAGAGTTTACAGTCTACCAGACACTTAGGTATTTGTAGTTGTCCACATACTCTAGGTCAGACCCGTCGAGAGTAGTGATTCTAGTCGGGTGGGCGGGTGCCAGCAGCGTTCGATTGAAGAGCATGCATTTAGTTTTACTAGTGTTTAAGAGCAGTTGGAGGCTACTGAAGGAGTGTTGTATGGCATTGAAGCTCGTTTGGAGGTTTGTTAACACAGTGTCCAATGAAGGGCCAGATGTATACAAAATGGTGTCGTCTGCGTAGAGGTGGATCTGAGAGTCACCAGCAGCAAGAGCGACATCATTGATATACATGGAGAAAAGAGTCGGCCCAAGAATTAAACCCTGTGGCACCCCCATAGAGACTGCCATAGGTCCAGACAACAGGCCCTCCGATTTGACACATTTAACTCTATCTGAGAAGTAGTTGGTGAACCAGGCGAGGCAGTCATTTGAGAAACCAAGGCTATTTAGTCTGCCAATAAGAATGCGGTGGTTGACAGAGTCGAAAGCCTTGGCCAGGTCGATGAAGACGGCTGCACAGTACTGTCTATTATCGATCGCGGTTATAATATCGTTTAGGACCTTGAGCGTGGCTGAGGTGCACCCATGACCAGCTCGGAAACCGGATTGCATAGCGGAGAAGGTACGGTGGGATTCGAAATGGTCGGTGATCTGTTTGTTAACTTGGCTTTCAAAAACTTTCGAAAGGCAGGGCAGGATGGATATAGGTCTGTAACAGTTTGGATCTAGAGTGTCACCCCCTTTGAAGAGGGGGATGACCGCGGCAGCTTTCCAATCTCTTGGGATCTCAGACGTTACGAAAGAGAGGTTGAACAGGCTAGTAGTATGGGTTGCGACAATTTCGGCGGCTAGTTTTAGAAAGAAAGGGTCCAGATTGTCTAGCCCAGATGATTTGTAGGGGTCCAGATTTTGCAGCTCTTTCAGAACATCAGCTGTCTGAATTTGTGTGAAGGTGAAGCGGGGGGTGGGGGGGGGGGGGCATGTTGCAGTGGAGGGTGCAGAGCTGGTGGCCGGGGTAGTGGTATCCAGGTGGAAAGCATGGCCAGCTGTAGCAAAATGCTTGTTGAAATTCTCGATTATTGTAGATTTATCGGTGGTGATAGTGCAGTGGGCAGCTGGGAGGAGGTGCTCTTATTCTCCATGGACTTTACAGTGTCCCAAAACTTTTTGGAGTTAGGGCTACAGGATGCAAATTTCTGTTTGAAAAAGTTAGCCTTTGCTTTCCTAACTGCTTGTGTATATTGGTTCCTGACTTCCCTGAAAAGTTGCATATCGCGGGGGCTATTTGATGCTAATGCAGTACGCCACAGGATGTTTTTGTGCTGGTCAAGGGCAGTCAAGTCTGAGGAGAACCAGGGGCTATATCTGTTCTTAGTTCTGTAGTTTTTGAATGGGGCATTTTTATTTTAAATTGAGAGGAAATTACTTTTAAAGAACAACCAGGCATCCTCTACTGACGGAATGAGATCTATATCCATCCAGGATAACTGGGCCAGGTCAATTAGGAAGGCCTGCTCGCTAAAGTGTTTTAGGGAGCGTTTGACAGTGATGAGGGGTGGTCGTTTGACCGCGGACCCGTTACGGACGCAGGCAATAAGGCAGTGATCGCTGAGATCCTGGTTGAATACAGCGGAGGTGTAAGGGGTTAAGGGGGTTAGCCATCAGTGACAGATTTGACGAGCGACTGACAGAGTTGACAACAAATACTTAAAACAGACATATTTTATCCTCTAAAAATAAAAGTTCAATACAAACATTAGGAAAATATGAAATATGATTCGTTTGAAAATCCCCAATATAAACATAACGATTCTATCAGATCATCCAGGACTCTGACGGAGCAGCAATTTTGTTTTTCCTCAGTTGCTTTATGACTCTAAAATGTAATTAAAATAAACATATTTGAACCTAAATTCATATTCTATCTATCAGATAGATGGAGTTGACAGTTTATGGTTGTGACCATGGTGATTTCAATATACAGTGCGTTCGGAAAGTATTCAGATCCCTTGACTTTTTCCACATTTTGTTACAGCTTTATTCTAAAATTGATTAAATTCATATTTTTCCTCATCAATCTACACAAAATACCCCATAATGTATTGAAAAAAATAAAATAAAAAAACTTTATTTACATAAGTATTCAGACCCTTTGCTATGAGACTCGAAATTGAGCTCAGGTGCATCCTGTTTCCATTGATCATCCTTGATATGTTCCTACAACTTGATTGGAGTCCACCTGTGGTAAATTCAATTGATTGGACATTATTTGAAAAGGCACACACCTGTCTATATAAGGTCCCACAGTTGGCAGTGCATGTCAGAACAAAAACCAAGCCATGAGGTCGAAGGAATTGTCCATAGAGCTCTGAGACAGGATTGTGTTGAGGCACAGATCTGGGGAAGGATACCAAAAAATGTCTGCAGCATTGAAGGTCCCCAAGAACACAGTGGCCTCCATCATTCTTAAATGGAAGAAGTTTGGAACCACCAAGACTCTTCCTAGAGCTGGCTGCCCGGCCAAACTGAGCAATCGGGGGAGAAGGGCCTTGCTCAGGGAGGTGACCAAGAACCCGATGGACACTCTAACAGAGCTCCAGAGTTTCTCTGTGGAGATGGGAGAACCTTCCAGAAGGACAAGCATCTCTGCAGCACTCCACCAATCAGGTCTTTATGGTAGAGTGGCCAGACGGAAGCCACTCCTCAGTAAAATACACATGACAGCCCGCTTGGAGATTGCCAAAAGGACACTCGGACCATGAGAAACAAGATTCTCTGGTCTGATGAAATCAAGATTGAACTCTTTGGCCTGAATGTCAAGCATCACGTCTGGAGGAAACCTGGCACCATCCCTTTGGTGAAGCATGGTGGTGGCAGCATCAGGCTGTGGGGATGTTTTTCAGCAGCAGGGACTGGGAGACTAGGCAGGATCGAGGGAAAGATGAACGGAGCAAAGTACAGAGAGTTCCTTGATGAAAACCTGCTCCAGAGCGCTCAGGACCTCAGACTGGGTTGAAGGTTCACCTTCCAACAGGACAACGACCCTAAGTACACAGCCAAGACAACGCAGGAGTGGCTTCGGGGCCAGTCTCTGAATGTCCTTTAGACCTGAACATAGCTGTGCAGCGACGCTCCCTATCCAAACTGACAGAGCTTGAGAGGATCTGCACAGCAGAATGGGAGAAACTCCCCAAATACAGGTGTGCCAAGCTTGTAGCATCATACCCAAAGACTTGAGGCTGTAATCGCTGCCAAAGGTGCTTCAACAAAGTACTGAGTATAGGGTCTGAATACTAGTTTTTAATTTTTCATAGATTTGCAAAATGTTCTGAAAACCTCTTTTTGCTTTGTCATTATGGGGTATCGTGTGTAGATTGATGAGGGGAAAAACAATGTAATCAATTTTTGAATAAGGCTGTAACGGAACAAAATGTGGAAAAAGTCAAGGGGTCTGAATACTTTCTGAGTGCACTGTAGTTTGTTTAAATCTATCAAAAGTAGAGCTTTCCAGACATGAGTAGTCTTGTTGCACTACATGTAATGAGTACATGAATAAGGGGTCCTTATGGTTTAGCTGACCCTGTTCATTCCTGATTAATTCAGGATTTTTTACAAATCTGACAGAATTGACCAAATCTCCGGACAAATTTTTTATGAATCCGTTTTTAGATAAATATTCTTCAGTTCATATTCATTATATAACTTTTTTGAGAGTTAGAAATGTGCTCAGGACAAGGGCATTTCCGTCCGACATAGACATTTATACAATTCCCCCCCCCCAAAAAAAATCCCCTAAATGTAATTTTTAAGCTCAAATAATGCAACGAAATCAAAAAAAAAAAATCTAAACTATAAAAATAAAGTTTCCCTGCCGGACCAGGATTGTCCTGACTTTCAAGAATCCAATATATATGGCACTATGCTGTATTCAGTGATGTGGAGTAGTGAACTAGTAATTAAACTACATGTTGTATTAGTTTGGTTGTAGTTGAACTAAATTCAAATCTTGGTAGTGTTTTCAGTGGTTTATAACTTTTTTGCCATGTAGTGGTGTAGCTAACTATTGGAACTGCACACTACTCACTGGGCAAAAACTGGTTGAAACCCGTGTACCGGCTTTATGTACAAGCCGGTACACTGGGGACATGATCTATTACCAGGAATGCACATAAAGCCTAGATGACAGTGCAGATCCTACTATCGGCTGCCTAGGCTAGCATCAGTCCTGCCTAATTCTCACTTGAAACATCGTTTTTGTGTTGAATAGGCAAAATTTCATATTCTGACTCCAGAGTGATCTTTCTTGCAATTTGTAATTACATTTTAGTCATTTAGCAGACGCTCTTATCCAGAGCTACTTACAGTTAGTGAGTGCATACATTCTTTTTATTTTTTTCATACTGGCCCCCCGTGGGAAACGAACCCACAACCCTGGCGTTGCAAACGCCATGTTCTACCAACTGAGCTACATCCCTGCCGGCCATTTCCTCCCCTACTCTGGACGACGCTGGGCCAATTGTGCGCCGCCCCATGGGTCTCCCGGTCGCGGCCGCGTACGACAGAGCCTGGATTCGAACCAGAATATCTGTGTGGCGCAGCCTTAGACCACTGCGCCACACAGGTTTTAATCTACGGTATTTCAGATTTAGATATGATAATTTTTCACGAAGTAGTTTGGATGTAGTGAACTACTTTTTCAAAGTAACTTTAGTTAATGAACTATATTTTTCTTAAGGGTAGCTTTGGTGTAGCTTAATTTCTTCCAGTGTGAAGTAACATGGTAGCTTGGCCCTATATTTTCAAAGTAGCTTCCCCAACACTGGCTGTATTAATACACATAGTATTAATAGTGTAATGTCACGAAAGAAAGCATTATTCAATACAATAAGGTCAACCCATACCTCTACTATTCTGTCCCAGATTTTGATGAAAGCAAACTTGCAAGCCAAGGGCATTATCATTTTACCACACGTCGTTGCCCTTGGGACCGTGGCGATTGCCTAGGAGACGAGCATCGAGCAGCCGCCCCATAGACATCTGCGCCCCTAATGTCACTCCCATAGAAATGGTCACTCCATTACCCCAGGGGAGAATGTAACTCCCATAGAAATAGAAATGGTCACTCCATTACCCCAGGGGACAATCATGCATAACGGACAGCTGGTCGTAACTGGTGATGAGACATACAATATAAAAATGTATAAGGGATAATCTCCGAGGGACTATGCGTTCAATGGAAAATAATGCTAATGCCGTGAAAGATGTGTTCCATGACGCTATAGCTGAGTTGAAATGACCTTCCAAGGAGTTGCGTTATTTTCCAGAGAAAGCATTGAGCCCCGAGTTGATTATCCCATTTATAGCATGGCTATAATTCAACACATTTGCCACTAGAAATGTGTTCATTAATTTGCCAGTAGAAATTTGTTCAACATTCACTGAAGTAGCTAGCAAGTTTACTAGATAGCTACAATAGTTGCTGTGGTAACCAAACAAACAGACTTGCTAGTTTAGCTAACCAAACTATCAGTCCTAGCTTGCTATGATGAAAATCGAATTCAACAATGTACATGTAAGTATGAACTATAGCCACATTCTACCGTGCCGATATACCTTTTGTTATTTAAGCAATAAGGCCCGAGGTGTGGTATATGGCCAATATACCAGGCTAAGTGCTGTTCTTATGCACTATGCAATGTGGAGTGCCTGGATACAGCCCTTAGCAGTGGTATATCACAACCCCCCGAGGTGCCTTATTGCTATTATAAACGGGTTACCAACGTAATTAGGGCAGTAAAAATACATGTTTGTCATACCAGTGGTATATGGTCTGATATACCATGGCTGTCAGCCAATCAGCATTCAGGGCTCGAACCACACAATAATAATAATAATATGCCATTTAGCAGATGCTTTTATCCAAAGGAGTGCATACATTTATTATTTTGTTTGTGTATGGGGTGGTCCCGGGGATCGAACCGTTACAAGCGCCATGCTCTACCAGCTGAGCTACAGAGGACCACACACAGTTTAAAAAGGGAAATAATGCACACTCTAGAATGCCCTTCAAGCCAATAAGAAACTAGTATTCAACAATGCCATGGTTTAATTTTACTTATTTCCCCACTATGTTATTTTACATACATCATTCGACAGTAGCACAACAGGAACTACCCGCCCTAGATGAGGAGACGGAGGAAGAGAGGAAACCGCCTGCCTATTGAAACGCTACCGTCGCTCAACTCTCTGATTGGAGGAAAAAGATCATCGTAGGCGGAAGAAGGCGTCACATCTTCTCCATCAGGGCGGGTTGTCACTAGTTACCACAGCCACAAAGTAAACTTTGGCTATATTGTAAAAATACATGAAAATAAAACATTGCTTTTTGTTCTTAATGTAAGGTTAGGGTTAGGCATAAGGTTAGCAGTGCGGTTAAGGTTATGGTTACGTTTAGGGTTCGATTTTAAATCAGATTTCAAGAAGATACATTTTAGAAATAGGCGGGGCTTAAACATAATTCCAATTTTGTGGCTATGGCAACTACTGACGACCGTCAGGGCGGGAAATCTACCACACATATCAACAGCTAACACATTCCGAATGTCAACGCATTTTATCTAGCTACAGATAACAAATTATTTAAAACGGTGTAAGTTAACTGTAAAGTCTGGTTTCAATCAACTTTGGGTAAGTTCATTCTTATTACTAAAGCTATATAGCTAGCTACTGAGCACTGTTGCTACTTGCTAACTGTTCTGGGAGCTAGCTAACTGGTGGTTGTTATTGTTTAGCCAGCTAGCTAGCTTGTCAAAGAAAGAGGTGAACGTCACCCTCTTTTTGACACTCAAAACAGTCAAGTATGGCTCAGTGACTAATGGGTAGTGGTCTGTTTTCTAAATACTATTTTCCAGGGAGAGCCATGCAGGCGTTTTTGAAAGGAACATCAACTCAAGGCATCAGACCTCTGAAAGAGAAAGGTACCAGTGGAGAGAAGAAGCAGAAGTCTGTCCCCTGGGTAGAGAAATAGTAAGTAAAATTTCTCAGTGGCAGTAATATAATCCCTTGTGAATCTTCATTCATAGAATGTAAATGCGGACACACAAAGAACAGAAATGCTATTCGGTAGCTGCAGGCAAATATCTTGGTGATAATTAAAGTGGCTTAATATGTTTAGTCAGAAAGAAAATCCTGCATTCATTTGATCAACTACACTGAAAACCATTGTTTGGCTGTTTACAGTAGACCAAAATGTATGGAAGAGGTGGCATTTCAAGAGGAGGTGGTTGCTGTGCTGAAGAAGACTATAGAGGGTGCTGATGTAAGTAGCCTCTTCAATTCCATGAGAGTAGTGACTTCTCATATGTTTAGGGTAAATGCTGTCTGCCTGGGGTTCTGTTTGAATATTACATGATTTCTGTTGCAGCTCCCCAATCTGCTGTTCTATGGACCACCTGGAACAGGAAAGACCTCCACCATCCTGGCTGCAGCCAGGGAACTGTATGGGTGAGAGTGACTCACCAGCTTTCCAGATTACTGCATTCCAACTCCCAATTGATGCAGATCTGTGTTCGTGGGTTTCAGTGCTTGTGTACACCACAGTCAGTGTTCCGTTTCCGTTCCTTTCCACAGGCCAGAGCTGTACCGACAGAGAGTGCTGGAGCTGAACGCCTCTGATGAGAGAGGGATTCAGGTGGTGAGAGAGAAAGTCAAGAGATTTGCCCAGCTGACTGTAGCAGGCCACCGCACTGAGCAAGTAGCAGTTTCCTTAACCTTCATTACATTCACATACCCCCCCAAACACACACATAGCAAGCTCAATCTAAACAACAAATCAGATCATATAATACATGTACTTTCCTTACCCCCTATAACAGTCAGCATATTGTTAATGTTAAATTAGGATATTAAAGCCTCTTTCCATTCCTTACCTCTGACAGTGGGAAACAATGCCCACCCTTT
Source organism: Coregonus lavaretus (assembly GCF_964263955.1). Taxonomy (NCBI): domain Eukaryota; kingdom Metazoa; phylum Chordata; class Actinopteri; order Salmoniformes; family Salmonidae; genus Coregonus; species Coregonus lavaretus. Next base: position 42,519,181 of record NC_139993.1, on the reverse strand, counting down.
AAGATCATCATCCTGGATGAGGCTGACTCAATGACCAATGCTGCTCAGGCTGCTCTCAGACGCACCATGGAGAAGGAGTCCCGGACCACCCGCTTCTGTCTCATCTGCAACTACGTCAGCAGGTCAATTGGGCTTCGTATTCCAAGAGGCACTCTAGAATATGAAATCTATTTTTTGTTTATTTTGCATAACATTAAACTCTTTGAGACACTTTACAACATGCTGTAATAAATGTTACATCTGTAGCTAAACCAACTTAAATTGACTGTGATTTTATTTTCAGGATTATTGAGCCCTTGACATCCAGATGCTCCAAATTCCGCTTCAAACCTCTAGCCAATCAGGTCCAAGAAGAGCGCCTGCTGGAAATCTGTGACAAGGAGAATCTCAAGTACTCAAAGGAGGTAATGATTGCAAACTGGCAACTGTACACACTGTATCATCATCATTTTACTTAAATGAATCATCTTCCAATTATCCTTAAATTCCATTTTCCTGCAGGGAATTGCAGCGTTGGTGAAGGTTTCAGAAGGGGATCTTAGAAAAGCCATAACCTTTCTTCAAAGTGCTGCACGGCTGAACACAGATAATGAGATCACAGAGAGTGCGGTCATAGAGATAGCAGGGGTGAGTGCTTTTACTAACTCAGCAAAAAAAGAAACGTCCTTTTTTCAGTACCCTGTCTTTCAAAGATAATTCGTAAAAATCCAAATAACTTCACATTGTAAAGGGTTTAAGCACTGTCCCATGCTTGTTCAATGCACCATAAACAATGAATGAACATGCACCTGTGGAACGGTCGTTAAGACACTAACAGCTTACAGACGGTAGGCAATTAAGGTCACAGTTATGAAAACTTAGGACACTAAAGAGGACTTTCTACTGACTCTGAAAAACACCAAAAGAAAGATGCACAGGGTCCCTGCTCATCTGCGTGAACGTGCCTTAGGCATGCTGCAAGGAGCCATGAGGACTGCAGATGTGGCCAGGGAAATAAATTACAATGTCCGTACTGTGAGACACCTAAGACCGCGCTACAGGGAGACAGGACGGACAGCTGATCGTCCTTGCAGTGGCAGACCACGTGTAACAACACCTGCACAGGATCGGTACATCTGAACATCACACCTGCGGGACAGGTACAGGATGGCAACAACAACTGCCCGAGTTACACCAGGAACGCACAATCCCTCCATCAGTGCTCAGACTGTCCGCAATAGGCTGAGAGAGGCTGGACTGAGGCAACAACGTCGCCTATGGGCACAAACCCACCGTCGCTGGACCAGACAGGACTGGAAAAAAGTGCTCTTCACTGACGAGTCGCAGTTTTGTCTCACCAGGGGTGATGGTCGGATTCGTGTTTATCGTCGAAGGAATGAGCGTTACACCGAGGCCTGTACTCTGGAGCGGGATCGATTTGGAGGTGGAGGGTCCGTCATGGTCTGGGGCGTTGTGTCACAGCATCATCGGACTGAGCTTGTTGTCATTGCTGGCAATCTCAACGCTGTGCGTTACAGGGAAGACATCCTCCTCCCTCATGTGGTACCCTTCCTGCAGGCTCATCCTGACATGACCCTCCAGCATGACAATGCCACCAGCCATACTGCTAATTCTGTGCGTGATTTCCTGCAAGACAGGAATGTCAGTGTTCTGCCATGGCCAGTTTAGAGCCCAGATCTCAATCCCATTGAGCACGTCTGGGACATGTTGGATCGGAGGGTGAGGGCTAGGGCCATTCCCCCCAGAAATGTCCAGGAACTTGCAGGTGCCTTGGTGAAAGAGTGGGGTAACATCTCACAGCAAGAACTGGCAAATCTGGTGCAATCCATGAGGAGGAGATGCACTGCAGTACTTAATGCAACTGGTGGCCAAACCAGATACTGTTACTTTTGATTTTGCCCCCCCCCCCTTTGTTCAGGGACACATTATTCAATTTCTGTTAGTCACATGTCTGTGGAACTTGTTCAGTTTATGTATCAGGTGTTGAATCTTATGTTCATACAAATATTTACACGTTAAGTTTGCTTTCAATAAATGCAGTTGACAGTGAGAGGACGTTTCTTTTTTTGCTGAGTTTATATTTCACTCAACATCAGTAATAGTTGCCTTTTTTATGCACTGTGCAGTCTAGTCAAAAGAGAGGTATCCAACTTTGCTGACACCTATGCTCACTTTCCTCTTTAAGGTTGTTCCTCCCAAGATGATTGACAATTTGCTCAAAATCTGTTACAAGGGCACATTTGAAAAACTAGAGATTGCTGTTCGGGTATGTACATTCACTTTATATTGCTGCTTCATTACATAGGGATCGAAAATCTCACTCCATGGCACTTTTAATGTAGCAGCTTTCTATCAGACTAATCACCAGGCCATTCTGCCACTTACAGAACATGGTAGATGAGGGCTATGCTGCCACACAGATCATCAACCAGCTACACGAAGCCATCATAGAGGAAGAGCTGAATGACAAGCAGAAGTCTGCCATCACGGAAAAGATGGCAGTATGTGTTTCAAAATGGCTTAACTTGCATCAATGTGACAATCTTGTCATTACAACGTTATTGAAAAAATATCTACAGTAGTAGTGACATTGATTTGTCTCCCTCTTTTTCAGGTGGTTGACAAGTGTTTAGTGGATGGTGCAGATGAGTACCTGCAGATGCTGAGTCTGTGTTCTGTGATCATGCAGCAAGCCACCCTGAGTAACTGACCCCACAACCTCACCTCATGGACCATTCCTCTTCATATACATCTGGACCAACTGCTTTTTCTACACATTTTTGTAGGCTGACTCCATTAAAATGTTAATTGTTTCCTGTAAACACTGTCTGTCAATCAGTGCTGTTCAAGTCATACTTCAGGGGTCAGTTTTATAGAACATTTGTTTTTATATTTATCATCTGGGCTTTGAGTCAGTTAGGAAACAAACAAGTAACCATATATTTTTGTATATACACTGCTCAAAAAAATAAATGGAACACTTAAACAACACAATGTAACTCCAAGTCAATCACACAATCAAACTGTCCACTTAGGAAGCAACACTGATTGACAATACATTTCACATGCTGTTGTGCAAATGGAATAGACAACAGGTGGAAATTATAGGCAATTAGCAAGACACCCCCAATAAAGGAGTGGTTCTGCAGGTGGTGACCACAGACCACTTCTCAGTTCCTATGCTTCCTGGCTGATGTTTTGGTCACTTTTGAATGCTGGCGGTGCTTTCACTCTAGTGGTAGCATGAGACAGAGTCTACAACCCACACAAGTGGCTCAGGTAGTGCAGCTCATCCAGGATGGCACATCAATGCGAGCTGTGTCTGTCAGCGTAGTGTCCAGAGCATGGAGGCGCTACCATTAGACAGGCCAGTACATCAGGAGACGTGGAGGAGGCCGTAGGAGGGCAACAACCCAGCAGCAGGACCGCTACCTCCGCCTTTGTGCAAGGAGGAGCAGGAGGAGCACTGCCAGAGCCCTGCAAAATGACCTCCAGCAGGCCACAAATGTGCATGTGTCTGCTCAAACGGTCAGAAACAGACTCCATGAGGGTGGTATGAGGGCCCGACGTCCACAGGTGGGGGTTGTGCTTACAGCCCAACACCGTGCAGGACGTTTGGCATTTGCCAGAGAACACCAAGATTGGCAAATTCGCCACTGGCGCCCTGTGCTCTTCACAGATGAAAGCAGGTTCACACTGAGCACATGTGACAGACGTGACAGAGTCTGGAGACGCCGTGGAGAACGTTCTGCTGCCTGCAACATCCTCCAGCATGACCGGTTTGGCGGTGGGTCAGTCATGGTGTGGGGTGGCATTTCTTTGGGGGGCCGCAAAGCCCTCCATGTGCTCGCCAGAGGTACCGAGATGAGATCCTCAGACCCCTTGTGAGACCATATGCTGGTGCGGTTGGCCCTGGGTTCCTCCTAATGCAAGACAATGCTAGACCTCATGTGGCTGGAGTGTGTCAGCAGTTCCTGCAAGAGGAAGGCATTGATGCTATGGACTGGCCCGCCCGTTCCCCAGACCTGAATCCAATTGAGCCCATCTGGGACATCATGTCTCGCTCCATCCACCAACGCCACGTTGCACCACAGACTGTCCAGGAGTTGGCGGATGCTTTAGTCCAGGTCTGGGAGGAGATCCCTCAGGAGACCATCCGCCACCTCATCAGGAGCATGCCCAGGCGTTGTAGGGAGGTCATACAGGCACGTGGAGGCCACACACACTACTGAGCCTCATTTTGACTTGTTTTAAGGACATTACATCAAAGTTGGATCAGCCTGTAGTGTGGTTTTCCACTTTAATTTTGAGTGTGACTCCAAATCCAGACCTCCATGGGTTGATAAATTTGATTTCCATTGATAATTTGTGTGTGATTTTGTTGTCAGCACATTCAACTATGTAAAGAAAAAAGTATTTAATAAGATTATTTCATTCATTCAGATCTAGGATGTGTTATTTTAGTGTTCCCTTTATTTTTTTCAGCAGTGTATATATATTTTTTAAAGCTATGTATGCTTCATTGCAGACATGCATATACATCATATATACATCACTTTTTAATGCAAGAGATCAACATTGTCAGTCTAGTGTAGTTAATATGTTGACTGCTTCAGCACACTCCGAGAGTGTGACAGGGCGAGAGTCTGCCCGGTCTGTATGTGTACTGCCCTGCTTCTGCGATTCTGGTAGCTGATGGAGGTAGTCACATAGTAAAGACCTCACCGCCTCGCCATTGGAGTCATCCAGACATGCAGGAGCTAGGTCGCACGGCTGGGAAAGGCTTTGGCTCGTCTCTTCAAGCCACTTCTCCATAAAGGGATCATTATTCATCTCGCACATATTATGTAGAATGCAGCATGCCTGAGTCATCACAGGGATCAGGGCAGCATTGCTGTTGTTGCGCTTTAAGCACTGCCAGCGGGCTTTCAGGCGACGAAAGGTACCCTCAATAGGGGTCCGTGCATGGCTCAGCTGAGTATTAAATGTATGTTGCTGAGGTGTTAGTTGAGGTGACTCTGGATAACATTTGAGCAGCCAGCTCTGCAAAGGGAAGGCTGCATCACCCAACAGCACATAGCCAAGAGGTTGGCCCATGAGTTTGTGAAGTGTCTTTGGTGACAGTCCCCCTTCTCTCGCCAACATCCATAGTTCAGAGCCCTGCAGTATGGTTGCATCATCAGTGCTGCCTGGAAAGCCTACACGGACGTCCCAGAATTGACCATGTCCATTCACAACTCCCTGCAACACCGTGGAGGGCCATCCTTTGCTGTTCCAGCCATCACTGGTTTGGCTTTGAGATTTCACAGAAACGTGAAGGGAATCAATGACACCCACACAATGAGGGAAACCCCACTGTGTGTTGAACGCAGCAGCAATTTCCTCCAGCTCCTGTTCACTTGGCTGATGAATGAAGAGTGGCTTCAGCACTGTCACAATGATATTGCATATGTCTCGTACACATTTGATTACTGTGGTGCTGCTCGTGCCAAGTAGGTCACCGATAGAGAGATAGTCCAAGTTGGTGGCCAACCGTAATATAACCATTGCCACACGTTTCTCCAGGGAGACATGACAGGTAGGGTCTTTTACTTCAGGTCTGAGCTTGTCACAGAGTTGGTCAAATGTGTCCTTGCTCAGATGGAATGTGTTGAGCCAGTCTTGAGGCTGGAACTCCGTAGTCACAACCCTCTCCCACCAGTCTGATTTAGGCTCTGCAGGTGAGTAATGTCTCGTGGGTGAGGGTCTTAAGGGTGAGGATGGTGTTGAAGGTGAGCTTGGTGGTGGCTGAAACTAGAAAAGGTATAGCAGTTATATATATTTCAATTACCACTTTTTACTCATTGAAAAACTGTTAAAGTTGGGATGTTTGAATCACCTAGGCTATTTTATTATCTTTGAAATACTGCATGTGTTCTCTTGATACACACACTTTACTTTATGTCAGGTTGATTCCACATCAAATTGTTACTTACTGTATGTGCAAGCCTCTTCATTTTTTTGAGGATATACATTCTATGTCTGATATGCCGTTGGATTTCCATCTGTTTATCCATGATGGCTTTCCTAATCTTTTCTCTACGCCTCATGGACAGATACAAAAGCCTCGACCGCCGTTCCACAACAGCTTTCTTCATAGAACTCTCCATGGCTCTTTGTGTCGAATCTAGCTACAGCTGCATTAAAATGGAAACATGCATGCAGCTAGCTGCTATGTTTTCAAGCTCACCTTGAGCTAGATAAGCAGAGCCATGTATTAAGATAAATAACGTTACATGGCTCTGGTTATCAGTATTTTTGGCGAAACTCTATGCTTGCTTGCTAGCTAGCTAACCTGTGTATACTGTTAGCAAAGGAAATAGCTAACTAGCTACGTTAACTGTAACGTTGGTTAGATAACCTAACAACATAGATTATGTGCGTTTTCAGAATTCACAAACGAACGTTAGCTAGCTGCAGCCTTCTTCTCCTGTGGCAACAACGTGTGACTTCAGTGTTTTGATTTGAACAGCTTCGCTACGTAAGCATTTCCCACAATGCATTGCAATTTTGTCAATAACATTTTATGCTAGCCAGCTAACTAACTAGCACACAGAGCTATCACCTAGCTTTTACTTCATTCATTCTACATTATTGCTCTTCAGTTGCTCGTGAAGAAGAGAAAAAGTATACTGCTGTGTCCTGACACCTGCACTCGATTTAAAAATATTACTTCAGTGCCCAAGGCAATGTGTGTGGTATTTGGTAGCTTAGCAGAGTTAGCTTAGATTGGTTAGCTTAGCTTGCTAACGTTACCTAGCAGCTGGGGAGGCTCCCTGTCTACTCTTCCGGACTTTAGTGAAGTTAGCTAGCTATCTGTGGATTAGTGACATGTCATCGACGTAGACTGAACCCTCGGTTCTTTGGTGGTGTTGTTTCTGTTAACTTGGTAAAATGTTTTACCTGGTATGCAAAGTGCAGAGGATCAGTGCCAGCAGTAGACTGCTCTTTTAACTGTGTGACTTTCCAATCAAGATCCAGCCAGCGAGGCACTACCACTATGGACCAAGAGTATCAGCGTCGCCTGCTTCGCCAGATCAACATTCAGAACGAAAACACCAGCCCCATTGTGAGTCCTCATTCTCACACAACTCTCGTTTTTATTACATTACTGGGAACATTTCTGAAGTGGTATTAAAGGGAAGGTGTGTCTCAGCTAACCAAAGTGGTGCAAAGATGACCATACTAATAGGATAACAATGTTATTTAAAAAGGGCACTGGCACTTGTTGGTTCTCCATTTACCGGTCATGATTCATCATGTTGTCATTGTACAGAAGGTGACAGAGGTGATGCGCAACCTGACGCTGAACAACTCCCCAATGTCCTCTCCCAGTAAGCATGGTGACAGGTTCATCCCATCCCGTGCAGGGGCCAACTGGAGCATCAACTTCCACAGGATCAATGTATATGTCACTTAAACCTCTTTAATACCCTATGAATTATGATGCATTACCTCACTATAGCTTAATTTGACACATTTAGTCAGCTCATGGAGAAATGTTTATGTGATCTGTGTTTTTAGGAGAATGAGAAATCACCAACTCAGAATAGAAAAACAAAGGATGCGACATCTGATAGCAGCAAAGGTAAGTAACGTGACAAACTATGCCACATCAGAGGAAATTACTAACATTTAAGAACGACCTACATAGTAGTTAATGTAACTGGGGTTCTGTATTAGTGGATGGGCTGGCCTACTCTGCTTTGCTGAAAAATGAGCTGCTCGGAGCAGGCATCGACAAAGTTCAGGACCCCCAGACGGAGGACAGACGGTTGCAGCCCTCCATGCCGGAAAATAGGAGTCTCTTCAGTGTAAGAATGTTTTCCCTACAGAATCTAATTTATTTCCAAGCTACATGGAGTTATTCTGGAGCAAGGTCTGACCCAAATCTTTACCTTTATGTGCAGTACTCTCTCAGTGCTAAGAGCACAACAGATGAGGACAATGGCATCTCTCCCTACTCATTGTCACCTGTCAGTAGCAAAAGGTAAATTAATAAGTTGGTATCTCTGTAAAGATGCAGGGTGGTTACTGTTAACTTCAAATCAATGTTTTTTCATTTGGTTTGTTTTCTTTCTGTGCAGTCAGAAGTTGCTACGGTCACCCAGGAAGCAGACTCGTAAAATCTCAAAGATCCCATTCAAGGTCTTGGATGCTCCAGAACTACAGGATGACTTCTACCTCAACCTTGTGGACTGGTCTGCTTTAAATGTGCTGAGCGTTGGCTTAGGTACATGCGTCTATCTCTGGAGTGCCTGCACCAGCCAGGTATTGCTTGTCTGACTAATACATGTGCATATTATTTAATTACACATGGTGTTCATTTCTATACAAACACTCAGAGAGCATTGATTTGTTTTTCCAGGTGACTCGTCTGTGTGACTTATCAGTGGAGGGAAATTCTGTTACGTCCGTGGGCTGGTCAGAGAGAGTGAGTTCAACTCCATATAATCTGCCGTTTGTAAATACCACCATAACACTTTTTACTTGCTCTAGGTGTTTTTTGTGTGTGTGATTTGCTGACTCCAATGCTGTGCGTTTCTGATTCAGGGTAATCATGTGGCGGTGGGGACTCACAAAGGCTACGTACAGATCTGGGATGCAGCAGCTGGCAAAAAGCTCTTTACACTAGAGGGTCACACTGCTAGAGTTGGTGAGCACTAAGGGAAAAAACACCCTTATGTGGAACTTCCCAATTATAGATGTAGCATACTGGTTGTTCATTTCATCGATCTCTTTCCCCTCACCATTCCAATGTCTGATCTTCCACAGGTGCACTTGCATGGAACGCAGACCAGTTGTCATCAGGTAGTCGAGACCGTATGATCCTGCAGAGGGACATTCGCACACCACCTCTCCAGTCTGAACGCCGGTTGCAGGGTCACCGGCAGGAAGTGTGTGGTCTGAAGTGGAGTACAGACCACCAGCTGCTTGCCTCTGGGGGCAACGACAATAAGGTATAATAGCATATATCATGATTCTGTGTCCAGATCCCTCAGATATGGCTTTTAACATAGTTAGATTAGCCAAGTTTACAACATAACAACCTCACCAACCATGCATGTCTGTTCTGGTTATGGCCTGCATTTCTCTCAGCTGCTTGTGTGGAACCACTCCAGTACGGCACCAGTGCAGCAGTACATGGATCACCTAGCTGCAGTCAAAGCCATCGCCTGGTCCCCCCACCAGCACGGGCTGCTGGCGTCTGGGGGAGGAACGGCTGACCGCTGCATTCGCTTCTGGAACACGCTCACTGCACAGCCACTGCAGTGCATGGACACAGGCTCGCAGGTCTGCAACCTGGCATGGTCGAAACATGCCAATGAACTGGTACGTACCACTCAGTGTTGTGATGGTGATCCTATAACGTTATTTAAACCTTTATGGTCTGATGGCACTTTCCCTTTCTATAGGTCAGCACACATGGTTACTCTCAGAATCAGATCCTGGTGTGGAAATATCCTGCACTCACTCAAGTAGCCAAGCTTACCGGACACTCGTACAGGGTGCTCTACCTGGTAAGTAACATTCAGCTAGACAAACATGTAGCATGAGTGGTCTTCTCGTCAGTCTTGTTTTAATGTTCCTAACCTCCTAATGTTCTGATATTGTCTATCCCCTGCACTATGTAGGCAATGTCTCCTGATGGTGAGGCCATCGTCACAGGGGCTGGTGATGAAACGCTACGCTTCTGGAATCTCTTCAGTAAAACACGGTCAACAAAGGTACTAAAGCGGAGTTGATTTTTCAAATCTGATCTTAAAATTATAGTATATGTCTATATTTTACTTTCTTGTTGTCCTGTGATTTAAGTTACATTTTTTCCTCTTTTATTCAGGAATCTGTGTCAGTTTTAAACCTCTTTACCAGGATAAGATAACGGCAACGCAGGAATAGACTTTAATGATGGAGTGCCTTGAATTCATCACAACATTCATCAACACAATGCAAAATAATGACCCAACATGGACACGACATCTTGTCATGGAAGAGGAAAGAATTGTTTTACTTTATTAATACTTTGCTCAGAAAGAAGTGAAACTGGACCATTTTCAGATAGAAAATAATTAGTCCTCAATGTTTTTATTAGATTGTTGTTCTATTCATGTACACTTCAATTTACAGTTATGCTTTTTCTGTTGGCTTTTTTGTATTCCATGTCTATGTTGAAAGTATGTGTTAAAGGAGCCTTAAAGTACAATGTAGAGAAATTGATCTACAATTTGAGTTGGTGTTATACTCAGGTCTTATTTTTTTGACATTTGAAATGATATATTTGAATGTTATATAGACTGGGGCAAGTTGTATAATGTAATGGGACAATCATGGCAATCCATGGCAGTTGTTTTAAGAAAAACATTTCACTTTTGGAATGAAAAAATAGCCATTAAATGTGTCAACGCACTACATTGAATATAGTAGGGTGGAGTAAACAAAACAGTAAAATGTGAAGTGGGCAGTTAAATTGCTCGAACTCTAGAACAAGATATAACAAGAGTATTGCAAAAGAAATGTCTGGTGTTTTCCTTTCCACACACAGCTGCTCATACATTACATTTTCTGTGATTTTTAAATACACTGAACAAAAATATAAACGCAACAATTTCAAAGACTACTGAGTTACAGTTCATAAGGCAATAAGTTAATTTAAATAAATTCATTATTCCCTAATCTATGGATTTCACATGACTGTGAATAAAGAATTGCATCTGTTGGTGACAGATACCTTTTTTTTTTAAAGAGAGTGGCGTGGGTCAGAAAACCAGTCAGTATCTGGTGTGACCATTTGCCTCGCAGCGCGACATCTCTTTCGCATAGAGTTGATCAGACTGTTGATTGTGGTCCCACTCTTCAATGGCTGTGCGAAGTTGCTGGATATTGGCGGGAACTGGAACACGCTGTCGTACACGTCGATCCAGAGCAGCCCAAACATGCTAAATGGGTGGGACATTTTCAGCTTCCAGGAATTGTGTACAGATCCTTGGGATATGCATTATCATGTTGAAACATGAGGTGATGGTGGCGGATGAATGGCCCTCAGGGTATCGCTGTGCATTCAAGTTGCCATCGATAAAATGCACTTGTGTTCGTTGTCCATAGCTTATGCCTGCCCATACTAAAACCCAGCTGCCACCATGAGGTTGTCTGTTTACATCAGCAAACTGCTCGTCCACACGATGCCATACACGCCATCTGCCCCGTACAGTTGAAACCATGATTCATATGTGAAGAGCACACTTCTCCAGCATTCCAGTGGCCATCGAAGGTGAGCATTTGCCCACTGAAGTCGGTTACGACGACGATCTGCAGTCAGGTCAAGACCCTGGTGAAGACGACGAGCACGCAGATGAGCTTCCCTGAGACGGTTTCTGACATTTTGTGCAGAAATTCTTCGGTTCTGCCTGGTTACACGTGGGCTGCGGTTGTGAGGCCGGGTTGGACATACTGCCAAATTCTTTCAAATGACGTTGGTAGAGAAATTAACATGCAATTCTCTGCCAACAGCTCTGGTGGACATTCCTGCAGTCAGCATGCCAATTGCATACTCCTTCTAAACTTGAGACATCTGTGGCGTTGTGTGACATAACTGCACATTTTAGAGTGGCCTTGTATTGTCCCCAGCACAAGGTGCACCTGTGTAATGATCATGCTGTTTAATCAGCTTCTTGATATGCCACACCTGTCAGGTGAAGGGATTATCTTGGCAAAGGAGAAACACTCACCAACAGGGATGTAAATACGTTTTTGCACAACATTTGAGAGAAATAAGCTTTTTATGCTTATGGAAAATGTCTGGTATCTTTTATATCAGCTTATGAAACATGGGACCAACACTTTACATGTTGTGTTTATATTTTTGTTTAGTATACTTTTGAAATGTGCATCTGTCTTCATGGGCCAATCTAAACAACCTCTGGTTTTGGCCTATTGATTATTATTAGCCGCCGAAATTGTCGCAACCCCTATTACTAGCCTGTTCAACCTCTCTTTCGTAACGTCTGAGATCCCCAGAGATTGGAAAGCTGCCGCGGTCATCCCCCTCTTCAAAGGGGGTGACACTCTAGATCCAAACTGTTACAGACCTATATCCATCCTGCCCTGCCTTTTGAACGTTTTTGAAAGCCAAGTTAACAAACAGATCACCGACCATTTCGAATCCCACCGTACCTTCTCCGCTATGCAATCCGGTTTCCGAGCTGGTCATGGGTGCACCTCAGCCATGCTCAAGGTCCTAAACGATATTATAACCGCGATCGATAATAGACAGTATTGTGCAGCCGTCTTCATCGACCTGGCCAAGGCTTTCGACTCTGTCAACCACTGCATTCTTATTGGCAGACTAAATAGCCTTGGTTTCTCAAATGACTGCCTCGCCTGGTTCACCAACTACTTCTCAGATAGAGTTCAATGTGTCAAATCGAAGGGCCTGTTGTCTGGACCTATGGCAGTCTCTATTGGGGTGCCACAGGGTTCAATTCTTGGGCCGACTCTTTTCACTGTGTATATCAATGATGTCGCTCTTGCTGCTGGTGACTCAGATCCACCTCTACGCAGACGACACCATATTGTATACATCTGGCCCTTCATTGGACACTGTTAACAAACCTCCAAACGAGCTTCAATGCCATACAACACTCCTTCAGTAGCCTCCAACTGCTCTTAAACACTAGTAAAACTAAATGCAAATTATTATTTTTTTGCCAAGTTAACAAACAGATCACCGACCATTTCGAATCCCACCGTACCTTTGCTCTTCAATCGAACACTGCTGGCACCCGCCCACCCAACTTGAATCACTACTCTCGACGGGTCTGACCTAGAGTATGTGGACAACTACAAATACCTAGGTGTCTGGTTAGACTGTAAACTCTCCTTCCAGACTCACATTAAGCATCTCCAATCCAAAATTAAATCTAGAATCGGCTTCCTATTTCGCAACAAAGCCTCCTTCACTCATGCTGCCAAACATGCCCTCGTAAAACGGACTATCCTACCGATCCTTGACTTCGGCGACGTCATTTACAAAATAGCCTCCAACACTCTACTCAGCAAATTGGATGTAGTCTATCACAGTGCCATCCGTTTTGTCACCAAAGCCCCTTATACTACCCACCACTGTGACCTGTACGCTCTTGTTGGCTGGTCCTCACTACATATTAGTCGCCAAACCCACTGGCTCCAGGCCATCTATAAATCACTGCTAGGCAAATCTCCGCCTTATCCTAGCTCATTGGTCACCATAGCAACACCCACCCCTAGTATGCACTCCAGCAGGTATATCTCACTGGTCATCCCCAAAGCCAACACCCCCTTTGGCCGCCATTCCTTCCAGTTCTCTGCTGCCAATGACTGGAACGAACTGCAAAAATCTCTGAAGCTGGAGACTCTTATCTCCCTCACTAACTTTAAGTGTCAGTTGTCAGAGCACCTTACCGATCACTGCACCTGTACACAGCCCTTCTGAAATTAGGCCACTCAACTACCTCATCCCCATATTGTTATTTATTTTGCTCATTTGCACCCCAGTATCTCTATTTGCACATCATCTCTTGCACATCTATCATTCCAGTGTTAATACTAATTGTAATTATTTTGCACTATGGCCTATTTATTGCCTTACCTCCATAACTTGCTACATTTGCACACACTGTATATATAGTTTCTGTTGTATTTTTGTCTTTATGTTTTGTTTTACCCCATATGTAACTCTGTGTTGTTGTTTTTATCGCACTGCTTTGCTTTATCTTGGCCAGGTTGCAGTTGTAAATGAGAACTTGTTCTCAACTGGTTTACCTGGTTAAATAAAGGTGAAATAAAAATAAATAAATAAAATGTTCCATATTGTGCAGTGGATGAAAGCTGCTGTGTCGTGAACTAACACTCGGGCTTGACTTTTTCCCCCTTACTAACTCTGACTACTTTATTGAGGGAAAATGTACTTACTGTGATATGTGGTTGTCCCACCTACCTATTTGAAGATGAACGCACTAACTTTAAGTCGTTCTGGATAAGAGCGTTTGCTAAATCACTGAAATGTAAGTTTCCCATTTGGTGTAACAGTTCCGTATTCATTACGGAAACCGTTTACCGTTTAAGAACCAAACGGAAGCTAAATGAGAGTTCCAATTGGACAAATTCAGGTAGATCTCGCCCCGTTTCTTTCCGTGTGAGAAACGTTTTTCAACAGAATCGGCGTAATGTTGTAGAACGTTACACGTTCTATTTGTCCAATTTCAGAAACGTACGCATACGTCACCCGGATATGCTGCAGAGCGGGAAGTTGAACGGGTGGGAAAATCATAACAAGCGACAAACTGCGCGAAGTAAGACAGCTAACTTTTCTTGCGATCGTTTTGACACTCATACACTTGGAAACAAATCTACTTCGCCATCGTACTATTACAGCCACCTGTCAAGCTAAAATGTACTTGCTAGTATTCGTTTTTTGCGAGCATTATTGAGCTGGATATAGCTAGCTAAACGCCTCACTTGTTTTGGCTAGGAAGGATGGGAGACAGGACCCTGCTGCGGGAAGTTAAGCGGTGGGCGGTTGAAGAATTTAATATACCAGCCCAAAGTCTCCCAAACGACAACTACTTTAAAACGTGCGTAACGTCATTCATAAATGTCCTATTTAACGTACATGCACCTTTCTTTGGCCTTGTTGAACTATTCCTTTTTGTCTTGGTAGCAATTCTAACTACAGTCTTGCATAATGCATATCGGCAGTTGCAGACTAATTAAAACGAATTTGTCCCAACATTGAGTTAACCCAAGTAACGTTAAGTATATTGATGTTTGTTTTGATTCAGGTTATGTGTTGGCCCAGGTGCCTCTATATGGAGATATGTCACACAACATATTTTCAATCAGAGGTGGGTATGCAGACTTATTTTGTTGTACTTCCTAGTGTTTCTATCAATTATGTGTAGTAGCTAGGTCAACTATTGTCGTTTTGTCCTAATACGTTTGTTCTTCCAATATCTTCGTATAATTCCTTTCTCATTGCAGGAATGTAAGGGTTATGCGTGGAAATCTCCAATGGTATCCTTTATTTTTGGTGTCTTTGAGTTATCTACAACTGGGGTCATTTCATTGTCTCTTGATAGGATAACTGCCTAATTTCTCTGACACGAATATGACACACAGGTTTTGTTGTATGTACAGTTGTACAAGCCTTGACATTGATCTCTCAGGTACAAAGTTCTGCAAGATAAGGAGGTACAACCATATTTCTCTAAACAAATGTCTAGATAGTTTGATATAGTCTTAAAAATGTGATACTGTAGCTATGTGTTAGCATTATGTTTTCTGTGCGCTCATTCTTTCTTTTACATTATTGTATGTATTTGTTTGCAGTTGAAACAGGTAGTGGGGCAGAGTGATGCTGCTAAGCGGTTTGAGCTTCAGGAGCAGATAGAGGAGCTGAGAGCAGAACTAAACCACCTGGACTCTCAAATCAATGGGACTGAAGCACAGCTAGTTACTGAGGGTGAGCATTTTACCAAATATATCATTTCTTTCCACATACCACATCCTAAAATGTGCTAGGTCTGTATATGTTGATGTCCTCTTTCGCCTTGACGTGTTGTACTCTGTCATCTCTTTGTATTGAGTAGAGGAGTCCATTAACCGGAGCTGGGAGATGGTGGAGGAGAACCAACGCAGGGAGCTCCTTTTACAGGCTTTTAAGCAGCGCTGCATGAAGGAGCGACACTCTCTCTCAGAGGATACCTGCAAGATCATTGGGCACTACCAGGTTCTGGAGCAGCTCTCTAGGTGTGCTTGCTAGAGCCTCTGCCGTTCACCATTACCATTTCTTACCACACTTCCACATGCATTTGACGCCTCAAGCCAAGCCCAAATCCATTCTTTACTTTTGGTGTGTTTTGCAGGAAGGCAGAGGTGGAGGTGGTGTTTGGAAATCAAACCTCCAATAGCAGTGGGGACCATCTCAACTCAACAGGAGCAGAGCCTCAGGTTCTGGTAAGTGCTTTTACTATATTCTGTTAGTTATATGATAGTCTTTGAAGTGATGGTTTTGCATTTTACTGGTCTTGTTTGTTTCCCCCCTTAGCGTAACGTCAGAGAGCTGTGTGATGAAAGACTCCACTTCTTCCAGTCTTTACAAGAGAGTGAACTGAAGATTACATCATCCATTGGCACACAGTAAGAATTATCAGATGGTTTTATATTGGAAACGGAGTCATCTATGAGATACTTCTATTGCTAAATCATCATTGTCTCTCTCTCTTCAGCTTGACATGTGAACAGAGAACTGCAGTATTTCAGCATTGGTTAAGTGCTGTGGAGGTAAGTTGCATTGTTTGCACCTAGTTAGTTACATCATGGTCTATTTCATATTTTCTTCATTTGAGTGAGAATCATATTGGTTTTTTTCCATCTCATCAGGACTTGTTACAATGCTATCCTCCAAACCAAGTGCTGTCAGCCTTGCAGTACCTGGCCTTGGGACAGGAAATGACATTGGAGGAGATGCTTGCCTCTTTGGATGTGGCTCGTGATGTTGCTGCATTACGGTAAATGTTTTTTTTGTTTGTATTTTACATTTTTACATTGACATTTTAGTCATTTAGCAGATGCTCTTATCCAGAGCAACTTACAGTTAGTGAATGCATACATGTTTTTTTGTTGTTTTCATACTGGCCCCCCGTGGGAAACGAACCCACATCCCTGCCGGACAAACCCTCCCCTACCTTGGACGACGCTGGACCAATTGTGCGCCGCCCAAGTCTCCCAGTAGCGGCAGAGCCAGGACTCAAACCAGGATCTCTAGTGGCACAGCGCCTTAGACCACTGCGCCACTCGGGAGTTACCCCCTTTATCTCCACAATTTCGATCTTGTCTCATCACTGCAACAGGCTCGGGAGGCGAAGGTCGAGTCATGCGTCCTCCGAAACATGACCCTCCAAACCGCGCTTCTTAACACCCGCCCGCTTAACCCAGAAGCCAGCCGCACCAATGTGTCGGAGGAAACACTGTTCAACTGACGACCGAGGTCAGCCTGCAGGTGCCCGGGCCCGCCACAAGGAGTCGCTAGAGCGCGATGAGCCAAATTAAGCCCCCCCGGCCAAACCCTCCCCTAACCCGGACTACGCTGGGCCAATTGTGCGCCACCCAATGGGACTCCCGATCACGGCCGGTGGTGATACAGCCCGGGATCGAACCCGGGTCTGTAGTTACGCCTCTAGCACTGCGATGCAGTGCCTTAGACCGCTGCACCACTCGGAAGGCTGGTAAATGGTTAAATTGATAAGGAAGTTAGCTGGACAAAAATAACTGCATGGATTTGAATTATAGGGGCAAATGTATCTGTTTTTATTTTAGGTTTCGCTACGAGAGTAATCACATGCTCGACATCTCAAAAGAAGAGGAAGAGCTACCACCCGTTAAGAGTCTTTTACAGGTGCTTTACACATGTTTCAGTTTACACTAAAACACCAACATGGGGCCAAGACACTGCATAGGCTGGAACAGTAATATCTGTGTCTGATCTGCAGTCAGCCTGGGAGGAGGTAGAACAAAGTCTGATGGAACTGGCTCAGACGCGGTCACGAATTCAACAGCTCAAGACCCAGCTTCATGCCCGAAAGAAAGAAGCACAGTTGGAGCTGATTGGTGGGGAATCTCAAACTGAAGCCTTGTCACGGTAAGTCTGCACTACAGATTGGCTTCTTCCACAACATTTCCATAACATAAATGAACATGCTCAGCCTCTAAAGTAGTCATGTCAATTCATCAAAATACTCTAGTTTGTTGTCTGTATCTGTTGTTTGTGATGCTCTCTACTCTTTCCCAGTTTAAAACCTATTTTCTCCCATGTTTCCATCCTTCCCAGGTCAGTGTTTAAGCTGGAGATGCATTGTGTGATTCAGGCAGCAGTGCGAGCTGGTGTGCAGGACCAGTGTGTTCAAATGGAGCAGCATGCCAGAGACCGACAGGAGGCCCTGCGCAACCTGCGGAGCCAATGGCAAAGCATCATGGACTTCAGACAGCTTGGGGTAAGGAAACCTGCCATCATTCAAAAAAATGTGCAGTCTCTTTTTACTTTTGTGTCTTCCACACACACCACAGCATTTCACCACTTGCCACACATTTACCTAAATAAGTGTGACACACTTTTGTCATGTTTTTATTTATAGGATGTCAGGCAGGAACAGATAAGAGGTCTGATCAAGGGGAACTCGACAGCTAAGACTGAACTGACTCGCGTGCACAAGGAGGTAGGCCCATTCTATGCTGCTGTGTACTGTAATGCAGACTGTGTAAACAGTGGCCATCTAACTTGACCTTTTCTTCTCTCCTGTCCGACCTAAGATTGGACAGTTTGTCCAGGGAAGGCTGGCTCCCCAGTTTGCTGAAGTTCTTTCGGCAGCCAATGGGCTTCGCAACTCTGTGTCCCAGGAGGCCAGACAGTTTGGAAATGTGTCACTATTGACACTTGACCGCAGGATCATTGAAGGGTAAGAGCTTCCTATTTGTTGGTGTTTGATGGGTAGTTGAGTTATCCTTCTAATCATTATTTGGTCTGGATGAGAAAAAATGCTCAAAGGGACATTTTTCAGATGGTTAAGTTTTGTCAACTGCTATATATTTCAGCGAGCAGAGAATTCCAGCAGCGTGGTTGTCTATACATCGCTTGCATTCCTTGCCCTTCCACAATCTGTGTCAAAGCCTGGCTTTCCCAATGTATAGGGTGAGTCCCAGCAGATTATTCCATGACCATTTATGCACCTAGTGGTTTGCTTCTTGCTCTTATCCTCTTGTTTAATTACGTGTTGTCTATTTTGTCCCTCTTTATGATTCTCTGCCAGGCCCCTGAGGAACTGTACACCCAAGCGCTATCCCAGCATCTGGAGCTTCGCTTTTTGCGTCGTTTGCTGCAATTGCACTCCTCCTCTTTAGCAAATGTAGAGAAGCATGGAGCGCAGCTACCTGCACCTGACCAACAAGGTACAGATCTTCTATAGCGTTCATAAGATGCCAATCAAACCGTATCACTCCTCTTTACCTGGTTAACCAAAGGCAGATTATGCCATGTTACATGTTTGATATCTTTATCTCTCATTCATCTCCCTTTTATGTATTCCTCCTTAGCCCTCCTGCTACGTGTACTGGAGGAAGACAAGGACCTGCTTAAGTCTTTGTTGCCCAGGGTTCGGGAGCTTACCCAGCGCTGCTCACAGGGCCTTTCGTATGGGAATCAGGTCAAGACTGCCATTTCCCATTGGTAAGTGCTACCATCAACACTTTCTCCCATATAGCTCTCTTACCCGTATTGAACCTCCATATTATTCACCAGCTAGACTATTGACAATTCACTTTTCTCTTCTGTGTTCTTTCTGTGCAGGTGGGATCAGCCTGCTCAGTTTGCTCTGCCTGACATACGCAAGGGGGGACTGACTTTTCAGCAGTGGCTACAGAGGTGGAAATTTGCAGCTAAGGCTTCTTGATGAGCTCCCTAGAAAATAAAGACAAAACTGAAGTGCATAGATACCCAGCAAACGGGACGTCCTAAGGATGTCCAGGGGACCATGAAACAACCTCCTGACGTTCCGGTGACGTCCTAACAACTCATTTATGTTCGCAGGGTATGCACCAAGGTTAATTTTAGAGAACAATACGGTTCTTTGTAGTACTAAAACTACAATTTTATTCCCACTGACATTAATTTACAATATTGTTTGTTTCTCACATCTCCTTTTTGCTAAACATGCCATTCAATGTGTATCACACGTAAGTTGCTATTGTCTTTATGCCATTAAATTAACTTTGCCTGCACCTTATGTTTGTTTTAATGAGCTTGACGGTTAATCTCAATCACAAATGTAATGCTATTTGACCAAGACAGTTGCATTAGTAGTAATCCATATGACCATATCATTGACAATACAGACAAATCATTTTTTTTGTGGATAGAGGAATAGATTGTTGAAATAAATGTGTTCCGTATAGGACCACTTTGTTCATGGTGTGGTTTTGCTATGTCTGTGGGCTGTACATTTTAGTCATTTAGCAGACGCTCTTATCCAGAGTGAGTGCATACATTTTCATACTGGCCCCCGTGGGAAACGAACCCACAACCCTGTCATTGCAAGCGCCATGCTCTACCAACTGAGCTACAGGGGACTAGTTGTATGAGTAATACTAATATCCTGTGTTGTTATAGGCAACTAGCTATATTCAGGACTTGTTCTTGACATGGAATGGTCTTCTGTGTGATTCGCATTGTTTGACTAATTTTATGGCACGCCCTGTACTTTCCTTCCCGGTTGATCCTTTGTTGATGAGAGGCAGGCAGTCAAATAATGACATTGCTCACACCGGTCATATCTCGAACTTTGCAAGGGGACGCTTTCGTAAAAATATGCCAATTCTACGTGCAATGTGGACACACTTATGTACAAATTTGTAATCTAGTCTGGGAAAGAAGGTGTGAAAATTGAACAAGGACTGTACTGTTGTAGTGAACGATGATGCAGAACAATCCCGTGCGCTGACTCGAGTTATGCTACGTTTATAACCAAGTGGGAAGGTGGTCTTTACCTCATTCAACTGGGGAAAAACCACATGAACGACCCTCCCAACTGGTAATTACTAGTAGGAAACTAGTCTATCATCCCTGAGTTCCGGCTTCTCCCACATACTTACTTCTGAAGTCACCCTATAAGGAAATTATCTCGATAACAGCATTTTCAGCAGTTGAATGTAACAAACATAAAAAGCAATCTCTTTTTTTTAAACTACATAATTTGTTTACCAGCATGATAGCTGTACTCTTTGTTTATGGTTGAAGTAGCTTGTTGGCCATTAGCCAATCTGCATTTCTCAACGAGTTCAAGTCATGTGAATTCATCCAATTGGTAATTTCCTTCCCACTTGGTTATGAACGCAGCATTATGAAGCCGACTCCACCCCTTTCTCCATGCGTCTGCGCACTGATCAACTGTGCTTCCGGATGCCAAGATTGAGCAAGAGTGACTGCACAGCTGCCGCCGAATTTAAAGAGACAGGCAATCGTTTATTTAAAATAACAATCAGCAACCATTGTCTCAAAGCTTGTTTTAAGAGGCTTCACTCTGACATAGCGTACCATTTGTAGTCAATCGTTGGACCAATAATGGCGTTTAATCAAAGTCGCATCGAGTATTAGCGTATCGTCATAGCTAAGTTACCTGGTTGGATTTTCGCTCTTTTGCTTGCTGGCTAATGTTAGCCAACTAAGCGTTGCTAGCTGGTTTCCCGACGAAGAGCAAGATTTGTCGGATAGCCAACAACCATATACCGAAGCTTATAATCAAGTAGTAGTGGCTACTATATCGCCGGGATAATGGCGAAAATCCAGGCACACAGCAACACGAAGCAAATAAACCAAATTCAAGACAAGGCCTATGTTGTACAAAAACAAGTGCAACAACAGCACTTTCAGAAACTGAAGGTAAGATACGGTAACAAAAATGGAAAAGTCTTCCTCAGAACCATTTTGTGTTCGTCAGATATTGGCCATCTCTCGATGCTAACGAGTTAGCTGGCTAGCTAATCATAAGGGTTCTGATTGGAATGTTACTAGCTAGCTAACGTTAGCGTTTGTTGTCGCATGCATGCACAGGACTTCAGTGGAGGTTAGCTAACGCCAGCTAACTTCGGTTCTCCAATTGCGTTAAACGTGATTTTAGAAATGAGTCACTGGGTCATCCAAATACAGCCTAGTAGGACATCATGTTAGTTATCCATCTAGTTGCTTTGGCTGGCTAGAAGCTACCTAGTTTCGATTGTCAGATAACTTCGGACATCCGAAGTTCCTTGTTCACCTTCTCTGCCCACACTGCCAGGCAGAACAAAGTCAAACGTGCGTTACCTAGAATGGGATGGTGTTTGTTGGCACAAAATGGGAGACCTGTCTTTGCTATTTTGTAATCCGACGTCGACAGTTAGCCAACATACTCCTCTGTTCACTCACTATGTTATGAACATAATGGTATATTTAGAAAACCCTAACGTTAGATATTGTTTATTCAGGCGTATTCCTTGTTTTCCACACAGCACACAGAACCATCGAATTTGTTAGCTAGCTAACCATACAGTTTACGTTTTCCTAGGTGACCAGATTTTAGCTACGTTAATGTATCAAAGACGAAGGTGTTTAGATGTGTGATGTATAGTAAGCCTATTTTTATTTATTTAAAAAAAATCTTGCTCAGCCTAGTTTATCTGCCTATTATTTGCAGTGTAGCTTAAAATAATACTGGTAGATGGTTGGATAGCTAGCTAAACGAGTTATAGTCAAAACATGCAATGTTATTCAGCTAATGACTGCATTGAGAAGCAACATGATTGATTTGCCCTTGTGATTGTGAATGTGTAATAACAGTGATGACACACACACTATATTCTTTGTTGATGATCTGGCGGTAATCTAGAGTGGGCCCCTTAATTTCTTGAATTTTATGGAGAGGGAGAAATACAATTTGATAATGCTCTAATGAATTTTCATTTGGTTCCACACCATTATCTTTACCCTCAGGTTGAAGATGCCCTATCATACCTGGACCAAGTGAAAATACGATTTGGGAATGACCCTGGAATATACAACAAATTTCTTGACATAATGAAAGAATTTAAATCACAAAGGTATTGAGTTTCCCTTTCCCATTTCTTGAAAAGTGACTAACTTCAATAGTATAAAAGCATCTATCTTAAAGGGCCAATGCAACCATTTTTATATTAATATCAAATAATTTTTGGGTACCAATTACGTACCTTACTGTAATATATTTCCATTAAAACGGGCAAAAAACTTTCTTAAGTAAGCGTTTTGCTAGGACTGTCTGGGAGTGGTCTGAGTGGGGAGGGGGAAACTGAAAACTAGCTGTTATTGGCAGAGAGGTTTGGAACTCTTTTTGTTATTGATCTATTAACCGATTTATCCCATGGTGATACCACCATGGAAAGCCGAAACTCCCGCTCATGGAAACCTGCTGATTACAAGGTCCTGTGTAGATTGTATTTTCAACCAGCAACTATCAGGAAATAACACTGATCAAATGTTTTCACACTTTTACTGTGTTAGTTTAATCAGTTTTTGTACAATATGAATACAACACAGGAAAAACACAATTTTGACTTCACTGAGCCTTTTAAATGTGTTGAAAAGCAGATGTTCTTAATGCCATCTCATTTAAGGTCACTTCCTCTGTCCCTATAAAATTTCACAAAAATCTTTCTCTCCTCCTTCATAGCATTGACACACCGGGTGTTATAAACCGTGTGTCTCAGCTCTTCCACGGACACCCGGACCTTGTCTTAGGATTCAATGCCTTCCTGCCCCCAGGATATCGGATAGAGATTCCCAAGAATGGAGTGGTTTTCCTTCAGTCCCCTTTCTCTGCCCAGGTGGGTCACTATAAATGTGTATTGATTGGGTTTCCAGACAATCATAATACTGGCTGCCTCTGCACAACAATTTGTGTAACCCAGTTTTATGAATCAATATCCACACAAAGTACTGGTAGTGGGCCTATATATAAATAGAGTTTGCCACAACTTTTCCACCGGAGCATACCACATGGTCACACACAAAGGTGCTCTTAAGATGCATGTTGTGAAGTTAATTTATGATAAACGTAAGTGCCACCTTTTCTTTGGTAGGTCTCCCCAGGCCAGGGGAAGAGTATTGCAAGCCCTGCTGTGAGTGCCACTGGCTCATCTGTTGCTGAAGCTGGGTCTGCCCAAAGTGAAGCTGTGGCATCGCCTGAAAGCATCTCCTCGTCCTCTGGACCCCCAGAGCCTCCCAGTAGACTGTCCCTGCCACTCCCCAGCAGAGAGAGCCAGTCCCAGCCACAGTCCTCCTCAGTGTCCCCCCCTGCCTCGGAGCCCAGCCCAGTAGAATTTGACAGTGCTATCAGCTATGTCAACAAGATAAAAAACCGCTTCTTAGACCATCCAGAGATCTACAGATCCTTCCTTGAGATACTACATACTTACCAGGTACACTGTGTCATCAATATGGTAATTAATTTGTTTTTCTGTCAATTGAAAACAACATATTTGATTGATGTCTGCTTAAAGTGAAGTTGTTTGCTAGCATCTAGGTCAAGGCCACTTGAAATTGTTGCAGATGAGTGTGTATCCTATCACAGTTACTCAGATGGAACAACCGTCTGTTTTTGTGTTTTCAGAAGGAGCAGCTTGAGGTCAAGGAGAGCCGGGGTCGTAGTAGTAATGGGATGACAGAGGATGAAGTTTTCTCAAAAGTGGCCAGCCTCTTCAAAGGCCAAGAGGACTTATTGGCTGAGTTTGGACAGTTCTTACCAGATGCTAAGAGATCATTGGTTAGTATTTTCCCCTTCTTTCTGAGAACGTTACCTGTCCATGGTCATTATGTTTGATCAGTTGACTTTCAGTGCCATTTGTGTTGCTATATCTAACTATCAGTTCTGTGACCTTTCAGTTCACTGGCAGCTCCCTGACAGGGAAAGACCAACTGAAGAGGGCAGAGGACGAGGACATGAGCAAACAGAGCAAGAAGAGATCCAGGCCCATGCTGCTGCCGCACATGACACCACTGCTCAAGGTTTGGACTTAATCACACATTTTATATGCTTTAGCATTTTCCTAGAAGACCTTTACTGTATGTGATTGGTTATGGTTTGGTTATTTTAGAAAAAGATGAAGTTTTCGTGCTCCAAAGACCAGTCCTTTGCCTCAGTTGGGAAGCATGGAGTCTTGCGGGAGTTCACCTTTTTTGACAAGGTAAAGTGTCAGTGTTGGAATGATTCCATAATGTTTTGGCTCTGACAGACATGAAATCCTTGGTCACAAATGATGAAAATGTTTTGATTCGTTACAGGTTCGCCGTTTCTTCAAGAGCCAGGAGGTGTATGAAAACTTCCTCCGCTGCATTGCTTTGTTTAACCAGGAAGTGGTTTCGGGAGCAGAGCTGCTGCAGCTTGTCACCCCCTTTCTGGGGTAAGTGGACCGTGGGAGCTTGCATTGGACCATGGGAGCTTTCAAAGGGAACAGTCACTGATGTCTTCCGGAGTAAATAAATGCATTCTGATATTTTTGTACTGTATGAAGGGTAATATGTTTTGCCAAGTCTCCTCTTGAGCCATTCATTCATTTGTACATGTTGATTATTTCCTCCAGGAAGTTTCCAGAGCTATATACCCAGTTCAAGTCATTTCTGGGGGACAAAGAGCTCTCTCATTCAATGTCTGGCCTGTCAGACCGCTACATGGAAGGAGGTGGGGGCAGGGAGGTCGACTATGCATCTTGCAAGCGCCTGGGATCCAGCTACAGAGCACTACCCAAGACTTACCAGCAGCCCAAGTGCAGTGGTCGCACTGCCATCTGCAAAGAGGTCTGCATAAATTAAATAAGTTCTGTTTTTTAAGATTTGCCATTTCAGCACTGATTTTTAGTCCAAGTTCATAGCATTTTTTGAGTCTGGTAGTGGATGACAGAAAATAGTTGTCTGAAGGCTAGATATATGGCCTTGACAGGGACTACTATTGCTCCAGTAGCTGTGAATCTACATCCATACAAGTTTTGTTTGTCAGTGCATGCCAGTTCTTAGTTATTTTCCCCCCACATTCTTTTAGAGTTCAGCTTGACCAATGTTTAGTTGGAGCTTTTAACTTGATATCTGTGTCAGAGAGTGAGGATAAGGTATTGGTAACGACCAATCAGAATTGAGCATGTTATTATTATGTATTTTTCCCCGACACTAATTGCTTCTGGTTGACTTTAATGATAATATTATTAGTTGTATGGGTATTGAAAGTGAAACCAAACGGGTGTTGAAGTCCTGCCTTCCTGCATTTACAGGTGCTGAATGACACCTGGGTTTCCTTCCCCTCATGGTCGGAGGACTCTACGTTTGCAAGCTCTAAGAAAACCCCATATGAGGAGCAGCTTCATCGCTGTGAGGACGAGAGGTTTGAAGTAAGCAAGCTGAGATATCAGTATGAAAAATGTATGCACTCATTAACTGTAAGTCGCTCTGGATAAGAGCGTCTGCTAAATGACGTAAATGTAATATCAGAACTACTATTACTACAGCCACCAACTATATACATACAGACTGTTCTCCCTCATCTACCCAGACCATCACTCTGCAGAATCATTTAGATGAACATGTTCCAGAATGATTGCTAATGGTTATTTTCCTGTTTCCTCAAGTTGGATGTGGTCCTGGAGACCAACCTGGCCACCATCCGGGTCCTGGAGAGCGTTCAGAAGAAACTGTCCCGTCTGTCGCCTGAGGACCAGGACCGGTTCCGTCTGGACGACTGTCTGGGTGGCACCTCTGAGGTCATCCAGCGCCGAGCCGTCTACCGTATCTATGGCGACAAGGCCCCTGAGATTATAGAGGGGCTGAAGAGGAGCCCTGCTACTGCTGTGCCTGTGGTGCTCAAGAGGTCAGAGTGCACACACAAACCACACACACATGCAGGGATTTAACTAAGATACTTGGCCAATGTGAATCTAGCTGTGTGTTAATTCTCCTATGTCCTCTCTGCTGTGTCTGTAGATTGAAAGCGAAGGAGGAGGAGTGGAGAGAAGCCCAGCAGGGATTCAACAAGATCTGGAGGGAGCAGTATGAGAAGGCCTACCTCAAGTCCCTGGACCACCAGGGGGTCAACTTCAAGCAGAATGACATGAAGGCCCTCCGATCCAAGAGCCTGCTCAATGAGATTGAAAGTGTTTATGATGAGGTGAGTACTCCGATGTCAATTCAATCTACTTTCTTTGTATTCACCCAACTGATAAATCAAATGTTCTTAGCACAGGAGAACATCTCCTTTCTATGTGTCTAACATGTCTGTCCCCCTCAGCGTCAGGAGCAGAGCACAGAGGAGGGGGGCGTGGGCCAGCAGGGGCGTGACGGGAGCAGCGGTGCAGTGGTCAGCGAGCCACACATGGTGTTCACCTACGAGGACAAGCAGATCCTGGAGGACGCCGCCTCCCTCATCATCTACCACGTCAAACGCCAGCCCACCATCCACAAGGACGACAAGGACCACATCAAGCGCATCATCCAGCACTTTGTCCCTGACCTCTTCTTCTCCCGCCGCGGCGAGCTCAGCGAGACGGACGAGTGGACGGACGAGGAGGCCGAGGTGGAGGAGGGAGGAGACCGGGGAGGAGGAGGTAGCAGCATCATACCAGGAGCAGTAGTGGCACCAGGGGGCCAGCCACAGCAGCAGCAACAGCAGCTGAACGGGGAGTCGAGGCGGCGGCGGTGCACCTCTCCTCAAACAGTGGAGCTAGGTGGAGCCTCCTCTCACAGCCTGGCTCCAGAGGGAGGGGAGAAGGTGGACCTGAGAGACCCTGAGGCAGAGCACCAGAAGGAGCTGGACGGAGTCTACAACCTGTTCTTCACCAACAACAACTGGTACTTCTTCCTGCGGCTGCACCAGACCCTGTGCCAGCGACTGCTGAGGGTGTACCGGCAGGCAGAACGGCAGCTGCTGGAGCACCGGGCTGAGCAGAACCGAGAGAGGCTGCTGATGGCAGAGGGCCGCAGGGATAAGGCCAGCGACCTGGCCTTGGAGCTCCGCCTCAAACAGCCAAGTAAGAGAACTTCTCAGATTTAGTGTCTTTTAATATTTTGTATTCTGCATTGGTTAGTGTGTATCTGTGTATGGGAGAGGGAACATGGGGCTAAAGATGGTCCTGTTTTTTGTACTCGATCCACAGGTGAGGTGGAACTGGAGGAGTACTACCCAGCGTTTTTAGACATGGTGCGCAGTCTTCTGGATGGGAACCTGGAGTCTACGCAGTACGAGGACACCCTGCGTGAGATGTTCACCATCCACGCCTACATCGGCTTCACCATCGACAAGCTCATCCAGAATATCATTAGACAGGTCAGGGTTGTCTCCTACTCTAGTTGCCAGATTGCATTCTACAGAACCAGGTCCATATCCGTTCACTACATATTCATGCTTTACCTCAATAACATTATGATCCTGAAGTGTTTGACTGTTCTCTGAATGCCTGTAGGTTCGCCTTCCTCTGGGCTGACATGTCATTTCTCTGTGCAGCTGCAGCACCTGGTGAGTGACGAGGTGTGCCTGCAGGTGGCTGAGCTGTACCTGGCCGAGAGGAAGAGGGGCGCAGCGGGGGGGAACCTGTCGTCCCAGTGTGTGAGAGCAGCCTGGGAGACCAGCTACCAGTGGAAGTCTGAGAGGGTCATGGCTGAGGAGAACTGCTTCAAGGTAATGGTCTGCCCTGGGGGAACAAATGCTGAACCTTTTTAGCCTTGAATATTTGAAGAGATTTTCTATTGATTCTGTGCTTTGAGCATGGGGAGACTCCGAGGGTGTATCTTTTATTTGGTTGAGGGAGAATGGTTTCCTCATAGTGTTAGTGTAGGGCTTTAGCTGCTGCTTTTTTGGAACAGAGATTCTGTGCATTCTGAAACCGTCATAAAAGCGTTTATCATTGATGTTTAATGGCATGCTGTGGTGTGATTTGTCTTTGTAGGTATTGTTCATTCAGAACAAAGGCCAGGTGACTTTGACCATTGAGCTGCTGGACACAGAGGAGGCCCAGGCCGATGATCCGCTGGATGTACAGGTAAAGAATCCTATGGGCAGTCGCACCTATAGAATATCACAGGATTCCCTTTGGACGTTAACTTAGACTGACCTTTTAAGGCAACTTGCTGCTCCAGATTTTGATGGGCAGCTTGCTTTTATACAACACAGGTTGAGGCTATTAAATTGTAAACATTATTAGTTCTCCCACCCACTTTGAAAAATCAATAAAAGGTAAAATGACTAATAAACCTCTGAGTTTGTGGCAGTTTTGTTATTTAATCTCACAGTTTAGTGCTTTGCACTGTCAAGGCTTTTTCCCGATATTGATTACGTTTTCTCTTTCCCTGTCCAGTGCCTGTCCAGCTATATGGAACAGTTTGTAGGGACAGAGTCGATGCTTTGCTCGCAGACTGAAGGCTACTTTTTCAAACCTGTATTTCTGCCCAGGTAAGGGATTCATGCTATTACCGTTGGTTGGGATGTCCATATACAGTGAGGGGAAAAAAGTATTTGATCCCCTGCTGATTTTGTACGTTTGCCCACTGACAAGGAAATGATCAGTCTATAATTTTAATGGTAGGTTTATTTGAACAGTGAGAGACAGAATAACAACAAAAAATCCCAGAAAAATGCATGTCAGAAATGTTATAAATTGATTTGCATTTTAATGAGGGAAATAAGTATTTGACCCCCTCTCAATCAGAAAGATTTCTGGCTC
The DNA here is from genome assembly GCF_964263955.1 of Coregonus lavaretus. Classification (NCBI taxonomy): domain Eukaryota; kingdom Metazoa; phylum Chordata; class Actinopteri; order Salmoniformes; family Salmonidae; genus Coregonus; species Coregonus lavaretus. The sequence continues at coordinate 42,489,850 of NC_139993.1, read as the reverse complement.
CCAGGTGTCTTTTATACAGGTAACGAGCTGAGATTAGGAGCACACTCTTAAAGGGAGTGCTCCTAATCTCAGCTTCTTACCTGTATAAAAGACACCTGTCCACAGAAGCAATCAATCAATCAGATTCCAAACTCTCCACCATGGCCAAGACCAAAGAGCTCTCCAAGGATGTCAGGGACAAGATTGTAGACCTACACAAGGCTGGAATGGGCTACAAGACCATCGACAAGCAGCCTGGTGAGAAGGTGACAACAGTTGGTGCGATTATTCGCAAATGGAAGAAACACAAAAGAACTGTCAATCTCCCTCGGCCTGGGGCTCCATGCAAGATCTCGCCTCGTGGAGTTGCAATGATCATGAGAACGGTGAGGAATCAGCCCAGAACTACACGGGAGGATCTTGTCAATGATCTCAAGGCAGCTGGGACCATAGTCACCAAGAAAACAATAGGTAACACACTACGCCGTGAAGGACTGAAATCCTGCAGCGCCCGCAAGGTCCCCCTGCTCAAGAAAGCACACATACAGGCCCGTCTGAAGTTTGCCAATGAACATCTGAATGATTCAGAGGAGAACTGGGTGAAAGTGTTGTGGTCAGATGAGACCAAAATCGAGCTCTTTGGCATCAACGCAACTCGCCGTGTTTGGAGGAGGAGGAATGCTGCCTATGACCCCAAGAACACCATCCCCACCGTCAAACATGGAGGTGGAAACATTATGCTTTGGGGGTGTATTTCTGCTAAGGGGACAGGACAACTTCACCGCATCAAAGGGACGATGGACGGGGCCATGTACCGTCAAATCTTGGGTGAGAACCTCCTTCCCTCAGCCAGGGCATTGAAAATGGGTCGTGGATGGGTATTCTAGCATGACAATGACCCAAAACACACGGCCAAGGCAACAAAGGAGTGGCTCAAGAAGAAGCACATTAAGGTCCTGGAGTGGCCTAGCCAGTCTCCAGACCATAATCCCATAGAACATCTGTGGAGGGAGCTGAAGGTTCGAGTTGCCAAACGTCAGCCTTGAAACCTTAATGACTTGGAGAAGATCTGCAAAGAGGAGTGGGACAAAATCCCTCCTGAGATGTGTGCAAACCTGGTGGCCAACTACAAGAAACGTCTGACCTCTGTGATTGCCAACAAGGGTTTTGCCACCAAGTACTAAGTCATGTTTTGCAGAGGGGTCAAATACTTATTTCCCTCATTAAAATGCAAATCAATTTATAACATTTTTGACATGCGTTTTTCTGGATTTTTGTTGTTGTTATTCTGTCTCTCACTGTTCAAATAAACCTACCATTAAAATTATAGACTGATCATGTCTTTGTCAGTGGGCAAACATACAAAATCAGCAGGGGATCAAATACTTTTTTCCCTCACTGTATTGGCCTTTGTATGAAGCCACATTATTTCCCTAGATGTTACATAGCAATCCTCTATTGTGTTTTCACATGTTATTATTTCACTGCCTTAACTAATCACTGTGTAAAAGCATTATAGTGCAGATTCTTTCTGCTCGCCATAACAGCAAAGCACAAAATGAGTCTTTAGTATTACAGGCCCTGATTTGAATCTGAATGTGGTGGTCCCTTGCTTCCATGTGGTCCTCTGTCTGAACCTGAGGCACAGTATTTTCCCTCTGATATACTCTGACTGTCCCCTGCTTCCCTGTGCTACCGTGTGTGCGTCTCTGTGTGTAGGAACCTGAGGCACTTCAGACGCTGGCAGGTGCGCCAGGTGGAGGCGATGCGCTGCAGACGGGAGTGGCACAGGCAGCTGGGTGTGGAGAGTGCTGGCAGCCTGGACTGCCGCTTTAAACTCAACACCCACAAGATGGTGTTCGTCATGAACTCTGAGGACTACATGTACCGCCGGGGAGCGCTGGTCAAAGCCAGGAAGGTACAGTTAAAGTCGGAAGTTTACATACACTAAGGTTGGAGTCATCAAAACTCGTTTTTCAACCACTCCACAAATTTCTTTTTAACAAACTATAGTTTTGGCAAGTCGGTTAGGACTTCTACATTTTTCCAACAATTGTTTACATACAGATTATTTCACTTATAATCCACTGTATCACAATTCCAGTGGGTCAGAAGTTTACATACACTAAGTTGACTGTGCCTTTTAAACAGCTTGGAAAATTCCAGAAAATGATGTAATGGCTTTAGAAGCTTCTGATAGGCTAATTGACATCATTTGAGTCAATTGGAGGTGTACCTGTGGATGTACTTCAAGGCTTACCTTCAAACTCAGTGCCTCTTTTCTTGACATCATGGGAAAATGTAAAGAAATCAGCCAAGACCTCAGAAAAAAATTTCTGGTTCATCCTTGGGAGCAATTTCCAAATGCCTGAAGGTACCACGTTCATCTGTACAAACAATAGTACGCAAATATAAACACCATGGGACCACGCAGCCGCCATACCGCTCAGGAAGGAGACTCGTTCTGTCTCCTAGAGATGAACGTACTTTGGTGCGAAAAGTGCAAATCAATCCCAGAACAACAGCAAAGGACCGTGTGAAGATGCTGGAGGAAACAGGTACAAAAGTATCTATATCCACAGTAAAACAAGTCCTATATCGACATAACCTGAAAAGCCGCTCAGCAAGGAAGAAGCCACTGCTTCAAAACCGCCATAGAAAAGCCAGACTATGGTTTGCAACTGCACATGGGGACAAAGATCGTACTTTTTGGAGAAATGTCCTCTGGTCTGATTAAACAAAAATAGAACTGTTTGGCCATAATGACCATCGTTATTTTTGGAGGAAAAAGGGGGTGCTTGCAAGCCGAAGAACACCATCCCAACCGTGAAGCACGGGGGTGGCAGCATCATGCTGTGGGGGTGCTTTGCTGCAGGAGGGACTGGTGCACTTCACAAAATAGATGGCATCATGAGGAAGGAAAATTATGTGGATATATTGAAGCAACATCTCAAGACATCAGTCAGGAAGTTAAAGCTTGGTTGCAAATGGGTCTTCCAAATGGACAATGACCCCAAGCATACTTCCAAAGTTGTGGCAAAATGGCTTAAGGACAACTAAGTCAAGGTATTGGAGTGGCCATCACAAAGCCCTGACCTCAATCCTATAGAAAATTTGTGGGCAGAACTGAAAAAGCGTGTGCGAGCAAGGAGGCCTACAAACCTGACTCAGTTACACCAGCTCTGTCAGGAGGAATGGACCAAAATTCACCCAACTTATTGTGGGAAGCTTGTGGAAGGCTACCTGAGACGTTTGACCCAAGTTAAACAATGTAAAGGCAATGCTACCAAATATGAATTCAGTGTATGTAAACTTTTGACCCACTGGGAATGTGATGAAAGAAATAAAAGCTGAAAAATAATTCTCTACTATTATTCTGACATTTCACATTCTTAAAATAAAGTGGTGATCCTAACTGACCTAAGACATAATTCTTACTATGATTAAATGTCAGGAATTGTGAAAAACTGAGTTTAAATTTATTTGGCTTAGGTTTATGTAGACTTCTGACTTCAACTGTAGCTATTAGTATTACTGTCTGGGATTACTGTGTGTTTTTTTTAGGTGAAGAACAGCTAAGGCAGGCATATCTTGTCTTTTTAATTTATTTATAGCTTTAGATGGCAAACACAAATTAGGGTTCCAAGTTCATTTTAATATATTTGAAGTGTTAGGTGTCTTGTTTTGGCATCAGCTAGACATCCTCATGACACTTATCATCCAGAGTGCTTCCACTGTGGTACATGAAGCCCTGTCTGTAGGTCTGACTAACTCTTCCCGTCTGTCTCTCCTTCAGTCCCAGCACAAGGTGGCTGTGAAACAGCACGAGCGCTTTGACAAGTGGCACCAGGGCTGGCTGGCAGAGCACGTGCCTCCGGCGGCCGAGCGCTCGGTCCACGACTGGCTGATGGGTGAGGAGGAAGAGGACATGATCCCCTGCAAGACCACCTGCCTCAACACACAGGTCAAAGGCCTGCCTGTCAACAGATACCAGGTGCATTACAGTAGGAAACCCCCCTCCTCTCCCTAGAGGATGGATCCACACACACAATCTCTCTCTCACACACACACCTGACCTACTACACACACGGAGAGAGACTGGGTGGACTTGGCAGACATGTTGAGACTGAGACTGGGGGATCCAGCACGGAACACAGGAGCTCTTCATCCGATTCACCCATGCTGCTTCTCTGTTCACACAGTCAGCAGTGCAAGCAGAGGGACGTGAGAATAAAATCATTGTTTGTTTCAGAAATGTGAATGTTTTTTTGTTTTTTTTTAAGTCTGTTGTAGTTTTTAGCTTCTGAAGCCAGAGGGCCTTTTTGTTTGTTTGTATATGTTTATACTGAAGTACTGAGAGAAATGGTTAAATGTGTCATGCTCCACAATGTATTTTGTACAGTAAGCTCAACTTAAGTAATTGCATTACTGTATGTGCATATATACAACTGTACACATTTTATATATGCATTTACATGAATAAGATGAATGAACATGTAAAATTACATGGATCTTAGTGTTTTGCAGGCAGCAAATTCTTGATATTTTCTTTTTTCTGGTCATTTTTCTTGTGACTAATCTAAACAGATGATTGATTGCCAGTGTGACAAGTCCTCACAATTGATTTAACTTTGTACATTTTATGGAACATCAGAATTATGGATCATATTCATGATTTCACCAAATCTTTACTTTGGTTTGTCATTTTACATACTAAAATAAACAATATCAGTGTTAAAAAAAGAATGTATAACATTTATCCTGTATCAGTTATCATGAAAATAAACAACCTAGTTGTGAACTTCTTAAACAGCCTGGAAAAGTCTTAAATGTTTTTGATTATATATATTTTTTCTTGATTGTGTTGTGGTGCAGAACTTGGAAGTGCAACATTGTGGCTTTTCTTGTCATTCCAAAGAACTTGCCAACAAAATATGTATGTATGTTCAACATTAGGAAATCTCGGTACAGACAACACTCTTTTATTATGGAATGGACAAAATAAAAAAAGCCAGAGCCAGGGTGACAGTTTAAAAAAATAAGCGTGGTTTATAAAACCCAGTTGTGACAGGATCACCAAAGTGTATACAGAAATACAAATGAGACCATCATTAAAACATCATAGTACAGCGTTATACACTCAACATTTACAAACTACTCTGTAAAAGGGGTAATGTAAGACATTTCCTTGTCTTTTTAAAACACAACCACATAACTGATCTTTATCAGTTTTCATAACGCATTCAAAGTACATCCATGTAGTTACTACAGACACTGTTAGTCTTCTACTTTAGAAAGAAAGGCTACAACATCAAGAAGGAAGTAAAGATGAGGAGACATCAAGCACATAACATGGGATTTAGCAAGCAGTATAATCAGCAAATCATTGAGTGGTTTTACTCATGAGAAAATGTGATGTCAGGGCTTGCGTATCATTCAGGTCTTAGAAAGAAAAAAATAACTACAAAGTAACCCTCAACCCTTTGACATTATCACTTTCTGACCATATCTTGTCATTAAAAATGGCTCAGTTGTAGATAAATTGGTGAATAACTGCTAAGCAGTCATATGCATTAGAACGCTTCCAAGGTAATATCCTAGGAAACCATTAGTATCTTGTTAGATCCCCTCCCTCCAGTAGCCCTGGACGCAAACCCTGAGGATGAGGGAGCCAGGAAAAAAGATGGAAACACCAACAAGATACAACCAATCACAATCTAGACTTTCTTCTACTTTCTCTTTTTTTTTTTACAAACACAATTCAACAGGTTTTACACTTAAAGAATGCAGGATTGTGAACAATCAAAATGCTCCTCAACACCTAGAATACTGCTTGTTCTAAAGCTAAATGGAAAACATGAATGTATGTAATCAAGAATTATCAATCCAGCTAAAATAATCCGTATCCTCCAGATAATGAAAAATAAATTCAGATATGTACAATGGAAAACAAAAGCAGCATGCAGGCAAGACAATTGTCAGAGCGATACTAAAACAATCTCATGAAGTTGGGAGGGAGACGTTTGTGCTCTCTGACAAAAGAGGACAGTGTTAAAGGTTTAGACTAGATTAAAAAGTGTGTGTGCGTGTATATTTGTGTGTGTTTTGAGGGGTAGAAGAGCTCTCCATCACTTCAAAAGGCCTGAAATGCAAAAGCTTTAAGAAAATAAAAAGCCGACCTCTTTGGTGGAAAGACTGGTTGACTGGCCTGTTCAGTAGTTGTAGTGAGTGTGTGAAGAAAGTGGCCGCACCTATTCTTCCAACAAAGAGGACACAATCAGTAGTTAGATAATTGAATTGTGTGTTTTGTGAAAGTGGTTTTTATGACTACCAGACTTCATGGCACAGCCATAACTGCCATATGTCTAATCGCATCATCACCACAGTAATATACGACATCTATCTCAAAGGCACAGGACATTGTGTGTATTTCTTCTTGTTGATGGTGCTATTACACATTTACAACATTTTGTAGCCTATGAACTTTGCAATTTACACAAATATTTAGTGCTGGGCCCCAACTGTCATTTCTCATTAGATGTGTCAACAGTCTAAATAATAAAGAAAAGCTAAGAGAAAGGCAAGAGAAGCTCATGCTGATTGATCAACACTGTACATCAACTCCTGCATCATGTAAACACAGTTTAACCACAGGGTGAAAGAGAGAGGGTGTCACACACAGGGAGTGGAGGGAAAGCAGTCAGCGACACACATACACTTATCCTTCCTTTGAAAAGCCAGGAGGTCCACGAAAAGGGGCTTACCCACTTCAAAGTTACAGCCGATAGATTGTGCTCGCAAATGATATTTGTCTACAAATAAAGCATGCATGTAACAAAATGGACAAACAAAACAAAAAGAGCGCTAACAGTGGATGTCAGTTGAACAATTTCCATGGTGTTATTTTTCTTGGTGAAACCAAGTAATAAAAAGTACCAATATTAATCAAGAAACAACATACATTGAAGCAAAATCATGAGCTTTGTTGATAAGTGCATTGCCATAAAAGCATGAGAAACAGACATGTACTGTAGAATGAGCTGATAATAGAAATCAACCTCACCTTCAACATCATTTTTGGGCACCGAGACTTGAAACTGTGAGCTAACCCAGTCCTAAACAACAGAGTAAATACTGCAGGCCCTACAACCCAAGGAGGACGGGCCTGTTTAATCACAGCTATCTGATCTGAGAACTACTGTTTCACAGCAAAGTCTTTCCAGGATTAGAGATCACTTGACACAGCAGATATACGACTCACTCACTTGGTCCCTGTTCTAGTCAACAAGCCTGACAAACCCTACCACTAAAAACCCTACCACATGCAGAGTCCCAGGGTCTATTATACTGTACATGCATGCATTCTATATTCAAAAGAGGTGATGCAGCAGCTATGTTGTAAAGGTCGTAGATATTTCAGAGGAGAGATGACAGAGATCAGGGTGAGGACTGTTATTTGGATAGTGAAAGTGCTAGCAGACATGACAGAAGAGGATCTCCTGTTTAGCCAGGGCATTCCTCCTATGGAAAAGCCATCTCAGCAGACGTCATCAATATCCTGTGAAAATGCCACATGACCTACTTAGGCAGTATTACAATCAGAGGAACTCCAGTGGAAAACCCTGATCACTGTCAGCTGAGCTCTCCCCACTGCTTCTGAGAAGGCTGAAAGCAGAACAACAGAACAAATACAAAGTGCCCCACACAATCATTGGAAAACACTGCAATCGAAAATGGTCACAGTGCTGTTTTAGTTGTTGAGCAATGAAAAGAGAGAATGGGATAGTATTCTTAAAGGGCAGAGAAATGCACGAGACTCTCTGACATCTCAACTCAGCTGCACAGTAGAACAAACAGACTATTCTTCTCAGGCTAGCTAGATGATTGATGCTACGCCAGCGAACAACATTCATTAAAATAATGCTTTAGCAGAAAAGCAAAGTACAGTTATGAACATGTAGGGCACTTGACATGAGCTAATTAGATAATTGATTTGTTTGTTTTTGCAAAACTTTGAGGTTGTAACATGGGCTGGCTAACTGATCTGTGGGCCAAGCTTATATGAGAGGGAGAATGAGCCACCTGAAGGGTTCTTAGTCTTCTACACAGGACAAGAGCGGAAACAGTAGCTTTTAGAAAACATGGCACAAGTCTAATTCAACATTCCCACCATTGAGAAACACATACATATCATTGCACAGATGCTCAAGCTATTCTCATTCTTATAAATAATACATGGAGTATATAATAGTTATGACATCCAAATAATGCACATGAACAAATATACAAAGTAACTTTCACAGACAAAAATATGTTAAAATTATATTTTTGTTCAAGTTGTTTTTGTTTGTTTGTATTAAATGCACTTTTCCTGCAAGTGGCACCAGGGTTTTACACTGACTTCATTATTACAACTCAATAAACAAAATCAACCCAGTACGTGGAGTAGAAAAAAGAACCAACAGGTTGAAACCAGTTGATTTTGTTGATATGCTGTGGTTAATGTTGCATTCCAGAGTCCACGCTCAGGTGTGTTATTATTATTAGTCTTTTTGATAAATATGTCTTCTCCCTGTTGATCCTAATATAATAAATGCATGTAAACAGTCGTTTGTTCTCTAATACATCTCCAAAAATGGCAAAGAACTACAAAAACAAATATACAAACTAAAAAGTATCAACATAAAGTTTGTTAAAAAATAAAAGTACTCATAGGGAAATCCCAGTGCTAGGTGGGTTTTCCCAATATGTGCCTGTGTGTATCCCTCTTTGTCTGAATAACTGTGTGTGTGTGTAATCCACCTCTTCTATACCAATATCATATACTGAGATTGTGCTTGAGTAAATTAATCTGTTTGTCTGTCACTGAATTGTTGTGTGTCTCTGTGTATGTCTGTATGTATTAGTGTGTATGTTTGTGTCTGTCTGTGTGTCTATCTGTGTCTGCCTGTGTGTCTATCTGAGTGTGTGTGTGTGTGTGTGTGTGTGTGTGTGTGTGTGTGTGTGTGTGTGTGTGTGTGTGTGTGTGTGTGTGTGTGTGTGTGTGTGCGTGTGCGTGTGTGTGCTTGTGTCACAGGAGGTTGGTGGCACCTTAATTGGGGAGGACGGACTCGTTGTAATGACTGGAACGGAATCAGTGGAATGGTATCAAATACGTCAAACACATGGTTTCCACGTGTTTGATGCCATTCCATTTGCGCCGTTCCGGACATTATTATGAGCCGTTCTGGTGTGTGTGGTGTGTGTGTGGTGAGGCAGCTCTGTGATGTAGTGATCACTGGGGGCGTAGAGCTGGTGCCCTGGTGCCCTTGTGCCCTGGTGCCCTGGTGCACTGGGCTCAGCTGAAGGCCTCATCATCCGTGTCCTCTATCAACACCTTGGTGTCCTTCTTGGATGATCTGGACAAGAGAAGGAATGCACACATGGATACTGTCAGACAAACACAAGGCTAACATAATTTATATCGATTCCTGGGCATGTGACCCTAGCCATAAGTCATGTGTATTTTTGGTGTGTGTATGTTTGTGTGTCTGTGCGTGTGTGTGTGTGTGTGTCTGTGTGTGTGAGGAGGTGCTTACTGAGAGGACAGCAGGGGGCGCCGTAGGGACAGGCTGTAGCTGCGTTTCCAGCTCTTCTTGCCCTGGCGGTTCCTGACTCCGTCCTCTTGGTCCATCATCTGCTCCAGCAGCGTCTGGTCGTCGGCGTTCAGCGGAGCCACCGAGATGTCCCTCACGGCACGGAACTCACCACAATTATTCAGGTGCTCGTTCTCCAGACGGAAGAAGTTCCAGACAAAACGCCTGTGTGTGGATACAGAATGAGGTATAACATAATGAGCAGAGAAAGAGAGAGAGCGAGAGAGAGAAAGAATGAGAGAGAGAGAAAGAATGAGAGAGAGGGGTGGTGGGCAGAGAGACAGAGAGGCAGAGAGAGAAGCAGTCTGTCCAGCTCTGTGTACTGTAACCCACCTGAACACCTCTAGAGGAGCCAGCACGGTGGCCACGATGTCTCCTACAGAGGGGATGTTGGTCATGGTGGTGAGGGAGATCTGGATGGTCCAGGCAAAACGCAGGATCACGTCCTCTATGATGGCACAGTAGTAGTACGCCTGGAAAATATAACAGAGAAGTCAGGTCAGAGGACGAATGTGTGTGTGCGCTGTGTGTGTGTGTTTTGTGTGTGTGTTTTGTGTGTGTGTGTGCCTTGCTGTGTGTTTATGCAGGTCGTGTGTGATGCTCACTTTCTGTGGGTAGACGATCTCCTCCCTGAGGAAGGTGTTCTCCCCTGCTCCACGGTCAAACAGGCCCCAGTCCATCTTCAGGTCCCAGATCAGAGTGTACAGGGAGCTGACGGCTGAGAACACGATCAGCAGGTAGAAGAACATGTCTGCATCGGAATGCTTTTGTTCTGTGATGCACAAATACAAAGAAATGAGTCCATCATTAGCCTGTATACCGGTAGTTAAATACAATTTTAAAAAATGCATTTTGCTCAATCTGTGTATATATCTTGATAATTAAGAAGAACACATAAATTGCCTGCTTTGAACTGCGGACAGAGACATCAGCTTGTTCATAAATGTTAGTCTCTGGTCTTCACTATCCCCACTAGAGGGAGAACATCTACCATAAGTATTATATTTACTGAGACAGGTTACCATGGATGGAAAATGACATGCTAATCCTTAGTAAACTATTCAGAGGCTCTTGAAACAACATGTTATTGTGTCCTGGTAATTCACTACTAATAAAAAGTACATTTATGATATTCTAATTTCGTCTTGAACATTGACATCATGCCAGTAACAATGTGTAGTGGTAACCAGCTCTGCAGTAGTGTCATGTTGATGTCATAGCTGTGTGTTTTGACTGGGATAGACTCCCATGCTGCTCCAGCGACAGCCTGAATGCCTGGGGGATTATTGATGACTGAGGTATTCTAGTCTGATCTGCCTGGGCTCTGGGCTGAACCCAGCGTTCACCGAGCGCTCTCCCCCTAAGTGACAGAACAGAGTGTGGCCTGACACTGTTTGACAAACTCACACACCAACACACCAACAGGACACCCAGGCCTGGAAGACACATCACGCAAAGTGACGCATCCACTCTTATGACAACTATTCACACCCAACTATTCACACCAGCCTCCTTTACCCAGGTGGAGAGTTCTGACTGAACTGAAAATACATTGACTGAAAATGACTATGATGAATCCACTGGGTAAGTCTACTGTGCGTCTTAGAATAGTCTGCTGTATTGTTATATTTCCCATGAAGGAATATGACCAGTAATCAGTGGTCAAGATTCACGTTGGTCATAAAGTAACAGCAGGTGTGTGTGTGTGTGTGTGTGTGTGTGTGTGTGTGTGTGTGTGTGTGTGTGTGTGTGTGTGTGTGTGTGTGTGTGTGTGTGTGTGTGTGTGTGTGTGTGTGTGTGTGTGTGTGTGTGTGTGTGTGTGTGTGTGCGCATGTTGTGTGTGTGTCACATGGGCCGAATACAACGGGTGTAGACTTTACTGTGAAATGCTTGCTTATGACCCCTTCCCAACAATGCAGAGTTAAAATATTATAATACAAATAAAAATAGTAACACAATACAGGGAGTACCAGTACCAGATCAATGTGCAGGGGCATGAGGTATTAGAGGTAGATATGTACATAAGGCAGAGTAAAGTGACTAGGCATCAGGATAGATAATAACAACAGTAAAATAATAACAGAGTAGCAGCAGCCTATGATGAGTGTGAAAGTGTGTGCGTGTGTGCGTGCGTGTCTGTGGGTGTATTGTGTCGGTATGCGTGTATGTGTGTGTGTGGGGGTTTTGTCAGTGTAGTGTGCGTGAGTGAGTGTTTACAGTGGGGAGAACAAGTATTTGATACACTGCCGATTTTGCAGGTTTTCCTACTTACAAAGCATGTAGAGGTCTGTAATTTATATCATAGGTACACTTCAACTGTGAGAGATGGAATCTAAAATCCAGAAAATCACATTGTATGATTTTTAAGTAATTAATTTGCATTTTATTGCATGACATAAGTATTTGATCACCTACCAAGTGAGCATCCTAACACCACCAAACTACTGCATCAACAAACAATTACAGATACAGATAGATTATACAGGCGCCTCAAAGCTGGGACAGAGAGACTGAGAAACGGCTTCTCTCTCCAGGTCATCAGACCGTTAAACAGTCACCACTAGCTTTAGTCACTGTTTCAGGCAGCTACCACCCGGTACTCTACCCTGCACCTTAGAGACTGCTGCCCTAACTACATAGTTTTGAACACTGGTCACTTTAATAATGTTTACATACTGTTTTACACACTTTATATATGTATATACTGTGCCCACACTGTCTTTACACACCATTATATGCACAGCTATTTTCAGGTTTCTCCAGAGATTTTCGATCGGGTTCAAGTCCGGGCTCTGGCTGGGCCACTCAAGGATATTCAGAGACTTGTCCCGGAGCCACTCGTTGTCTTGGCTGTGTGCTTAGGGTCGTTGTCCTGTTGGAAGGTGAACCTTCGCCCCCAGTCTCAGATCCTGAATGCTCTGAAGCAGATTTTCATCAAGGATCTCTCTGTACTTTGCTCCGTTCATCTTTCCCTCAATCCTGACTAGTCTCCCAGTCACTGCTGCTGGAAAACATCCCCACAGCATGATGCTGCCACCACCATGCTTCACTGTAGGGATAGTGCCAGATTTCCTCCAGACGTGACGCTTGGCTTTCAGGCCAAAGAGTTCAATTCTGGTTTCATCAGACCAGAGAATCTTGTTGTCTGAGAGTCCTTTGTCTGAGAGTCCTTTAGGGGGCTTTTGGAAAACTCCAATCGAGCTGTCGTGCCTTTTACTGAGGAGTGGCTTCCGTCTGGCCACTCTACCATAAAGGCCTGGTTAGTGGAGTGCTGCAGAGATGGTTGTCCTTCTGGAAGGTTCTCCCATCTCCACAGAGGAACCTCTCTGACCAAGGCCCTTCTCCCCCGATTGCTCAGTTTGGCCGGGCGGCCAGCTCTAGGAAGAGTCTTGGTGGTTCCAAACTTCTTCCATTTATGAATGATGGAGGCCATTGTGTTCTTGGGGACTTTCAGTGCTGCAGAAATGTTTTGGTACCCTTCCCCAGATCTGTGCCTTGACACAATTCCTTCGACCTCATGGCTTGGTTTTTGCTCTGACATGCACTGTCACCTGTAGGACCTTATATAGACAGGTGTGTGCCTTACCAAATCATGTCCAATCAATTGAATTTACCACAGGTGCACTCCAATTAAGTTGTAGAAACATCTCAAGGAAGATCAATGGAAACAGGATGCACCTAAGCTCAATTTCGAGTCTCATAACAAAGGGTCTGAATACTTATGTAAATAAGGTATTTCTGTTTTTGTTTTTTTTATAAATTTGCAAACATTTCAAAAAAACTGTTTTCGCTTTGTCATTATGGGGTATTGTGTGTAGATTGATGAGGAATTTTTTTATTTGATCAATTTTAGAATAAGGCTGTAACCTAACAAAATGTGGAAAAAGTCAAGGGGTCTGAATACTTTCCGAAGGCACTGTATATATATATATATATATATATATATATATATATATATATATATATATATATATATATATATTATACAGCTGTGGAAAAAATTATGAGACCACTGCACATTTTTCTTAAATCAGCATCTCTACATGTATGACAGCCATTCCATTCCAGTGTCTGTTGAATTCCAACACAGGCACACCTCATTCTACTGAATTAGGTACTGATTAGGTGATCACATGAACCAAATCTTATTTAACGAGGAAAAGTATAAAAACCACTGCTGTGGTCATCACTATCCTCTTGCAATAGGACCAGCTGGATGGCAAAAACAGTGCTAATAGTACCTCAAACGTAATATTAATCAAAAAAAGAACTATTGACCATGCCAAAAGAGTTGAAAAGGAAAGTTTTGAGTGAGGAAAAGAAGGGTTCAATTCTGGCTTTACTGGCAGAGGGATACAGTGAGCGTCAGGTTGCTTCCATCCTTAAAATTTCAAAGACGGCAGTTCATAAGAACAAGGTCAAGCAGCAGACATTGGGGACAACAAAGCTACAGACCGGCAGAGGGCGAAAACGACTCTCTACTGACCGGGATGACCGCCAACTCATTTGAATGTCACTCAACAACCGTAGGATGACATCAAGTGACCTACAAAAAGAATGGCAAAACGGCAGCTGGGGTGAAGTGCACGGCGAGGACGGTTTGAAACAGGCTCCTAGGGGCAGGGCTGAAGTCATGCAAAGCTAGAAAAAAGCCCTTCATCAATGAGAAGCAAAGAAGAGCCAGGCTGAGGTTTGCAAAAGACCATAAGGATTGTACCGTAGAGGACTGGAGTAAGGTCATTTTCTCTGATGAGTCCAATTTTCAGCTTTGCCCAACACCTGGTCGTCTAATGGTTAGACGGAGACCTGGAGAGGCCTACAAGCCACAGTGTCTCGCACCCACTGTGAAATTTGGTGGAGGATCAGTGATGATCTGGGGGTGCTTCAGCAAGGCTGGAATCGGGCAGATTTGTCTTTGTGAAGGACGCATGAATGAAGCCACGTACAAGGTTGTCCTGGAAGAAAACTTGCTTCCTTTTGCTCTGACATTGTTTCCCAACTCTGAGGATTGGTTTTTCCAGCAGGACAATGCGCCATGCCACACAGCCAGGTCAATCAAGGTGTGGATGGAGGACCACCAGATCAAGACCCTGTCATGGCCAGCCCAATCTCCAGACCTGAACCCCATTGAAAACTTCTGGAATGTGATCAAGAGGAAGATGAATGGTCACAAGCCATCAAACAAAGCCGAGCTGCTTGAATTTTTGCGCCAGGAGTGGCATAAAGTCACCCAACATCAATGTGAAAGACTGGTGGAGAGCATGCCAAGACGCATGAAAGCTGTGATTGAAAATCAGGGTTATTCCATCAAATATTGATTTCTGAACTCTTCCTAAGTTAAAACATTACTATTGTGTTGTTTAAAAATGAACATGAACTTATTTTCTTTGCATTATTCGAGGTCTGACAACACTGCATCTTTTTTGTTATTTTGACCAGTTGTCATTTTTACCCAAACACATACCTATAAATAGTAAAACCAGAGAAACTGATAATTTTGCAGTGGTCTATTAATTTTTTCCGCAGCTGTATATATTTATATTCCAGTCCCTGACATTGCTCGTTCTGATATTTCTTGAAAAAAATATCTGGATTATGTGTGCATTGTTTATTTTAATTGTATTATTGCTAGGTATTACTGCACTGTTGGAGCTAGAAACACAAGCATTTAGCTGCACCTGCGATAACATCTGCAAATCTGTGTACGTGACCAATACAATTTGACTTGATTTGATTTGATAGATCTGAAATCAAAACACTTTGAATATGATCACAAAAGATACCACTCATCCATCACTAAGTCTTTCTGGTTGGACTCAAGGGCTCTGTACGACTGATGTCCATCAGGGTCTAGTCTAGTGTGGGTGGCTAGTCATTGATCTGGAGCTCAATAGAGGGTAATGGCGGTCACTTGCTTCTGTCACGCTCACTAAATGTTTGTGTCTAGCAGGTGCCTAAGCGGTTAAAATACTTTTAAGAGTGGGACGTTGCTGTGACAGACTCAGGACAGGCCTCCCATTGAAGCGAATAATAAGCACCTGGGAACCCGGGAAAAGCAATCATCTGTCTTTGGGTTGTTATCTGCCGCAGTGCTGCCTGCCTGGGCTGTCTTGTACTGCTGTTCAGGTGATAAAGAATCTATTACCTGCCTGCCCCATCACTTTCACCACCCCCCTCTCCTCACAGAGCCTATCCAATCAGACACTGAGACCTAGCAAGACAAACAAAGGTTATTGATTCAGGGAAGGTGGCCTCGTGTTGAATTCACATGGCTGATTGGTAGTGAGATAGTGAGTCTGTGTAGTGATATTAGTACCTGTCTGGTTGGAGTATAATTTCCATTGATATGGATTTGTATTACAGATACTGGTAGTTATATCTGAACTCAACCTACAACTGAATATGACGCTTGATCATAATAGGCAGCATGTCCCAGAGAGATAGTGTTGTTGTAACAGGGTTGAGGCAGAGTTCAGTGGTATCATGACCCCGTTAGTTGGTTTGGGGAGTGTTAGAACTTTGAGCTCTTTCCTATGCAGTGGTTCAGGCAGCTCCGTGTGTCCATAGACGATAAAATCATATTCAGTCAGCTAGCCATGGCCTGGCCATGGGTCTCATCTCTATTCCAGCAGCATCCGCCAGAGATGTGTTTAGCCGCAGGCAGGTTATTACAGCTCACTCTCCTCCAGCTAGTCCATCCTCTTCCCCTCCTCCCCTGCTGCCATCCCTCTTTCCATCCCCCCTCCCTCTCTGCTCTCCTTTCTCCTCTCTCCTCTCTCAATCTCCTCTTATATCTTCACAATAGTTCAACTTTTTCTTTCATCTTCATTGTCGTTTCACTCTCACCTACTCGGCAGGTCTATTATTCATCTTTAGCGTTAACACTTTTCTCATATTAATCTATTTCTGTCTCTCACCTAGTTCATGTCTTCTACCTGATCCATTGTCCCTCCCACACTCGATCAGCCAATCATTGTCTTTCCCACCAGAACTATGGTACTTGTTCCAGCCAACCTTGCAGTATTACTCTCCCCACGGTCTGGGCAGTTCATGAAAGCATTCTCGAGGGCTTACATTAGCATTACTGCTCAGCTCTCCTGCATCTTTGAGGGTAATGGAGCTGCATTGGATAGAAGCCCTTTTACTAGCTCCTGACCAAATCTTCTATTTTATGTTTTTTGCGCTGATCTTAATTAACTGTTTTTGTACATAATGTTTCCGCCATCGTTTCCTATGACCGAAAATAGCTTCTGGGCATCAGAACTGCAATCAATAACCTCGAGTTGGATGAAGATTTCTACTTCAACGAGACGGAGGCACAGGACATACTGCTCACCCCGGAACAGGCCCTAATCTATGAGAGTTGGAAAAGAAAACGGCGGCGTAAGAGAGGCCGATGTGCGGGCACCCTGATGAAACAATAACTGGAGAACAAACTGGATGAGTTCCGTTCAAGACTATCCTATCAATGGGACCTGAACAACTGTAATGTCCTATGTTTCACGGAGTTGTGGCTAAACAAGAACATTGATAATATACATCTAGCTGTTTTTTCTATGCATCAGCAGGACAGAACGGCAGTGTCGGGTAAGCTCAAGGAAGGACGTGTGTGTCTCTTTGTTAACAACAGCTGATGCGCAATCTCTAATATTAAGGAATTCTCTAGGTTCTGCTCTCCTGAGTTAGAGTACCTCATGATAAGCTATGTCTATGTTCCACCACAAACTGATGCTGGCACTAAGACCACACTCAACGAGCTGTATAGGGTCATAAGCAAACAAGAAAATGCTAATCCCGAGCCGGCACTCCTAGTGGCCTGTGATTTTGATGTAGGAAAACTGAAATCTATTTTACCTAATTTCTAACTGCATGTCACGTGTGCAACTAGAGGCGAAAAATCTCTAGATCACCTTTACTCCACACACAGAAACGCATACAAAGCTCTCCCTCGCCCTCCATTTGGCAAATCTGACCATAACTATTTCCTCCTGATTCCTGCTTACAAGCAGAATCTCAAACAGGAAGTACCAGTGACACGCATAATACGGAAGTGGTCCGATTAAGTGGATGCTAAGCTACAGGACTGTTTCACTAGAGCAGACTGGAATATGTTCCGGGATTCATTCGATGGCATTGAGGAGTATACCGCCTCAGTCACCGGCTTTATTAATAAGTGCATCGACGACGTCATTCCCACAGTGACCATACGCACATATTCCAACCATCAAACAGCAAAGCGTTAATACAGGACTAAGATCGATTCCTACTACACCAGCTCTGACGCTTGTCGGATGAGGCAGGGCTTGCAAACTATAACGGATTACAAAGGGAAAACCAGCCACAAGCTGCCCAGTGATGCGAGCCTACCAGACGAGCTAAATGCCTTCTATGTTCGCTTCGCGGGCAAGCAACACTGAACCATGCATGAGAGCACCAGCTGTTCCGGACGACTGTGTGATCACGCTCTCCATAACCGATGTGAGTAAGAACTTTAAACAGGTTAACATTCACAAGGCCGCAGGGCCTGACGGATTACCAGGACGTGTCGTCAGAGCATGCATTGACCAGCTAAGGATCTATCATGGTCCACACACACCAACACAGTCGTAAAGAAGGCACAGCAATGCCTCTTCCCTCTCAGGAGGCTGAAAAGATTTGGCATGGGCCCTCAGATCCTCAAAAGTTTATACGGCTGCACCATTGAGAGCATCTTGACTGGCTGTATCACCGCTTGGTATGGCAACTTCTTGGCATCCGACCGCAAGGTGCTACAGAAGGCTCCCTACCATCTAGGACCTCTATTCCAGGAGGTGTCAGAGGAAGGCCCCAACATTTTTTAAGGACTCCAGCCACCCAAGTCATAGACTGTCCTCTCTGCTACCGCCCGGCAAGCGGTACCGATGCACCAAGTCTACTCTGGAACCAACAGGACCCTGAACAGCTTCTACCCCCAAGCCATAAGACTGCTAAATAGTCAGTTAAATAGTTAACCAAATAGCTACCCGGACTATCTGCATTGACCTTTTTTGCACTAACTTTTCTTTACTCATCACATACGCTGCTGCTACTGTTTATTAGCTTTCACTTTATTCCTAGTTATATTTAAATATCTACCTCTACCTTGTACTCCTGCACATCGACTCGGTACTGGTACCCCGTGTATATAGGCAAGTTATCGTTACTTATTATGCATTTAGTATTACTTTTATTATTGCGTGTTTTACTTGTCTATTATTTCTCAGTTTTTTTCTCTCTGCATTTTTGGGAAGGGCCCGTAAGTAAGCATTTCACTTAGTCTACACCTTTTGTTTACGAAGCATGTGACAAATACAATTGTATTAAGCTACTACTGTACAAGAGCAGATGCCATATTGATCCTGAATAAAGTATTTAGCCATACTGTCAGGCTCAATATCCTGTGGTTCTGGGGACTCTAAACTCTAAAGTCAGGAAATGCCTCGTCCTATTTCTAAATTTCCCGGAACATCAGCTGGGACAACATACACAGCATCGGTCTTTGATTTAATTATAGATGATTATTACTTTAATAATCTATTCACAGGACTGCAAAAGCTGTGTCTGCACAACTTCTGTCTTTAACCTGCATTCAAATTAATCCAACTCCTTTACTATATCGTAAAACCTAGTAGGAGGGTACATTTTACCCTCTTTTGCATTATTATAAATGTATTGCAATGTGAATATAGCACAATTCTCTGTGGTATTGGTGTACTACTGGAATCAATGAGGTCATGAGGCAGCAACAGAGCACTACTTTGTGGATGTATAATGAAGGTGACATATCCATACACAACCTGGGAGCCCTGCCAACATTTCTTATGCTGATTTACTACCGCTGTGCCCAGCATGAACATGATTCAATACTGAGCGATGATCACCATGTGTGCTGTGCGGCGCTCTATTCTGCTTGTGAAACAGATGTTCTGTAATTTGGGTGCTAGGCTCCGGTCCACTGGGTCCAGGCCTCATTTATCTATCCCATCTACTGTATGTCAAAACAGAACTGTCAAACTCTGTGGCCAAGATGCACCTCACCTCCACATTCACATCTGGGCTAGACTTCAGTCGATAGGCCCATACAGCAGACATACCATATACTGTATACTGTGACTCAGACTGAGTCTAGCAACAATAAAGAGCATTGGACTGGACAATTTGATAAGTATTTTCATATTTTTAATAGTCTAACCCATATGTATCTCTTTTAGATTCTAAT
Source organism: Coregonus lavaretus (assembly GCF_964263955.1). NCBI lineage: Eukaryota > Metazoa > Chordata > Actinopteri > Salmoniformes > Salmonidae > Coregonus > Coregonus lavaretus. The sequence goes on along the minus strand of NC_139993.1, from coordinate 42,469,999 downwards.
GACCATGAAGAACATACTTCAAATATCAATGGAAACCCTGTGCATACACATTTGGTAAATTCTCAATTTGGTAGCCATGCCAACGCAGTTGAAAGACTGCGGGTTAAGTGGGTATGGTAGTCTGGATATTCCCTCCATCCCTTCTCACTTAACGCCCCCGACACTACCTCTCCATTAAAAAAGAGGGGGATGAAACAGGTCTTCACACAGCATATGAAATGAAGAGGCTCATTAGTCCAGGGTCCACAGGGCTGAAGACTAGAGGAACGGACCGACTGAGTGGAGAAGGAAAAGGCCTTAATGGTCTCATTTCCTAAGAACCTAAAACCTCCTCACTGCCTCCAAACTGACAGCCAAATGGAGAGTCAGGTTACAGAAGAAACACAAATATTGATTAAAATATATATAGAAAAATGAAGCAAAAATCATGCTGTGCAGTAACATTTAACATTTTCAAAGGTTGAGCTGAAGTTTAAAAGCTGGCATTTGCACAAATAAATATATAACTGTCGATGGACGAGCATATAAATAATGAAATGGCAAAAACCGCTTAGCAAACTGCTTTGAAATTATCGACTTGGACAAACATCTATGCAGCCAAGATATGAGATAGCACAAAGGCTGAATGTTGAAGGGATGCATTTGGAGACTGAGGGCCATGTCTCTGTACACTTCCTCTTTTATGATAACACTTCTGAATCAGAATAATCAGTGGCTAATTGTGGAGCTGGAGAATGACAGGCTTTATCCTGCTTGATACTTAATGTTATTCTCTCTCTCTCTCTCTCTCTCTCTCTCTCTCTCTCTCTCTCTCTCTCTCTCTCTCTCTCTCTCTCTCTCTCTCTCTCTCTCTCTCTCTCTCTCTCTCTCTCTCTCTCTCTCTCTCTCTCTCTCTCTCTCTCTCTCTCTCTCTCTCTCTCTCTCTCTCTCTCTCTCTCTCTCTCTCTCTCTCTCTCTCTCTCTCTCTCTCTCTCTCTCTCTCTCTCTCTCTCTCTCTCTCTCTCTCTCTCTCTCTCTCTCTCTCTCTCTCTCTCTCTCTCATAAAATGACAGAGCTAAACCATGATTATCCCATGCTGCGCTTTTGTACTTGATCGTTTCCATTATAATGAGGCATTGACAAACAGAGAAGAAATACAGGCTTGACATCTTCCAGTGGCAAACCATTTGCACTCAAGGTCAGCTGCTTTCATTGTCTTCATACAGCTTGCTCTGAGCTTCAGCATTCAGCCTGACATCCCTCTCCAATCACAGCAAAACAATGGTCTGTTGTCCACAGCTCAATAACACCTCTGCTTATACTCCACTTCCCATGATCCTCCCCTTCCTGTCCAACTGGCTCAGAGAGCTGGGTGTGTCTCCTTACCTTTGTGGGTGCTGTAGAGTGCAGCGAAGGTGACCACAAAGAAGGTGGTGGAGTATTTGCCAGCGTTGACCAGGTGAGGGAAGGCTCGCTTGGTGTCTCGGTACCGACGGAGGCATTGCACAAAACGGAACCAAGCAGGCAGACACTGGATGATGGCACGGATACCGTAGGAGTAACTGTGGCATATGTAATCACCTGGTGGGAATGGGGGAGAAAATTACATTTTAACAACAACCAAAACATTTATCAACCACAGCCATATTTCCATTTTGTATATGGTTCTGGTATCAACCATTCTTACAGCTTGACTTTTTGAACTGTTCTGTTGGAATGGAATGGAGGGACATTCATGGATTTGTTGGACTCACACAGGTTGCTCCACAGAGACAACTTCTCACTGAGAGAGACAGCTCAAGACTAGCTAGCTGTAGTCCCAGTGCTTTGACTCATTGCCATTCCACTACATTGTGCTGTTCGCTCTACACTCTCCCTCTCTCCTTCTCCCACACACACACATAATAATAATAATACTAATCATTTGGGGGGTGCTTATATTTGTCCTGTTACAAAGTGTGTAATGGAAATGTGTTTCTTGCATTCCCAACTCCCCCTGAGACACTCGCAGGGAGTAGGGTCACAGCCAGGGTCACCATTGTACACACACAGCAGCAGCAGCACTCTCTACATCACTGGGGCCGAGCTCCCTGCCATCCAGGACCTCTATACCAGGTGGTGTCAGAGGAAGGCCCTAAGAATTGTCAAAGACTCCAGGCATATACGCTTTTGCTACTGTTTATTATCTGGCACTTTATTCCTAGTTATATATACATATCTACCTCAATTACCTCATACCCCTGCATATTGACTCTGTACTGGTACCCTGTGTATATAGCCAAGTTATCATTACTTACGTTTATTATTACGTGTTTTACTTTTCTATTATTTCTCTATTTTCTTTCTCTCTGCATTGTTAGGAAGGGCCCGTAAGCATTTCACTTTTAGTCTACACCGGTTGCTTACGAAGCATGTGACAAATACTTTTTGATTTGATTTGACTCTCTGAGTGGACAGCTAATCAGCATGAGAGTCACACTGCTGGACACAAACATTTCCATTCAATTACCTCCCTGCTGATTTTTCGGGCCACAGCAGAGGGCTGCAAATTACTGAGGAGAACCATTAATATCTCATTTTCCAGACAAACAAACAGACACAGGCAGACAGGCAGACAGACAGACAGACAGACAGACAGACAGACAGACAGACAGACAGACAGACAGGCAGGCAGGCAGATGGACAGACAGATCCCACTGAATATGGACAACAGTGCATATCTCCTAAACAAAACAATACTGTTATAGATGAGTTTGAACAGAGTTGCTGAACCAGCATGATATATAGGTTTGGGTTATATACATTCGGCTGTTACCTCACTGCATACCTGACATGACAGTTCTGCACTTACAGAGCAACGGTAGGTACTAGTTATGGTCTAACTCACCGTTGAACATGGGCAGGAGGCCTTTGCGGTCGGTCCATTTGAGCTCGAAGCTGTAGAAGCAGATGAGATACTCCAGGTCCATCAGTACAATCACCAGAGAGTTGAGCTGGTCGGCCAGCCAGAAGTCTGCAAACTCCACGCGGTGGAACGGCGCCGTGAACACACGGAACTAGGGAGAGGACAGACAGACAGACAGAGTTAGTAGTCCCATACAAGACACAGGAGATCTGATTAAATACATATGCTACCACTGAAGGGGTGAAATGTGTGTTGGAATAGTCTGAGGTTAAGATAACATTGACAGCTCTTCTATCTACAGTACACCTCTGCATACTAATGCCACTAGAACTCTCATGCTTGTCTAACAATAAGCCATTAAAGACATTACAAATGACCAAAGAGAAGGGACACACATGTAAAGACCTGGGCTACAACTATGTATACAAGACTTGAACATGGAGGAAGCTCATTGTCATGCAGCTAATGAGCCTGTAATGTACAGGGTATTATAAACTGGGTGGTTCGAGCCCTGAATGCTAATTGGCTGACAGCCGTGGTATATCAAACCGTACACCACGGGTATGACAAAACATTTATTTTTACTGCTCTAATTACGTTGGTAACCAGTTTATAATAGCAATAAGGCACCTTGGGGGTTTGTGGTATATTTCCATATACAGTGGGGGAAAAAAGTATTTAGTCAGCCACCAATTGTGCAAGTTCTCCCACTTAAAAAGATGAGAGAGGCGTGTAATTTTCATCATAGGTACACGTCAACTATGACAGACAAATTGAGAAAGAAAAATCCAGAAAATCACATTGTAGGATTTTTAATGAATTTATTTGCAAATTATGGTGGAAAATAAGTATTTGGTCACCTACAAACAAGCAAGATTTCTGGCTCTCACAGACCTGTAACTTCTTCTTTAAGAGGCTCCTCTGTCCTCCACTCGTTACCTGTATTAATGGCACCTGTTTGAACTTGTTATCAGTATAAAAGACACCTGTCCACAACCTCAAACAGTCACACTCCAAACTCCACTATGGCCAAGACCAAAGAGCTGTCAAAGGACACCAGAAACAAAATTGTAGACCTGCACCAGGCTGGGAAGACTGAATCTGCAATAGGTAAGCAGCTTGGTTTGAAGAAATCAACTGTGGGAGCAATTATTAGGAAATGGAAGACATACAAGACCACTGATAATCTCCCTCGATCTGGGGCTCCACGCAAGATCTCACCCCGTGGGGTCAAAATGATCACAAGAACGGTGAGCAAAAATCCCAGAACCACACGGGGGGACCTAGTGAATGACCTGCAGAGAGCTGGGACCAAAGTAACAAAGCCTACCATCAGTAACACACTACGCCGCCAGGGACTCAAATCCTGCAGTACAAGACGTGTCCCCCTGCTTAAGCCAGTACATGTCCAGGCCCGTCTGAAGTTTGCTAGAGTGCATTTGGAGGATTGGGAGAATGTCATATGGTCAGATGAAACCAAAATATAACTTTTTGGTAAAAACTAAACTCGTCGTGTTTGGAGGACAAAGAATCCTGAGTTGCATCCAAAGAACACCATACCTACTGTGAAGCATGGGGGTGGAAACATCATGCTTTGGGGCTGTTTTTCTGCAAAGGGACCAGGACGACTGATCTGTGTAAAGGAAAGAATGAATGGGGCCATGTATCGTGAGATTTTGAGTGAAAACCTCCTGCCATCAGCAAGGGCATTGAAGATGAAACATGGCTGGGTCTTTCAGCATGACAATGATCCCAAACACACCGCCCGGGCAACGAAGGAGTGGCTTCGTAAGAAGCATTTCAAGGTCCTGGAGTGGCCTAGCCAGTCTCCAGATCTCAACCCCATAGAAAATCTTTGGAGGGAGTTGAAAGTCCGTGTTGCCCAGCGACAGCCCCAAAACATGGAGGAATGGGCCAAAATACCAGCAACAGTGTGTGAAAACCTTGTGAAGACTTACAGAAAACGTTTGACCTGTGTCATTGCCAACAAAGGGTATATAACAAAGTATTGAGAAACTTTTGTTATTGACCAAATAATTATTTTCCACCATAATTTGCAAATAAATTCATAAAAAATCCTACAATGTGATTTTCTGGATTTTTTTCTCTCCATTTTGTCTGTCATAGTTGACGTGTACCTATGATGAAAATTACAGGCCTCTCTCATCTTTTTAAGTGGGAGAACTTGCACAATTGGTGGCTGACTAAATACTTTTTTTCCCCACTGTACCACACCCCCTCGGGCCTTATTGCTTAATTAGAGTAGTGGAAGACGAGAGGGCAGAGAAGAACAGGAAGCTACTCTCCAAATGAGCTGGGACGTGTTGAGGTCATGAGCCCTGCAGCAGCCAGCAGTCCTAGTATCTCCCTACAGTAAATGAACTGGTGGATACCTATGGAAAGCCTAATGTGTCAACCTGTCACTCATTCAACAGGGCTATTGCCACACCAGCAATAGTTTGCCCCTCATTGAGAGGTACTGCTTAGGTAGGTAAATATGGGCTCACATTTTGTGAATGGTTGGTGAAGTAGTAGAACATTTTTTTTTCCCATTTGCAGACAAATTCCATTTTTGCTGACACATTATCCAATCCGACACACCACACATGCACAAACATGACAGTCTGGGAGCAGCACAGGATCAACGGCAGAGCCATGCCCCTGGAGCAGATTGATTTGATTTAGCTTAATATGATTGGGTTAACTAGTGTTTTGGGTATGGTTTCTGTTGGGACTGGATCATGTTATCACGGGTCTGCGAATGAGACTGTGGGTGAATGGGAATGATACTCTCCCCCGCTTGCCTCCAGGGCTAGCCTGACATTTCACAAGCCCATCTCTCTGTAGGCTACACTGCATCACTAGGCGGTCTCAACCAGTCCCAGATTGTTGCAAATGTCAAACAGTATTGATTCATCCTGTTATATATGTGAGCTAATTCAAGATTTCTACCTGGCAATCTATGTCCCTATTGATCTCCACACCATCTCCATACACTGAAATTCTAGACATCCAGAAGATAAACCTTCTTCAAAATGTATTCATTGTGTAAACAAACACACCAGGCAATCTGTTTCGATTTGTTCCCTGATTATATGTTTGTCCTCTGGTTAGTGCCTGTGTTCAGTGTGGGTGTGTGGCTCTCTAGGATGGTGCACAGGCCCCAGTGGAGCCCAATCAGAGCTGGAGAGGGCTGTGGAATGGCTCGGGGGGCTGGGTAACTAAGGGAAGGGATTGGGAGGATTGGAGGAGCAGCATACTGATGGATCCATCCCTGTAATGATTGCACAGTCACAGCCGTCACATCCCCAGGGACCCGCCTGCATTCTATTATCCCTCACCCCACTGGCCTCTGTCTCACACACACACACACACACACACACACACACACACACACACACACACACACACAGAATCCTCCTACCCTCCAACCATCCCCATCCCCCTAGCCAGCAAACATCAGACAAAGAAGAAATAAGCCGAATACAACAAAGCACAGTAGAGTATGAGAGATAGATATCAAATACAGTGTTGTACACACAAACACCAGTTGAGTCGGGTTTCATTGTACTGATATCATTTCATCATTATAATACAGTAGTCCCAGTGGAGAAGGAGCTCACCAGCAGTTTGAGCAGCCAGAAGCGGGACTTGTAGTAGCCAGTCTTGAAGGGGTTGATGAGGAAGAGGAGCATGAAGCCGTAGAGGATGAGGGGGTTGACCTGCATGGGCAGCAGGGTGTACTCAGAGTACAGACAGGACAGGATACTCATACACCACAGCACCCCCAGGAACCCTGCAATCTAGGGAAGAATTAAATAGATAAAGCCATCAAACACTCAATAGATTTTTATTAAACTACATTTATAAAGCTGTATATAAATTGTCCTTGATAATATGATCAGAAAAAAACATAGTGCAAGTCATCAGATTAGTATTGATTATTGACAATTTTTCATTTCCCTTATTCAGCTAATTCTCTCTCTAGTGGTCACACAATATCATTTTTTCTCTCTATTATTTCCACTAGTTCTTTCAGTATACTGTCTGGCTGTATTCTTGTTATTGTCCTTTTGCATCCCCTGGTTCTCCCCTCTCCCTTACCTCAAACAGGTGCTGGTGGGAGAGGTTGCTTCGAGGGTTCAGCTCAAAGATGAGCACGTGGTTGACCCCCGCCTGGCGCCAGCCGTACGTGTTAATGCCCAACAGGAAGAGGAACTCGATCAGCAGGAAGCCACCGCGGTAGATACGCACCAGAGGCCACACGTTTTCATACCGGATGAGTACAGCACCTGCAAATATTAGCAATTAAATCATCTAATTCTCCATCAAAATATCTGAGGCTAGAGTCCTGTTATAAAATACAGTATGTACAACTAACTTGAGCTCCCCACTAATGGCAAAGCCCCATTTCCTGTGTATCTGTTAATCCCCCAGTAAAAATACCTAATTAGCATGGTTGTGTGTGAACGTACCAGTGAGGATGAAGGAGATAGCGAGGACTATGAAGACCCCACAGTACAGGCCAACGCGGAAGGTAGTCCAGGCTAGAGCAGGCTGCAGGAAGGAAAAGCAGAGAATGACAGAGATGAGAAATTACCAGTTACTAGGCCTGTGTGACCGCCCGTCTTCTCTGCTCTACTGTAATGTTGTCAGGCACACAGCTGGAGAACCACGCTAGGCAGTTACTAATTCATTTAGCTTGACAGATAGACACACTTATCCAGGGAAGCTGAAACCATTCACAGAATCCAGTTCACCTGTTCCTTGTTCAATGCACCTTATAGGACGAGTCCTTACATTAAAGTGTGTTATTGTCAAGTACTTTTGGATGTGCTAAAAATACATTTCATATAAAGATGCCCACAGGAATCTGGACAAGTAATATGGATCTGGCATAATTCAGGGTGGACATTACATTAATATTAATACAGCTATAAATCTAAAGGATATGTGACAGGGGATGTGAAGCACTCTCTCCAGCCCTCTCTCTCTCTCATCCCCTGTGGAAAAGCTATTTGTCCAGTCTAGTTTGGAGAGCCTCTTACAGTATCAATACTGTGGGGTTGAATAGGGTGTGTGTGTCACATACATATATACACACACAGCAGGAAGGAGATGAAGAGCAGGAAGTGTGTCACTCTACCATACTAGGTTTATGTTGATGAGATTCTGGCGCTGGCAGGGAATTATGGCGGGAATGATCTAATTGGTTAATTGTCCACTAACTAACATACACACTCTAGTAAGCCTGTGGTGCAGTCTCTCTCACCTGTGCTGCCCCCAGTGGAGGCACTCTCAGCCTCTTCATGGCCTTCTGACGGTCCCCTCCCTCCAGCTCTGTGGTCACCAGAGCCTGTCAAACACAACACACACGTCTTTACTGTTCATCCAGGAACAAGTTCAAATGCAATACAAGAGTAAAAGTCAAAGACCAGGATCCAATTTTGCCAGAATTAGCAGTTTTGTGGTTAAAAGAGATGATGGAGTATACACTGTTGTCAAGAATGAACATCAACCTAAACAACGCTTGACCACCACAGCCAGGGGCTTCTGTTCCATACATACCTCAGTCTCAGAAATGAGCTGGGTGATCTTCTTACAGGTGTAGAAGGGGGCCACCTCCACGTGGGCCACGCGCCAGTCAGCCCCACGGGGAGTCTCCAGGATCTTATCATGCTTCTTCAGGATCTTACGGAAACCTGTGAAGTTCAGATTCTGGGAGAAAGACAAATCCTGGGCTTAAGTCTGAGCAAGAGATGCAGAGAGGCAACAGGAAACAACGACTAAACGGTTGAGATAAACTAAACTGCTAAGATAAAGAGAGACACTGAGAAAGAAATGGACACACCACTAGAGAGAGGTGGATTGAGGGATTGTGAGATGCAGAGAGACATTTGATGCTGATAGCAGCATCAAACAGAAAGATGAGAGGGTGTGGATAGGCTGACTGTTTCACCTGTTAGTTCAGCATCAGGATGAGACTGAGGTAGTATCTAGGGGTAGTGTTTTCGGGTTTAGGATTAAGGGTACCAACCTGGTAGTCCTGCATCAGGATGAGGCTGAGGTAGTACATATGGGTAGTGTGTAGGGTTTAGGGTTAAGGGTACCAACCTGGTAGTTCTGCAGTAGGATGAGGCTGAGGTAGAACTCGGAGAAGGCCAGCTGCAGGTCCTTGATGTTGCGGTGTTTGCAACGCTCCTCCTGGGAAAGGTGGAACACCGTCTTGCGTTTCCGCAGACCTGGCGCATTGCTCTCGCGCTGCGCATCCAGAGAAGACTGCAGCTCATTCTGCAGGGTGGCGAAACGCCTCTGGGCTTCAGCAAGTTTCTCTGCAGGAGGGAAGGAGATATGTAGAACAAACGAGTGAGGAACAGTGTCATGGCATTATGACAAAGACAGATCTGATTTCACTCTGCTGATGTCTTGTGGATAGTTCTAGTGGTTTTGAGAGTAACGTCTACTGCACTGAGACTGTCAGAAACATTAGGTTTCATTAACAGGCCTGCAGTAAATCCAGCCAGAGGTAAACACACTTCTCCTTGCCCTCCTCTCCATTACAGGGAAGTGGAAAGGGGAGTATTATGTTCTGCAGACGTGTAAATGCAGCCCCCGGCAGGCCCATTACCAGGGTCATGACAGGGTTAATTTCCCTCCTGAGAGAGAGACAGCAGCAGGGCAGGGGGGAACCTGAGTTGATCTGGAACATGGCCCACATTCTCCCCCAGCCTCCCCCACCCCAGTCCCACTAACACATTCCTGGACTGAACTCCTCGAGCCCGGCTTTGGCACATATCCTCCACTGTCCCCTCCGCCTGGGTCTGCACTCTGCACCCCACCACATCCTATTCATAGGCCAAGGCTGGAGATAGGGTTCTGGAATATACCTTTTCAGTCCTGATTCACAACTAGGCCACCTGGTCAACGGCAGGGCAGAGAGGCCCTGCCTGCATGTGTTTGTGACAATGACCAAGCACCGTCTCATGTTCCCCACGGTCGATCAGTGAGGACAGGGGTGTTATGTTAGGTGCAGTGGGTTCAATGGTTACTTTAACGGTCAGTTGCACACTCAGCCTCTGAATTTCACATTACCTGACTCACAGGAATGCCTGTTCTTTTGATGGCTAAAATTAGAGTAATCCCTCACAGGATAACAGTAGATTATGTCACTGACACTATCTACCCTGTCCAGAGGGTCTCCTATCTGCTGCTCTGCATGGATCAAGTCATGACATAACATGAGGCGTGAGAAAGTCAAGACACACATACTTTACCTAAATTGGAAGAAATGAAGCCTGGGTAGATTTGTGTGTACAGACAAAGATGTCAGACTGGTACGCAGGCTGAAGAGGCTAAAATAAGTCTTAATGTCTGAGTTTTGCCAGGATCAGCCACAGGTAAAATATTGTCTCTGGAGTCTATATCTGAGGATACATACAAATATTTTAGATATTGTGACAGCATTTAACAGAGACTGTGTTGTGCCTTGGTTTTTCTCACTGGCATATAGTTAAATGCACTGCTCCAGGATCACTTAATGGGGTCGATGACCCTTTCAGAAGAGGGAAGCTGCTTGCTACAGCGCTCTGCGGAGGCGAGGACTCTCTTATGTAAAGCTCACACTTTGAACAAGACATGAAAAGAGGGAGATAACGATGTCTGTCCAACAAGATTCAGTAATTGCTTGTTTCATCCCAACATCCGGCTAGACGGATATACAACACATCCAGGTGTAGAAAATGAGAGATTATGATGCTGCAGTCTGGAGTCTGAGAGTGAAGTGACTGACTGTGGCTTGGCTACAAGACTGCCAATAAGAACTAACACTGCTGAAAACAACCATCACTATAGATTTCACTATAATCTGAATTGAGACAGATTTATTCTAATAAAGCCAGATGTCTAGCCATGATGTGACTCAGACTCAGTCTGCTGGATGTGCTTAGTGAGCAACAGTGATGGGATATCATTGTTTATCAGGGGAGATAAACGCGAGGAGCAACAGGATGTTGATCAGAGTGCCAGTTCTCTTTGGCAGTCCAACCTGGAGTTTATTTCAGCTTCTGGCAAAGCCTCAACTCTGAAGGGGATGGGAGGGGATGGGATGGGAGGGGAGGGGAGGGGAGGGGAGGGGAGGGGATTGGAGGGGAGGGGAGGTTTATTGGAGAAGAAAAATAGGGAGTTTAAAAGTCTTTCAGACTTTAAGGAAAGGCAAATTAAAGTAGACACTAATGAATGCACTTTTTGTATACTTTGATGGCTTCCTGTCAAACTCGTACCATTACCAATAAAGTATGTGCTCAGTGGTAACGAGATTCAGAATATATCGAATGTCCATGTTGCCAGGCAGCATCAACCCATTAAATGCATTTCTACAAACAGCCTCTAGGGGCAGCAACATTTCCTGATATCTCAGTGGTTCACGAAGTAGTCTATCTGACATCTCATTTTACTACATGAGGTATACATACTCTCTTCCTGAAATAAACCAAGCCTCCTTTCCTAATTTGGTCAGCCATGCTTAAATCAAAGTGCCCACATTAGACAAAACATCACGTAGTTGGCACCCAAGTAAAGCTTATCACTCAACATGACAACCGTATGTGCAAGATGTCAAGGCAATTACTGGCTACTCCCATTGCACTGCAGGCATTAGTTATTATGGCATTATAAGTTACTGTGAGTGGAAAAACTGTAGACGCTGACAGCAAATGAAAGGGGTGGTCTCACTTAGTCAGAGAGACAAACTTGCATAGCATAGCATAGCATTGCAGTACTGCTCCATCAAATAGGCCTACCTGAATAAAATGTGTTGATCTTCAAAAGCTCCTTCTCACAATTCTGAAAAAACTTCTCCTCAAATTTGGCGTAGTATCTCTTGACAGTGTCTTCATCTGTGACTGGAGAGGCAAAAAAGAGACGGAGAGAGAGAGAGGTCAGTTTTCAAAAAACATTCAACAAAAAAACATGATGTAACCAATGAAAAACAATTAATGGACACCCATCATTATGGACATTTTTTAAAAATTCATGCATATGGTAATTGTAGACCTAGATGAATGTGACCATAGCTTGGAGCCAAACAGGTAGCCTATCAGTTTGGCTTATGATTACATTCACATTCTTTTCAAGATGATTCTCCTTCAACAAACAATGCTCTCATTCAGACCAGGGTACTGTATATCAAACCAAGAGAGCCAAAAGGGTTTAAAATGGACAGTGTACTGTTCAGCCCAGAAAGGTCACCAACACGCCCCTGCCTCTCTCGTTCCTCTGATGGTCATTAAATGTTGGGGACACAGTTCTAAATAAGGACACCTTTAATTTGGTTCCTCTCCCTCTCCCTCTCCTCTCCTCTCCTCTCCTCTCCTCTCCTCTCCTCTCCTCTCCTCTCCTCTCCTCTCCTCTCCTCTCCTCTCCTCTCCTCTCCTCTCCTCTCCTCTCCTCTCCCTCTCCCTCTCCCTCTTCCTCTCCTCTCCTCTCCCCTCCCGACTTCTTACTCTCTGTTGCTTTAATCTGTCAGTCATCCGGCACACAGAGTAACCCAACACCCCTATGAGTTGCCCGGGGGATTCCTTCCTCTGTCTGCATCCCATGTCCCCCCACCCCATCCCCATTAACCTTAGCCCAGCTTAGCCCACTGGCGTTCCAGTAAAGATAATAGCAGCCAAGAGGACCAGGGCCACAGGGAGCTGTCCCAAGCCACAGCTTAAAGTCTGACCATAGGTCCACAGCACAGGATCAACAGGCTGTAGTTCTAATGATTTTATTTATAGTGACCACAAGTTCCACAACCCATCCGTCTATAACAGCTGGCAATATTTGACTGTGATCCTGAGAGTAGAGATTCATAGTGTAAGAGACAGGCCTTGTCTCCTGGGACTGGGAAAGACAGAGACAAAGAGGATCTGCACACTGAGAGAACGTGCATCTTTATATCCTCCCTCTGCTACTAAAATACTTGTTATTTTTCAATGACTATTCATCACGATCACTCTCTTATCAATGTTAGCCTGGCCAGACTTGCTAGTTGACACCAGTACTGATACATCATTGATGTTCTATCTAAATGTCACAGCCAGGGATATAGCACACACCATCCATCACACTATCTCCGCTAAATGTTTGTGCAAGAGTGGGGTTATAATAGAAATGTTAGCTAACCTATCATATGAAATGGCCCTTTAATGCAAGTTGAAACCTTTAGATGGAGAGGCATTCAATTCTGTTCTTAGTAATAACAAAAAGATGCCTAAGGCTGTGTAGGCTGTCAATATCCCTGCTCTATTCACCTGCATGCAGAGTGAGAATGCAGGGAGAGACTGTGAATGTGTTCAGTAAAAGGCTGTGAAAATGTTCCTTGGAGTCAGTGAGCCAGTCAAGCGATGTGCAGCTTTACATAAAAAATTTGAAAAACGTTATATATATATAATTTATGAATTGAATCATGTAAAGGACTTTATATGATGAACCACTCCCATAGTACTGGGGAGATGTGTCCCCTTACTGCAGTTCAGCCTAACCTCATGAGAGAAGCATCTTGCAGTCCTAATTAAACATCAAAAACAACATCATCATTGAACAAAAGGAAAACAACAACAGCTCAACTTTCTGAACTGAGACAGAACATAAACAGGGACTGAGATGACCTTTAACTTATCATCTTCACTGGGTCAGTGTGTGAGAGAGAGAGAGAGAGACAAATCAAATCAAATCAAATCAAATCAAATCAAATTTTATTGGTCACATGCGCCGAATACAACAGGTGCAGACATTACAGTGAAATGCTTACTTACAGCCCTTAACCAACAGTGCATTTATTTTAAACAAAAAAGTAAGAATAAAACAACAACAAAAAAGTGTTGAGAAAAAAAAGAGCAGAAGTAAAAAATAAAGTGACAGTAGGGAGGCTATATATACAATAGAATAAAGTGACAGTAGGGAGGCTATATATACAGGGGGGTACCGTTGCATAGTCAATGTGCGGGGGCACCGGCTAGTTGAGGTAATATGTACATGTGGGTAGAGTTAAAGTGACTATGCATAAATACTTAACAGAGTAGCAGCAGCGTAAAAAGGATGGGGTGGGGGGGCAGTGCAAATAGTCCGGGTAGCCATGATTAGCTGTTCAGGAGTCTTATGGCTTGGGGGTAGAAGCTGTTGAGAAGTCTTTTGGACCTAGACTTGGCACTCCGGTACCGCTTGCCGTGCGGTAGCAGAGAGAACAGTCTATGACTAGGGTGACTGGAGTCTTTGACAATTTTGAGGGCCTTCCTCTGACACCGCCTGGTATAGAGGTCCTGGATGGCAGGGAGCTTTGCCCCAGTGATGTACTGGGCCGTACGCACTACCCTCTGTAGTGCCTTGCGGTCAGAGGCCAAGCAGTTGCCATACCAGGCGGTGATGCAACCAGTCAGGATGCTCTCGATGGTGCAGCTGTAGAATTTTTTGAGGATCTGAGGACCCATGCCAAATCTTTTTAGTCTCCTGAGGGGGAATAGGCTTTGTCGTGCCCTCTTCACGACTGTCTTGGTGTGTTTGGACCATGATAGTTCGTTGGTGATGTGGACACCAAGGAACTTGAAGCTCTCAACCTGTTCCACTACAGCCCCGTCGATGAGAATGGGGGCGTGCTCAGTCCTCTTTTTTTTCCTGTAGTCCACAATCATCTCCTTTGTCTTGGTCACGTTGAGGGAGAGGTTGTTGTCCTGGCACCACACGGCCAGATCTCTGACCTCCTCCCTATAGGCTGTCTCATCGTTGTCGGTGATCAGGCCTACCACTGTTGTGTCGTCGGCAAACTTAATGATGGTGTTGGAGTCGTGCCTGGCCATGCAGTCATGGGTGAACAGAGAGTACAGGAGGGGACTGAGCACGCACCCCTGAGGGGCCCCCGTGTTGAGGATCAGTGTGGCAGATGTGTTGTTACCTACCCTTACCACCTGGGGGCGGCCCGTCAGGAAGTCCAGGATCCAGTTGCAGAGGGAGGTGTTTAGTCCCAGGATCCTTAGCTTAGTGATGAGCTTTGAGGGCACTATGGTGTTGAATGCTGAGCTGTAGTCAATGAATAGCATTCTCACGTAGGTGTTCCTCTTGTCCAGGTGGGAAAGGGCAGTGTGGAGTGCGATAGAGATTGCATCATCTGTGGATCTGTTGGGGCGGTATGCAAATTGGAGTGGGTCTAGGGTTTCTGGGATTATGCTGTTGATGTGAGCCATGACCAGTCTTTCAAAGCACTTCATGGCTACAGACGTCAGTGCCACGGGTCGGTAGTCATTTAGGCAGGTTATCTTAGAGTTCTTGGGCACGGGGACTATGGTGGTCTGCTTGAAACATGTTGGTATTACAGACTCAGTCAGGGACATGTTGAAAATGTCAGTGAAGACACTTGCCAGTTGGTCAGCACATGCTCGGAGTACACGTCCTGGTAATCCGTCTGGCCCTGCGGCCTTGTGAATGTTGACCTGCTTAAAAGTCTTACTCACATCGGCTACGGAGAGCGTGATCACATAGTCGTCCGGAACAGCTGGTGCTCTCATGCATGCTTCAGTGTTGCTTGCCTCGAAGCGAGCATAGAAGTGGTTTAGCTCGTCTGGTAGGCTTGTGTCACTGGGCAGCTCGCGGCTGTGCTTCCCTTTGTAGTCTGTAATAGTTTTCAAGCCCTGCCACATCCGACGAGCGTCAGAGCCAGTGTAGTATGATTCAATCTTAGACCTGTATTGACTCTTTGCCTGTTTGATGGTTCGTCGGAGGTCAGAGAGAGAGAGAGAGAGAGAGAGAGCGAGATCAGAATATGTGTGCTGTAAAACAGCTGGCATCAGTGGGTCATAGCCAGTGTTGAGTGGAGGAGGTCAGGAGGGTGTGTGAGTGCCCTACAGTGTATACCACACAGCTCATCCCCTCCTGTCTGGAATAGAGGAGAGGAGGATGAGAGGAGGATGAGAGGAGGAGGAGAGGAGGATGAGAGGAGGAGGAGAGGAGGATGAGAGGAGGATGAGAGGAGGATGAGAGGAGGAGGAGAGGAGGATGAGAGGAGGAGGAGAGGAGGATGAGAGGAGGAGGAGAGGAGGAGGAGAGGAGGAGGAGAGGAGGATGAGAGGAGGATGAGAGGAGGAGGAGAGGCAGCAGCTAGCTATCTGCATGAGGAATGAGGAATGGATGTACGCTCTGTCTATGCTTCAGAAAGCATTTCTGCCTCACTTCCTAATTCCACTGCAGTCACAATACACTTTGGACCAGGGCATATCATGGGAGAGTTTAGCCATTTTACATCGGCTGGCTGGCTGCCAGTCCCCCCAGCACAGACTGGGATAAGTTTAGAGAACAAGCCTGTGAGAACAGAGCACTGCAATACTGCTGCAAAACAAGGTCAAAAACAAGATCCCAAAGGAAGAGGTCATAGAACACTGGGAACCAGTCTACATGAAAACAAGGGGGAGGGGGACGGGGGGAGAGGGGGATGACAAGGAAGAAAGAGAAATAATAGGGATGTGGACTTTGGATGAAATGATCGTAGTTGATGTTATGAGAGGAAATGGAGGAGATGAAAGCCTAGAGAGAAAGGTAGGGAGAGGGCCCTGGAGTGACCCCTGACCCCTACCTCCCCTCGCTGAAGCTCTACTGAGGAGGCCTGCTGGTCCCCAGGAGACTGTGTCTGTGTGTATGCGTGCATGTGTGGATGCGTGTGTGCATATGTGTGTGTGGATGTGTGTGTGTGGATGTGTGTGTGAATGTGTGTGTGCATATGTGTGTGGTGTGTGAGAACAAAGGAGGGAGAGGCAGCGCTGCTTTGAAACAGCCCCATCCCTGCAGCTATACATTGAGTATGCACCTGGTGTCCGATGCAAAAACGTCTCTATAACCAACACTCCAGCCTCATTTGCTTTACCTCAACCTTACTCAAATTTGCATGAATCAACATAATTAGGCTCACAGTTAGAGTAAAGTGCAAACTGTCTAATTTATTTTCAACCAAAATGACGGATAGAAATGAACAGCTCAACTGCAGAGGAGAAAAGACTCAAACGAGTGAAATCATAATGGTATATAGTGTGTTTATTCCCATTTATCAAAGATGTCTGTATTTATCTGAATTCAATGTCTTCTCTCTCTCACTGTATGGGGCCTCATTATTGCACCACTGGAGACAGCCAAGCCCACTCATAGTCCAAAGGTACTGTCCTCCCCAGTGTCCCTCTGACAGGCAGCTCTGGAGGGCCTCCCCCTGAGCTCATTATCCTCAGAGTGGTACTGTGGCATAGCTTACAGCCAACATCCCTCAGGGGAACCAGCCCAGCCCACTACTGCCCCAACCAGCACTCTGCTACAAAGACCCAGAGCCACAAAGAACAAACAGGCTGGGCCACACCAAAGCTGTCTCCACCAGCCGTCACTAAATGGCTTCCTGCAGCAGTATCTGCCCTGACATTACAGGGATGAGTGAGCGCTTAGGTGGATATGTGCGTGTGTGTGTGTGTGTGTGTGTGTGTGTGTGTGTGTGTGTGTGTGTGTGTGTGTGTGTGTGTGTGTGTATGTTTGTGTGTGTGTGTGTGTGTGTGCGTGCGTGTGTGTGTGCATGCATGTGTAAGTGTGTGACGCAGGCAGTAGGATGATGATGAAATGCCTCCTAGGAGAGTAGTAGTTCTGTCCCTGGGGGCTCTGGGTGAAGATGGATGCTCTGGCTGCCTCATCTTGTGCTGTGTTTGATAGTGTTGTTGTACATCAGTATTTTACCTCTCTGTCAGCACTGAGCAGGGTCCTACTCTTTCTTTTGATGTGAGCTCCTTGATGTTTTGTCTATATAGTGACATGATGGAGCTATGAGGTTTGTAACCTTTTACTCATGACAGAGTGTCTCATGGAAGACAGGCTGGGTAAGTGGTAGTTTTTAAGTTTTTCTTCATGGTTTCCTAGTTTGATTTGTTTCAGTAGGTACTGGGTATAGCAAGCCTAAAAATTAAGCTTTCAGTTTGATTAAGATGTGTTAACAAGCGCTGCATATCATGGACATTTCCTGTAAGTGCCTGAAGCGGATGGGGTTTGCACCACAGTCCTGGTACAGAGGGGCTTCCCAGCATGGCCTACATACAGCCATTGCCACCATGTTTCAATCCGTCAACTGGTGACGCTCATGGCAGTCACAGGAGGGACGTGAGAAAAGCTTAAGTGCTTTAGAGCAGCTAGGAAAAGAAAGTCACTTTATTATTCTGTAGTAGAGTGTTTGTGAGTGTTTGTGTGCGCACAAGGATGCATGTGTTTTTGAATATACAGTGCGATCCGTAATTATTGGGACAGTGGAGCTCTATACTCATAAAGCAAAAGTATTGGGACAAATTCACTTATATGTTTATTAAAGCAGTAAAAAGTATTTGTTCCCATATTCATAGCACGCAATGACTACATCAAGCTTGTGACTCTACACATTTGTTGGATGCATTTGCTGTTAGTTTTGGTTGTGTTTCAGATTATTTTGTGCACAATAGAAATGAATGGTAAATAACGTATTGTGTTTTTTTAGATTCACTTTAATTGTAAATAAGAATAGAATATGTTTCGAAACAATTCTACATGAATGTGGATGCTACCATGATTATGGATAATCCTGAATGAATCGCAAATAATGATGAGTGAGAAAGTTACAGACCCACAAAGCCAGCCACACCAATGTGCCGGAGGAAACACCGTTCAACTGACGACTGAGGTCAGCCTGCAGGTGCCCGGCCCGCCACAAGGCGTCGCTGGAGCGTGATGAGCCAAGTAAAGCCCCCCCGGCCAAACCCTCCCCTAACCCGGACATCGCTGGGCCAATTGTGCACCGCCCTATGGGACACCCGGGTACAGCCGGTTGTGACACGGCCTGGGAACAAACCCGGGTCTGTAGTGACGCCTCAAGCACTGCGATGCAGTGCCTCAGATCGCTGCGCCACTCGGGAGGCCCAACTTTTTCCTACTTTAATACACATAAGTGAATATGTCCCAATACTAAAATGGGGGGACTATGTACAAAAGGTGCTGTAATTTCTAAACGGTTCACCCAATATGGGTGAAAATACCCTCAAATGAAAGCTGACAGTCTGCACTTTAACATCATATTAATTGTATCATTTCAAATCCAAACTTTTGACGTATAGAGCCAAAATAATAAAAAGGGCACTGTACATCTAATAGAAACAGGATCTAAACCTACACAAACCATTAGCAGCCAATTTTATAAAGCCATGATTAATCCTATGTGTATTCACTGGTTCCCAGTGCTCCTGTACGATGAGGTTCAGCACTATGGACAGCTCTTGCTCAGCTGCTATCAGTGATGCCCAGTCCAGTGGGGAACACCTCCTTGGCTGTTGCTGGAGGAAGCAATACCATATTAGTCTACCTCATGAGAAACCAATACAACAATAGGACAGCAACCATAAATCCCCTCTAAAGCCTTTGATATCCTCTTGACCTTTATGCAGGTCAAAAGTGAGAGAAATAAGGGGATCTGAATAAAATGTTCTATATCTGAAGACAAATGACTAAACTTACTGCCTACATTCTGTTCATTCAAGGCCTTCTCTCAGAAAAACAATCCGGGCTTCTCTGAGAGAAACAAGTCTTGGTGTATTCCCTTGAAGGTTGCATAAAGGTGGGCAGCCCCTTCCCCTTCTCTGGTGTAAATAAATAATGAGGAGCACTAGCAGCTTCTCCAGACCTGACTTAAGTCCCTCCTCCTTAAATAGGCGGTCCCTGACCCACCCCATCAAGCCTCCACATGAATCCTTCACACTAACCCCCCTGTGGCGATGAGAAAACATGAGCTCTCCGCCATGTCAGAGGCTCTAACCCTCCCTGCGCTGTATGCACACACACACACGCACACACACACGCACACACCACACACACAGAAAGAAATGTGTTGTTGGTCACAGGTTATAGTACTGTAGTTTTCAGACGAAGGAGAGGGTTGTTTAAAAAACTCATATAGCCTAATCAACTGGTAAAGTGGAAGCCTTTGTTTCCTAGTTGTTCGACCCATACAAGAAAGTCAAGCTGATGTATCTGTGTTCCATTTTATGCCCATAGTCCATTTTTCTCTGTCAGTTTTTACTGAACGTCTTCATATTGTCGCATTTATCACTGGGAGTTTGACAGGAACATGGAGTATGACTGGCCCAGAGGAGAGGGGTGATGTGCCCCTTTGTGTTGGGACCAGTGATATCGTGATCTCCTATTATCCTGAAGGTGTAGCCAGGCGAGAGAACATGACATGGATCCCTCTCTGAGTCTCACACTGACACAGCTATATCAGCCCCAGTCATTTTACACTTCATTTAAGCCATGTAATGACACCTCATTGCTGTTTATCACCCATGTCCTTCTGGCATCATTATTAGCTGAAGGTGCAGTTACTGCCACTATATTCATGATTATTCATTTCCCTCATCTCTTCCACTCAACCTGAGTTAAATCATTTTAATGGAATGGAAGTGTAGCAGAGGTGGCTATACAATTAAAATACACTATATTATTGTGGGTGCTGTGAGGACGCTACGACCTGCCCAAATTAGACAGGGTCCTTTTCCTATCGTATCACCTTGCTGTAGTAAACTGAGAGAGTGGGTGGGTATGCTTAGGTGCTGCCTCAGCTTGCATTATTCTAAGGTTTCTCCCTGTCTGAGGAGTAAGGAAGCCTTGTTTGGGAGAGAGAGAGAAAGTGCACTCACACAGAGCAGTGCTTCCATTCTACATCCTCTTGTTCCAGACATACAGGATAACCATGAAGCAAAACCAGGCAGACAGTGCCCCCACACCAACCCAACCCCTCCTCCCCCGTCTGCTTCGTTCCTCTTCCCATTCCCCCTCCAGCCACAATTCATTCTAACAATCATGCAGTTTGTGGAGCCAGAAGACCATTCAGAATGAACATTAACTAGGCTAGCCTGCCAGGTCCGGAGTGGTGTATCAGCCCGAATGAGGGGTAAATAAAAACAGCTTGCTAAGTAAGCAACTCAAACTGAGTCAAACACATTTGTAATAGTAAGGGAGGAATCACTTTTCAAGAGGCCACTTAAAAACTTGAGAGAAGTGTTTGTTTATCCAGTGTATTGGTTAGTGTGTGTGTGTGTGTGTGTGTGTGTGTGTGTGTGTGTGTGTGTGTGTGTGTGTGTGTGTCTGTGTGTGTTTAGGTTGGATTCCCGGCAGCCTGCAGATATTGCACCAGTTGAATACATTAGTGGCAGGAAGGAGAGCCAAGACCAGATGGGATATGAAATGATCTGAGGGACCAAGAGGGATACTGAGACAGGAGAAGGATATAATATGGAATATTACACCAGCTCAGTGAGACAGAGAGACACACAGGGAGAATGAATCATGAAACATTCACCAGTTCACTACTTAATAAAACACACTGCCGCTAACTAGATTATGCTGGAGGTAGTGAATGCCTTTTATTGCTTTTGTTAATATATACCATGTCTTTAGAGGAGAAAAGGCAGTTGTTAATTGTGCTGAAAATAATCCCTTCCTTTAAAGTGAGTGCACAGAGAATGTTACACAAAATCAGGAGATCCGTTTGCTATAGTACTGTATGTGGAAGCGCTGTCCAAGGTTCTGAAACAGTAAATGCATTTCAGATAAGAAAAAAGCCTGATGTACTTTCAGGCTATTTCTGCACCATGATAGGAATGAACGTCAAAACCTTGAATTAAAGACAAACTGGCTTATCTCCTCTCTGCCATAGAAGGATGCGTTCATGTATCCCTTTAATGTAGCCTACATCCCTCAAACCACATTAGAGCAATGCTACTAAACCAAAGGGAAGTTTGTCAAACTTTCATTATAACTTCTTCAATTTTCCTCTTTCCATATAGTACTATAGTAAAACTTTCACAATAGCTTTGACCCAATTATCTTCCAGAGTTCTGTTGTCCAGCCTCTATAAGTCAAGACAATGACTAATCAGAGTCTGACAACAAGATGCTTCTTACAACGTGGGTCATTTATTCCACATTTATCATTGCCGTGTTGCTCCCTTGGCCTAAAGATGCTCATGTAATTGTTTCGGAGATTCCTGAAGTGGAAACATTGCATTACCATCTGATTGTGAGTGTGTAGGACTGCCGTTGTATTCACCCCTGCCCTGCATTGCCCTGCGTTGCCCTGCACTGTTTCCATCATCACTGTGATACGGTCGGACAGTTACAGCATTTAGGGCACTCCACTGGATACAGAGCTCTCAGAGCAGCACAGTGGATACACACCCAGTGGGCCTCTCTCTATGCAGTAGAGACTGAGTAGTTTAGACTAAGGGGCTTGTTTAATAGTTGAGCTGTGGTAGAAGGAGGAAGATGGAGTGAGAAGGAATTACAGTGAGGCCACAGAGGAAGTAGACCACACAATCCTCCAGCCAGGCATAAAGAAACCCACAGCACAGGAAGCATATTGACTATGGGCTGATGGGAATGTTAATCACTTCTTCCATTTAGCTAACAAGGCTTTAAATCTCCTCCACTTATTGTGTTCCCCCCTGACCTCATAAGGATGGAAGGTCAGAGGCAAACAGAGGGAGTAGTGGGCTAGAACTGAATACAACTAGGCATATCTGTTGATCTCAACTCACTGGTTTAGTTAAGAAAGTGACCATATCTTAGCCTTGATAAGCTCTCCTGCTAAAGTTATTGCCCTTTCTTGAGTCCTAGTTTTTCTCTCTCTCTCTCTCTCTCTCTCTCTCTCTCTCTCTCTCTCTCTCTCTCTCTCTCTCTCTCTCTCTCTCTCTCTCTCTCTCTCTCTCTCTCTCTCTCTCTCTCTCTCTCTCTCTCTCTCTCTCTCTCTCTCTCTCTCTCTCTCTCTCTCTCTCTCTCTCTCTCTCTCTCTCTCTCTCTCTCTCTCTCTCTCTCTCTCTCTCTCTCTCTCTCTCTCTCTCTCTCTCTCTCTCTCTCTCTCTCTCTCTCTCTCTCTCTCTCTCTCGAAGTGTTGAAGATGAGGGCCCTCCTGAGTAACTCCTCTCCGTCAGGCTGATAACAGAGCTGATTGAGGGGCTCACTGGCTACTGTCTGTCACTCTGCTATCTCTTTCAAGCAACGGAATGGAACTGATGAAGGAGAATGAAATGTTTGTTAAGTCTTCTGTATTTGTTTTCTATTAATATTTCAAACAGTTTAACCCCTTACACTCGTGGATATTGGCCTGTATGGATAGAGCCACATTTAAATGTTGCTAACAGAAGAACTATAAAAAGCATATGCATGACCATGGTACCAATTGAAAGAGAACACTTTGGAGATTATGTTGAAATGATCAGACCAAAGGTGAGGACACAACAGTTCACCTGACCAAGACTGAATCCAAACATTACACTGTTGATGCACTTTTATGACTCAAAGAAAGAGCCTTCAACTATAAGGTGCTTTTTTGAGCTCTCCTAGTTTTGCCATTGTGGAACTGAAGCAAGCATACTTTGGAACATAGCCCTGCGTCCCCACTATCACACAATTACTGTTGTTGTTTATGCAATCTAAAAAAACGTTCCATTAGAAATCGCAGTCTGGGTCAGGTGGGCATCATTTCAAAGCGTATTCTATTGCCAACATGGCTAGCTAAGTTATAAAATACGATTTTACAGTGCTTTCAAAAGGCACTTCAGACAAACAGATTGTAATTTTGGTGCGCATAGAATGGAGTCCTGAGTGCATTAAAATGTGTGTTCCGCGGCTAATTGTCTTCACAATAAAATAAACATAGGCTCATTCAGTTCAGGACAACCCAGGGTACAACGCATGTCATCTTGTAACTGTACATCAAACATAGCGATCATAAACGTTGATACTTGATATAAGTTCTCAAATATGGAAATGTGAAGCGCACTTTGAAGTCGGGGGTGTGGTTTGCTTGTATTACATTAAAGCGGTATTTATTATAATCCTCAACGTCTCATCTTTCAGAACACATCAACTCCTCTCGATTTTACAGCATTCCCCTCACTCAGACAACAACAAATGTGCAAAAGTAGCCTAATTAGCAGGAGGGCTGGGGAATCTTCTTGTTGTGCACAGTGCTCAAGTTTATAAGGGCTGTCAGTCAAAACCCATCCAGAGCTGTGAAGTGGAGACCCTGAGCTCTGACATCATGTATAGCATGTTACTGTACAGCTACTACGTTCCAATTTAGGCGCTTATCAATGACAAAATCTGTCATTTTCAACCCGTATACGGGATGACATTAACTGTGAGTGGAAAGGGCTACGTCACTCTAAATTACAATTCTGCAACATACCCATTGAAATAAAATTCAAGAACAGTTGTACACATACTAAATACAAGCTACATACGGAGTGTGTGTCACGATCGTCTGAAGAAGCGGACCAATACGCAGCGCGTGGAGTGAACATGATGACTTTTATTTAATAAAGCAACCACGAAAAACAACAAATGACGATAGTGAAGTCCTCTGTAACACTGACAGAAAAACCCACCATCAAAGGACCAAGCAGCGTGTCAAGCGGCAACAGGACCCAGCTCCAAAGGCTTCCTGGACATGGGAGGAGATTTTGGACGGAAAGGGGTCCTGGACTTGGGAGGAGATCCTGGATGGGATGGATCGCCGTCCATGGAGCGAAACGGTGGAGAGACGACGGCGAGAGGAGCAACGGCGTCAGCAGGGCCATCATCGTTGGAAGGACGAGAGGCAACCCCAAAAAGTTTTTTGGGGGGGGCACATGGCTTGGACGACGGGGCTAACGGAGGCAGAGAAGGGGCGAATTCAAGAGGCAACCAGGTTACGGGGGTCACTGGCCAAAGTAGGGAAAGGAGATGTAGAGGCACGGCGTGAGAGACTGAGGTGTGTATCCAGTCCGGTCCGGCCCGTTCCAGTTCCCGGGGTAGAGCCAGTGGTGTGTGCCTCCAGTACGGTCCGGCCTGTTACGACCCCTCGCAACAAGGATACGGTGCGCTTCGCCAGCCCGGCCCGGCCTGTTCCGGCCACTCGCACCAGGGATACGGTGCGCTTCGCCAGCCCAGCCCGGCCTGTTCCGGCCACTCGCACCAGGGATACGGTGCGCTTCGCCAGCCCAGCCCGGCCTGTTCCGGCCACTCGCACCAGGGATACGGTGCGCTTCGCCAGCCCGGCCCGGCCTGTTCCGGCCACTCGCACCAGGGATACGGTGCGCGTCGCCAGCCCTTTCCCACCAGTGCCTACACCACGCCCCAAGCCTCCTGTGTGTCTCCCGAGTCCTGTGCGTCCTGTTGCTGCTCTCCGCACTAGGCTTAATGTGAGTCCCCAGGGTCCAGCATGCCCTGTTCCGGCTCTCCGCACTAGCCCTTATGTGCGTTCCCAGGGTCCAGCATGCCCTGTTGCTTCTCCCCGCACTAGCCCTGAGATGCGTGTCCTCAGCCCGGTACCTCCAGTTCCGGCACCACGCATCAGGCCTACGGTGCGTCCCCAGGGTCCAGCATGCCCTGTTGCTTCTCCCCGCACTAGCCCTGAGATGCGTGTCCTCAGCCCGGTACCTCCTGTTCCGGCACCACGCACCAGGCCTACGATGCGCCTCAGACGGCCAGAGTCTGCCGTCTGCCCAACGGGGCCTGAACTGTCCGTCTGCCCAACGCCGTCTGAACTGCCCGTCTGCCCAACGCCGTCTGAACTGTCCGTCTGCCAAGCGCCGCAGGAACTGCCCGTCTGTACTGAGCCTGCAAAGCCGCCCGTCTGCCATGAGCCTTCAGAGCCGTCCGCCAGATCGGAGCCGCTAGAGCTCTCCGCCAGACAGGAGCAGCCGGAGCCTTCCGCCAGACAGGAGCAGCCAGAGCCTTCCGCCAGACAGGATCAGCCAGAGCCTTCCGCCAGACAGGATCAGCCAGAGCCTTCCGCCAGACAGGATCAGCCAGAGCCTTCCGCCAGACAGGATCAGCCAGAGCCTTCCGCCAGACAGGATCAGCCAGAGCCTTCCGCCAGACAGGATCAGCCAGAGCCTTCCGCCAGCCAGGATCCGCCAGAGCCGTCCAGCCAGGATCCGCCAGAGCCGTCCAGCCAGGATCCGCCAGAGCCGTCCAGCCAGGATCCGCCAGAGCCATCCAGCCAGGATCCGCCAGAGCCAGCCAGCCAGGATCCGCCATTCAGTCCGGTGCTGCCCCTTAGTCAGGTACTGTCCCTTAGTCCGGGGCTGCCCCTTAGCCCGGTGCTGCCCCTTAGTCCGGTGCCGCCCCTTAATCCAGTGGGGTTTAATTGGGGGGTGGTCAGGTGGAGGGGGCTACGGAAGCGGATAGTGACTAAGGTGGGGTGGGGACCACGACCAGGGCCAGAGCCGCCACCATGGACAGACGCCCACCCAGACCCTCCCCTAGACTGTATGCTGGTGCGCCCGGAGTGCGCACCTTTAGGGGGGGGTACTGTGATACTCTGGCTCCATGGACTTTGATTATTTGAGCCAGGGTTGTTCATTTTCATTGTTTGGGTGTATTTCTATGTTGGGTATTCTAGTTGTTCATTTCTATGTTTGGGTATTGTTCTTGATTAGTCATATGACTCCCAATCGGAGGTAACGAGTGTCAGCTGTCGGCTCGTTATCTCTGATTGGGAGCCATATTTAAACTGTGTGGTTTCTCCTTGGTTTGTGGGTTTTTGTTCCATTTTTCTGTCAGTGTTACAGAGGACTTCACTATCGTCATTTGTTGTTTTTCGTGGTTGCTTTGTTTAATAAAAGTCATCATGTTCACTCCACGCGCTGCGTATTGGTCCGCTTCTTCAGACGATCGTGACAGTGTGCAGTGATGGCTGTGTGGATGTAGCTGTATAACAGGGAGTTCTTTGAAGAACAATATCAAACAGAATCATCTACCTAGGGAATATATGGAAATAAATGTTGGAGATTCCCACAAGTACCATAAGTGTCCGACTGTGACAGTGAAATCACAATGATGAAAAGAATGGGGAAATGAATCAAGAACACAGATCCTGGAGGTGGAATAATTCAACCTGAACCACAACATGTTTTGTATCATGTATCGTAGCATGTGTTGTATTTCAACTACAATATGGAATTCCTGGCTATTAAAATGTAAATGCTTTTGTACTGTATTTCATTTGGCATAGGCCAACACGTTCTCATTATCATGTTAGGCATCTCAGGTTATATTGCTTTTTATTCGTTTGGTACTGCTCCAATACGGGAATAAGATAACATTATGTTCTCAGCATGCACAGTCACGCATAGCAGAGATTTTTCACACAGCACTAATAGGAGGGACAAATCCAATCAAAGAGATTAGCTATTATTTCAAGGAGGATCTAAAAAAATAAAGAAACATTACCCTACAGAACAATTATTTCAGAGATATATGCTTGCATGATAATTAGACAATGAACAATTTCCCTCTCCTCCCCTGTGGAGCAGTGCAGCCGTGCTTGTGAATTAACAGGACTGTCACTGCATACATCAGCATGTAGCACTGCAACGCACCGCACCACAATGCACTGCCAGCATGAAATCAGGTGGCCTGGTCTGCCTTGGGAAACAGTCCCATCCCATTTTAAATGTCACGGTATGAAGAGCTGAGGGATGAGGCAGTGAGGAATGGCTGCTCTCTGCAGAAGAGCTGGAGCTGACCTATACACTGCACCATGCAGACCCCGGCACAGATCCCAGACAATATGGCTCCACATGCCCTGGCGCACAGCTCTGACTCCACGTGTTCCTGTGAGAGGTGCAGTCTGGAGGGCGCCAGGTCTCATCAGAGCATAGTCTTCTCTCCCAGCAGATGTCCAGAGCCTGGCAGTGTTTGCCAACTCTCCACAGACACCAGCGCCTGTGGTCCTCCTGAGGCACAACAACAGAGAGGAGAGAAATCTTGTTCTCCATCAGCCCAAATAGGACAGCTATCTCTTACTGATACTAACAGGGGACTGCCTGCTTACATTTCTATATGTGAAGAAACTGCATCTACATTTTCTTATCATCAGGTCCGAGGACATTTAATGATAAATCAAATGCAGGGAATAATGTCTGAAAATCTTGTCAATAATTCAAAATAAAAAGTAAACATGTTCACTGGCCGATGACTGAAGGCAAAATCTAATAACTTGAACTGTAGCTACAATTAAAGCTACACTTTGAACTGGTCTGGATGTGCAGTGTGCATGCTTGGAAATATCTTCCCTGCAAGTGAGGGGCTGACATCTGAGATTAGACCCAGTCTGTAATGACATCAGAGTCCAGTTAAAGAGAAGTCATTCACCTGAACAGAGAAGCTCTAGTGACACTGACGCTACTGTCAATCCCACATGGATCACATCTCATTACTTTAGCTCCTAAAAATTACAGTACTTTAGCTCCTCGAAAATATTCAGTTATTCAAAACATTTCTTTATCTCCTATTTAATGACCATTTAATAGTGTTTAATGAATTAAAATACCCCCATTACATTCTATTATTGTGTAAATTATGACGGGGTAATCACCATGGGGCAGAGAGTGGAACAGGGGTGGAGGTCTGGGACAAGACTGATAGGACAACCCCAAAACCTCATTGCCTCTCAGAAATGCACTTCCTCTGTGTTCAGACATTTATCCTATGTCTTCCTTTGTGTGATCTAAGGATCTCTCCCATAATCAACCGCATTAGGAGGGCAGGTCTATATGGTCATGCCTCATTAGGGACCGTCTGCCGGGTTTATTAAGACAATAATGTTTCTGTTCTCATCTCATCTCATCAGACAGATTGATATTAATAACCATCCCATCTTTAAGACACGTGCAACGCTGAGGATCAGAACCGGCTGGCTGTCCTCTTGATGTCTAATTTACCGCCCCGATGGAGGTTAGACTGAGAGAAGGCTTCTTCCCTGGCTCCATGGCTCCGCCACTTTGCCTCTCCCACTGCTGTGCACTCAGGTGGAAGGGATAAGGGCGGTGTTCACACAACTCTGCATTCAAGGGAAAACAACACTGCTACTGCTGATGCTGCTGCTGTGAAGTCTATAGCTGCAACCTCTAAGCTATGCAGACTGAACACAGTCACAGTAAACACAGCGGACCCGGTTCATTTAGCCACATCACTAGGCTGGTGATTCACTTCGCTAACATATTTCATAATGTCTAGAGGCACAACAGAGCTGTGGGGTCTGAGCCAGAGGTTTAGGGCAATTCATTGTTCTGTTTCCAACCTGGAGACACTGTAGGTGGAGAGAATGAATTGTCTGTAAGAAATATATTAGTACTGCTGAGAAATGTTCGCTATTGTATCATGTCCCCTTGGAAACGACTGGCATTCCAGTTAGTGTGATGGTGTGAGGAAATGAAGAGTCTCAGAGCCTAATCTCCCAGGCTCCTCTCTGTTGGCCAGGGTTAACGAGCACCTCATCACTGTTACTAGGGAGGCTCTGAACCCATACGCCTTAACTATCTAAAAATAATAACCACATAATTACAAACTTTGAATAGAAATGCATGGAACTAATCTCCTTTACAACTTTTGAAAAATAAATACATGCACAATCTAATTTGACCTGAATTTCATTTGAATGTTCTGACAGAATGTGTTGATTAGATACAGTAGAAAAACACTCATCCTTCTCTTCCCTTTCCTTATATTTCACCCTTTACAACAGTTTTTGATGAAAATAATAATACAGCCATCACCTGGCTGCCTGGCAGAAAATAGCTGTTCCATTTTAGTGGGTTCACTGGAAGTGACATTGT
The DNA here is from genome assembly GCF_964263955.1 of Coregonus lavaretus. Classification (NCBI taxonomy): domain Eukaryota; kingdom Metazoa; phylum Chordata; class Actinopteri; order Salmoniformes; family Salmonidae; genus Coregonus; species Coregonus lavaretus. The sequence continues at coordinate 42,440,444 of NC_139993.1, read as the reverse complement.
CATTATCGACATCTCGCTCCGTGTCCTCCCCTGGACCGTGTAGCCATTAGCAACCATCTACAGGAGTGAGGCTTTTCCATTGATGCAGCCAATTGCTTTCAAATGAATGTGTGCACATGCATACGAATGAGCAGGTGTGTGTGTGTGTGTGTGTGTGTGTGTGTGTGTGTGTGTGTGTATGTGTGTGTGTGTGAGCGAGCGAGCGGGTAGGTGTGTGCGAGTGAGTGGGTGTGAGCGAGTGAGTGGGTGTGAGCGAGTGGGTGTGTTGGTGGGTAGTGTTGAGGGGAAATGATTGAGAGGGTCTGGGGGTTGTTTTAATGATTGTATATGATGCGGTTTCAATATTCAACATTCTTCCCCAATTTTATTTCAGATAAGGTATACATCCATAATATGTATTATCTTGACAGAAAGGAGACAATGGGATAAAAAAAAATCCTTTACTTTCACAGAAGGTATGTTGAAAAGAAAATCTGCACACCGCAAGCAGTCAGCAAAAAATAATCAATGGGCGTTGATTAGGCAAGTCCAGTATCTTTGTATTGCATGGCAAGCAACACCCCTCTCAGTATGTCTCACAATCAATACCACACACTCCTATTACGGCTGGGATAGCAAATCTCACTGAGGGGTGAAAAGAGCAGCACAAATGATTGCCATGAAATGAGATTGGGAATGCCGTGAAACATGACAAATACAGCATTCAATGTACAACATTTATTTAGGATAGACACAGACTGACCGACAGAGGAACTGAGTCTACTAGTGACCATGCCCTTTCCTCAGGTGGAGTGTAGTGTGTAGGTACCAGGGGCGCAACTTTAGTTTTAGATGTGTGGGGTCGGAGGGGTTCACATAGTCCTAAAGCACACCGTTGCCTCGTTTTGTATCACATTCCAATAATAAAACTGGGGGGGGGGGGGGGGGGGCTACAAAAATGCAATTTCAGAATGTGGGGGACATGTCCCCAGTGAACATTGCACCTCTGGTAGGTACAGTATGACTCCATGTTGGCACCGTAACATGAAAACCCTTTTAGACTGAGCCTTCTACTGGGGAATCATGTGTAAAAAAAAACACTTTATCCTTATCGCTTGGCGATCTCAAGCCACCTGAGAAACCTGGCTGGAGTAGCTACTAGGAAGGCTAAAGATAAGACTGCCATTGTGCTCAATCAGACTGCTTATAGGAGGAGCTTGTTGATGCAGTGTACCATTTCCTAATTACTATCGGTTAACTAATCTCTGAAGTCTTTGTCTTCGTTTCCAAGGGAGCTAGAATCATGTGACACCGCATGGGCGTGCCATGTGGGTGTGTGTGTGTGTGCATGTTTGAGACAGTGAGAGTGTATGTGCATGTGTATAATGTACAGAAGAGAGGGGAGGTTAAGAGGGTCTGCATTATTGCATTAATCATGGCAGTTCTAAAAACGCAGAGCTGATGGAGGAAGGAATCCCCCTGAGGTAGCTGGCTCTTTGTGATCCTCCACCCCCTTCTCCCCAGTTAGGCCCTGGGAGATCAGCCTCCCCCATCTCCTCCCCCTCTCCTCTCCTCCCCTCTCCTCTCCTCTCCCCAGCCAGGCCCTGGGATTTCAGCCTCTCCCCTATCCTCTCCCCAGCCAGACCCTGGGAGATCAGCCTCCCCCTCTCCTCTCCCCAGCCAGGCCCTGGGAGATCAGTCTCCTCTCCTCCACCCAGCCAGAACCAGGGAGATCATTCTCCCCTCTCCTCTCCCCAGCCAGGCCCTGGAAATCAGCCTCCCCCTCTCCTCCCCCTCTCCTCTCCCCAGCCAGGCCCAGGGAGATCAGCCTCCCCCCTCTCCTCTCCTCTCCCCAGCCCGGCCCAGGGAGATCAGCCTCCCCCCTCTCCTCTCCTCTCCCCAGCCAGGCCCTGGGAGATCAGCCTCCCTCCTCTCCTCCCCTCTCCTCTCCTCTCCCCAGCCAGGCCTAGGAATATCAGCCTGCCACACTCGCTGATTGATGTGACTGACTATATTTCACTGGAGGCTGGGAGCACAATCACATCTGATCGTTTATTTATTAAAACAGTCCTAACAGTCCTGGTGGGACCCTAAAACATCCGCATGGAGAAGAAGTGTCCTCAAGAAAAACACTTTTATCATGATGGATAGGATACTGTATTGCTGCTGCATGGATTTCATTTACAAGTATAATGTTCTACCGTCCATAACCTAATTGCATACATTTTAAGACATTGACCCCGCTCAATATGTGTCCTCGGTGGATTCAATTATAGGAGCGCTGTGTAGTCAGTGACGTTTCAACCTATTTACATCATACAGGATGATTTAGATAGTAGTGAACATATCTAAGCTGTTGTACCAAAATGGTCTCCAGTTGTTTTGGATGAATTCCTTGCCAAAACTATTCATAAGTGTCTTGGGTTTACAGTCAACACCTTAAAAATACAGCACTCAGAATCTATGGTGGTTTCTGAAAGGTGTTGAGTGTTTGGCCCTGTCCGTCAGTTTGATATTGCTCTGTAATGTTTGATGTGTTCTATAGTGCCCTCTTCATCAAACTCATTCACTATGAGAGTTCCCCATGGTTAAACTCTATTAAAAACGTACACACAAACTCCAGGGCTCAAGCTGCCACACACACACACACACACACTTGATGAATGGTGAGTGGTGGAAGGCCCCTGAAGCTCAGTCAGCCCCAGTGAACTGTGAGTATTACCTGGGCCAGTGAAACATTAACAGAGACACGCTGCTGCTCAGGTTCACTTAATTAACCCAGCCATTAATAAACAGCAGAGAGGGACGAGGGAGGGGGACCATTTGGAGCTGAGGCTCTATGCTCCAGTGCACATCAACCAGTGACTCTGAATCCTGTAAAAATCACACAGAAAGGCCACACTATGCAGGTCTCGCATACTGCACATAACAAGGCTGGTTGTTATTGGATGGCAGCAAAACTAATAGCTGACTAATTTTAGACAATGAGGCTTAGTGTGTAGGATGTTAGGATTCCCTGACCTACAGTAGGATTAGATGGGAGACAATCTGACGGCATACAAGGTGAACACCGACAGTGATACCTGTTTCTGGCCCATGGTAGTAGAATGATTTATCCCTGTCATTTATATGTGTGTGTGTCCTCCAACTTTGTGGTCGAGGTGTCAGATTCCTGTTTACCGGAGGTGCTGGCGTGGTTCCTTTTGGCTAGCTCCCCATCCCCCTGTCTCCAGCGATCAATACTGGGAGTAGAGCTGGGGTGGATGTCAGCAGTCCTAAACACTGCCGCACTACCACAGACTGAGGCGACCCCAGGCTCTATTCCCGGCTACCTGCTCTCTCAGCAGCAGCGTCCGTGGGGCAAAGATCCTCTGTCTGCTCAGAGGCTAAACGAAAGTCATTAGACTGAGCTGAACTCTCTAGCCTCTATCTACCTTTTAGACTCTTGCCTTCAGCCCAGGCTGTCAGGAAAGACAGGCCTGCAGAGAACAACACTGCAACTGCTTAGATATGAAGGGCCACCCTTTAGAGAGTGAGAGATAGAATCCTGGTAGTTATCCCAGATCTGACACACCACACAGACATAACAAAGCATCCCAGCGATACCCTTAAAATACCAACAGCTTCATTCTCCGCAAGAGCTGCCTGTGGAACCATCTAGTTATGAGCGAGACGGAGGCAAAATCGGTTTATATAGCCATGGAAATGAACATGCTAATGATGTCTTCCTAAACGCTATCACAGCTATCACACTGAACGGTAATGCAGCGGAGGCCTTTGTTATAGATTTGGCCTGTTCTACTCTGTGCCTCCCCCCACCTCCTCATTGCAGGGCTTGCCCTCCTGAGTGATTCATAATGAGACCCACTCCCCCTCTCTTCCCTCTGATTGGTCCAGCTTCGTTCTGACTGAAGGCTGCCTGCTGTCTGAGTGAGGTAAATCAGCTTGATGCTCTTGGTTATAGAGGAGTAAGCAGAGGAGGGTACTGTACTGGCAGTAGTGTCCCAGCAAGAGCGGAGTAGGCTGTGGATTATGGTGCATACATCTTGCTGTCAATCTCTACAATTCAATGATTTGTGTTTTTCCCACTAGACTCTCTTTAATAAGGAAATCCTTGAGCCAATTTAACAGTTAATTCGATAAATGAGCTAAAACATTAACTGCTGCACTATGTCGATTCACAATTTTCTCTTGAGGTTTGGCAACAATTGCATTATGTTCTCAACACTGTCGTTTCAGAGCTGCAGTGTTTTGACTATTGTATCCACAATCCACAATTGCTCCACAATCTCCCCACCCAACAACCACCAAAGCCTTGTGGTGACTTTTATCACGTTGTTTGAATACATACATTTAATTTCAATACTGTTAGCAGGCTGTATGTGTCTCAGGGGGGTGAGGGGACTAGTCATCTCCAGTGAGTAGACCGCTAATGCACACATGATGTGCTGGCCGGCTCATGAATTACATTAAGACAACAGGTTAAAGGTGTGCCGTTGCTGCCCTGCAGCCATGTTCCTCTTCATGGTTTTCATCCATAGCTGAGGCAGACACACAACACACATATTCACCAAAAAAAAGTATTTAGTCAGCCACCAATTGTGCAAGTTCTCCCACTTAAAAAGATGAGAGAGGCCTGTAATTTTCATCATAGGTACACGTCAACTATGACAGACAAATTGAGAAAATGTTTTCCATAAAATCACATTGTAGGATTTTTTATGAATTTATTTGCAAATTATGGTGGAAAATAAGTATTTGGTCACCTACAAACAAGCAAGATTTCTGGCTCTCACAGACCTGTAACTTCTTCTTTAAGAGGCTCCTCTGTCCTCCACTCGTTACCTGTATTAATGGCACCTGTTTGAACTTGTTATCAGTATAAAAGACACCTGTCCACAACCTCAAACAGTCACACTCCAAACGCCACTATGGCCAAGACCAAAGAGCTGTCAAAGGACACCAGAAACAAAATTGTAGACCTGCACCAGGCTGGGAAGACTGAATCTGCAATAGGTAAGCAGCTTGGTTTGAAGAAATAAACTGTGGGAGCAATTATTAGGAAATGGAAGACATACAAGACCACTGATAATCTCCCTCGATCTGGGGCTCCACGCAAGATCTCACCCCGTGGGGTCAAAATGATCACAAGAACGGTGAGCAAAAATCCCAGAACCACACGGGGGGACCTAGTGAATGACCTGCAGAGAGCTGGGACCAAAGTAACAAAGCCTACCATCAGTAACACACTACGCCGCTAGGGACTCAAATCCTGCAGTGCCAGACGTGTCCCCCTGCTTAAACCAGTACATGTCCAGGCCCGTCTGAAGTCTGCTAGAGTGCATTTGGATGATCCAGAAGAGGATTGGGAGAATGTCATATGGTCAGATGAAACCAAAATAGAACTTTTTGGTAAAAACTCAACTCGTCGTGTTTGGAGGACAAAGAATTCTGAGTTGCATCCAAAGAACACCATACCTACTGTGAAGCATGGGGGTGTTTTTCTGCAAAGGGACCAGGACGACTGATCCGTGTAAAGGAAAGAATGAATGGGGCCATGTATCGTGAGATTTTGAGTGAAAACCTCCTTCCATCAGCAAGGGCATTGAAGATGAAACGTGGCTGGGTCTTTCAGCATGACAATGATGCCAAACACACCGCCTGGGCAACGAAGGAGTGGCTTCGTAAGAAGCATTTCAAGGTCCTGGAGTGGCCTAGCCAGTCTCCAGATCTCAACCCCATAGAAAATCTTTGGAGGGAGTTGAAAGTCCGTGTTGCCCAGCGACAGCCCCAAATCATCACTGCTCTAGAGGAGATCTGCATGGAGGAATGGGCCAAAATACCAGCAACAGTGTGTGAAAACCTTGTGAAGACTTACAGAAAACGTTTGACCTGTGTCATTGCCAACAAAGGGTATATAACAAAGTATTGAGAAACTTTTGTTATTGACCAAATACTTATTTTCCACCATAATTTGCAAATAAATTCATTAAAAATCCTACAATGTGATTTTCTGGATTTTTTTCTTCTCATTTTGTCTGTCATAGTTGACGTGTACCTATGATGAAAATTACAGGCCTCTCTCATCTTCTTAAGTGGGAGAACTTGCACAATTGGTGGCTGACTAAATACTTTTTTCCCCCACTGTATACATGTGAACTCACAAACAAAGATGAAAACACACAGAGATGCGCACTCACACATGACCACACACACTGTGCCACAGTGCAGACAAAAAGAGGGCCAAGGCAACAGGAATAATAGCATTCATCACAGTTATAAAACCTTTCACAGCACCTCTAAGGACAGGTGGGGAGGATAAACACACACACTCAGACACACACGCGTACACACACACACACAGGGAGGGGGAGGGAGGGGGAGGGAGGTGGAGGGAGGGAGGGGGAGGGACTGAGAGACAGACAACAAAAGACCAGTCCAGCCCTTAAGTTCAAAAGACCCCTTTCAACTGCACATCTATCGATGTACACACACACACACACACACAAGCACACATCATCCTATGTTACTAAAACATGTATTTTACATATTTTCCTGTAATGAGGGAGTATACATAATGCAAAAGCCCTGGGGACATGCAATAATTCAGTAGTACTGTATCTGTCTATGGATCATTTGTTGTAATCATCTGGACTAACATGAGTGTTTAGTTCTAACCCTTCCTCTGATAATGAGTGGACTGTGTGTGAGGCACACGCCCAGCAGACTGACTGACTGCTGTTTCACACACAAACACTTACAAATGATGCTCTTTGTTTCCAAGGGCTCTCCTCGATAACATGGAGTACAAACACTACAGCCCTCCACTTCAGCTGTCTGAGAGGGCTCCTCATGCACTCACAAGCTGAAACATTATGCCTATAGATCATAGGTCATTTATCCAGGTTCATCTCCATTACTCCAGTTTTAATCTCCGTCTCTCCATTCCTGAATAATTTAATCTTCAACCTTTGTCTCTCATTTCTCTATCACCATGCTTGAGGATAGCCATTGTTTGTCACTATTCTAAAACGCAATTGAATTACCTCTGAAACATATTGTTTTATGGATTCAGATATAAACCAAAAAAGGCACATATCCATGGGCCGAGAAACGAGTTAGAAGTGTTTTTTTGCAGTCAATTTAGAACTTGCATCAAATCAAATTAATAACCATCAAATCTGTGTTTACTCTCCAGAGGGACAAGACTTTTAAGGGGATATGTGCTTTGTGGTCTTAAGTCCTTGCTCCCTGTGCAGAACAATATTCTTAATGTTACCCCTGCACCACCAAAGAGACTAGACAGACTCCCCCAGGTATTTGTCTTAGACTCAACAGACAAAGCCTCAGGTCTGAATGATTGTTGATGGGAGCTACAGATAACTGCCAAAATAAAGGAAACACATGAGTAAATGAAGGATACAAAGTATATTGAAAGCAGGTGCTTCCACACAGGTGTGGTTCCTGAGCTAATTATACCTAGGGTCATGTATAAAAATGCCAAGTTGCCCATTATTTTGGCTAGCATGGCTAGAAGAAGAGATCTCAATGACTTTGAAAGACAGGTCTCAAAGGAGCATAGGGGGTTTAAAGGGTGGGTGTGTGTGTGTGTGTTTGTGTGTCTGAGTCACCAGATCTCAACCCAATTGAACACTTATGGGAGATTCTGGAGCGGCGCCTGAGACAGCAGTTTCCTTTATTTAGGCAGTTACCTGTATATCTGTACTACAGAGGAGCAGCTCGCTCTCCCTAGCGAAAAGCTCCATCTTCCTTAGTCCCATTGAAAGGGAGTGGAGAGGCTTCAGTGCTAACTCACCAAGCCCCAGAGAGCCTACCTCCACAGCATTAGTTATTGTTCAGAGAGAGGGAGCGGTGGTGAATATTCACACAGGCAACACATACACAAGCCGTGACTAAACACAAGCCTAACACCATTATGCTGTAACCAACCGTTTAGCTGGAGAGACATGTAAATGTAAATCAAATTCATAAATGAATAAGCAGATAGAGTTATGTACTTACAAAAAGGCTCAGTGTAAAGCAAGCACTGAAACGATATCAACTGCAAGCCGACAAAACTAAGCTTAAACTTGCCTTGAGACAACCAAGAGGGAAAATGCCACAGAGACAATAGGGAGAATGTCCTGGAAAAGGTCCAAGACATACACATAACTCAGCATCTCAAATTAAATGAACATAATTTTTTATTTATTTTTTAAACCAATTGAAACTAGGATAGATATACAGAACAAGATATGCAGTAGTTTGGATCTGTAAATGTAAATCATTGTATATACTTTCCTAAAACAGTAAGAGGATGTGAGAGAGAGAGCAATGAACGAGGGCTAGGGGAGGAATAACATAAAGATGAACAGCGATAGATGTGGAATATGAGAGCACACACCTAATCTGAAACTATAACGCAACTAGCCATAGTGACAGTGATGGGTAATTTACAACAACACTTTGCCTGGATAGAATTTACATAATTGCAGCACTTATCACACCATCACAGAAACGTGAATAGTTTTGCAGAGCGGGGGCAGTTGTCACGGCAACAGCGACAAGGGTTCACCAAGAGCATGTCATGGGCCTTGGGAGGGAGGAAAGGGAGATGGAAAGAGCAGGAGAGAGATATTACATGTTAAGTGAACAGGGACGGTAAGCCATTAAGGTGTGTCACTATGATCAAGTTAAAACCATGTAAAACAGCAGAGACTAATCTCCATTAAGGAATTACAAATCTATAGTATAAATCACCTCCATATTTCAGCATAGTTAGCACAAATCAGGATGCACTGGATGTCAGGGAAAATTTACTGTACAGTCCCAAACCTATCCAGATCACCTGTAGGGTAAAAAGCTGTTATTTGGGGTATTTTATGGTGTCGTTTGACGACAGTCCTGGAAAAGCATCAGTCAGTATTTATAGTGTGCACTGACTGTTCCAGTGACCTCACAGGAGATTCACTTCACAACTTAATCTGGATTTAAAGGGCTTGGATGAATAAGTATGGAACCCTGCCACCCCCTCTTTCTCTCTCTCCTGTGTTTTATTTGTCCCAGGGAGAAAGAGTGGTGGAAACAGAGGGAAAGGGCTGATATGAATGGATGAGCTTCACAGAGAAGGCAAAGGCCATTCGGGAAGGTTGTCATTGCAGTGTCTTTAGTTAACATGTGATTTAGAGACATTCATTTCCAAGTAAGCGTTTATAAACACACATAAAGAGATTGTTAGGAGCGTGAAATTGGGTTGCTGGGGTATCTGTGACTGCACTGAACAGTGTTAGGGCGCCGTGTGTTTTTCACAGTGCTCTGAGCAATGCATGGGCCAGTAGCAGAAGACTTTAACGGGATGACAGATGTGGCTAAGTTCACAGAGTGAAATAAACAAGCAGCCTCTCACTGAGTCACCGTCTAAGCCTCTGAGTCAGCCAGAACAGCAGACATACACATGTCTGAGTTGGCCTGGAGAATATGCAACCCTAAATCAGGACAGGCACGTCAGCCACGTCTGGGAAGTATGCTTTACACATTAGCAGGCAGCTTTTGAATCCTAGTTTGAAACACAACCTGGTGAAGTAGCTCTGAGTAGAGACCACTTAAGGTCCTATACCAGAGACTGTCTATCTGCACTTTATGAATTGGGTATGGCATTGCTTCATCAGCCATTCTTGGTGCCCCTGTTGGCATGTCTGTGTTCCATCTGAGACTGCACTGTTCTATGTCTGCACTCTCTGCATGGTGTCACTGGAATGTTAGATAAGTGACAAAAACAACCACTAGAACATTTTTAAAAATCGTTCAAATACCATCAGTTGAAGAGGTTTATTTTTTGTCAGCTGATAACACATTTCACAAGTGTATTTACCTACTTCCCGGAAAATCACAGCAAAATAACAAAGGTTTGTCAGAGGGGAAATGAGTAAGCAGAATACCACAGGTTACATTCTGCCAACAGACCACTTTAGAACAAAGCAACTTAATCATAGACACCAGGCCAGGCACAGATGCTTTAGATACAGTACCTCTGTTTACTACCACATCCAAACACACAGCCCTCCACTCAGACAGCCTGTAACATCCAAACACACAGCCCTCCACTCAGACAGCCTGTAACATCCAAACACACAGCCCTCCACTCAGACAGCCTGTAACATCCAAACACACAGCCCTCCACTCAGACAGCCTGTAACATCCAAACACACAGCCCTCCACTCAGACAGCCTGTAACATCCAAACACACAGCCCTCCACTCAGACAGCCTGTAACATCCAAACACACAGCCCTCCACTCAGACAGCCTGTAACATCCAAACAGTCCGCCTGATGCAATATAGTAAATTACTGTAGTATATTAACATAGCAGAATTAATTTGTGGTCGGTGGTCGGACAGTATGTTAATCTAAATCATAATTAGACCATCAGGATTCAGCACAGATCCAGAGTTAAAGGGCTTTGCAGATATATCCAGTGATTAAACTATGAAATGAGAGAGACATAAGTGAGTAAATGTGTGTCGTAATTACTGGGATATTAATGCGGATTGTATCTAGAACGGAAACAGTAATAAGAATTAGAGTAGGAGGAACAGAGAGCGGATGGATGCCTCTGCAGAACACTTAGCCTGTCACTCATTCTCAGGGCCACTCACACAATAAGGGGACGGCTGTATCCAGGCAACGTGTAGGACTACCGCGCTCTTGCTGACTGTATCTCCCGGCCATCAGCCAATCACACATAAATTCCTACATCTGCTATTCCTCAATGATCCATTGTGCTTGCCAGCCAGCTCTGAGTGTGTGTGTGTGTGTGTTAACATTTTAAGTGTCTCTATAGTGTGTCTGAATGTCTTCATCCAACTATCATTCCTCTAGTCTAACTGGCTCCAGTCCACACCTGCTATAATGATTTTTGTTATTTTTGTACACTCTGTACTTCACATGGAACTCAAAGCAGTTTTTGTTTTAGTTTGGACTCAACTGACTCAACTGACTCAACTGTATAAAAATAAAGACATTTGCACACGTATATGCTTCCAACAATTTAATGTGTAAACCTAACCAATAATAATCAAATTAAAATTGTTGGGAGCATGTATAGAGTGCGCAACTTTCTTTCTTTCTTTTTCTACAGTTTACTCTTCGTTAGTCAGCACCTCTCCAAACATTTTTGTGTGTGCGTCAGCTCATGCTTTTTACTAGTTTGGACTCAACTGCCAACAGGTCTCAGGATGGAAGAAAACTTTTAAAATAATTCGCAGATTTACAAACAGTCCGAACTACAGTACCAGGTAATTATTTTGGACACACCTACTCATTCAAGGTTTTTCTTTATTTTTACTATTTTCTATATTGTAGAATAATAGTGAAGACATCAAAACTATGAAATAACACATATGGAATCATGTAGTAACCAAAATAGTGTTAAACAAATCAAAATATATTTTATATTTCAGATTCTTCAAAGTAGCCACCCTTTGCCTTGATGACAGCTTTGCACACTCTTGGCATTCTCTCAACTAGCTTCATGAGGTAGTCACCTGGAATGCATTTCAATTAACAGGTGTGCCTTGTTAAAAGTTAATTTGTGGAATTTCTTTCCTTCTTAATGCGTTTGAGCCAATCAGTTGTGTTGTGATAAGATAGGGGTGGTGTACAGAAGATAGCCCTATTTGGTAAAAGACCAAGTCCATATTATGGCAAGAACAGCTCAAATAAGGAAATAGAAAGGACAGTCCATCATTACTTTAGTACATGAAGGTCAGTCAATCCGGAAAATTTCAAGAACTTTTAAAGTTTCTTCAAGTGCAATCAAGCGCTATGATGAAACTGGCTCTCATGAGGACCGCCACAGGAAAGGAAGACCCAGAGTTACCTCTGCTGTAGAGTTACCAGCCTCAGAAATTGCAGTCCAAATAAATGCTTCACAGAGTTCAAGTAACAGACACATCTCAACATCAACTGTTCAGAGGAGACTGCGGGAATCAGGCCTTCATGGTTGATTTCTGCAAAGTAACCACTACTAAAGGACACCAATAAGAAGAAGAGACTTGCTTGGGCCAAGAAACATGATGAATGTTGACATGACATTAGACCAGTGGATATCTGTCCTTTGGTCTGATGAGTCCAAATTTGACCATTCTGCAGTGATACCCAATCCCATCTGGTTTGCGCTTAGTGGGACTATCATTTGTTTTTCAACAGGACAATGACCCAACACACCTCCAGGCTGTGTAAGGGCTATTTGACCAAGAAGGAGAGTGATGGAGTGCTGCATCAGATGACCTGGCCTCCACAATCACCCGACCTCAACCCAATTGAGATGGTTTGGGATGAGTTGGACCGCAGAATGAAGGAAAAGCAGCCAACAATTGCTCAGCATATGTGGGAACTCCTTCAAGACTGTTGGAAAAGCATTCGAGGTGAAGCTGGTTGAGAGAATGCCAAGAGTGTGCAAAGCTGTCATCAAGGCAAAGGGTGGCTATTTGAAGAATCTGAAATATAAAATATATTTTGATTTGTTTAACACTTTTTTGGTTACTACATGATTCCATATATGTTATTTCATAGTTTTGATGTCTTCACTATTATTCTACAATGTAGAAATTAGTAAAAATAATGAAAAACCCTTGAATGAGTAGGTGTGTCCAAACTTTTGACTGGTACTGTACATGTACAGAGAGAAATATCCAAATACACTACATGACCAAAAGTATGTGGACACCTGCTCGTCGAATATCTCATTCCAAAATCAGTCGGCGTTCCAATTCATCCCAAAGGTGTTCGATGGGGTTGAGGTCAGGGCTCTGTGCAGGCCAGTCAAGTTCTTCCACACCGATCTCCACAAACCATTTCTGTATGGACTTCGCTTTGTGCACGAGGGCATTGTCATGCTGAAACAGGAAAGGGCCTTCCCCAAACTGTTGCCACAAAGTTGGAAGTACAGAATCGTCTAGAATGTCATTGTATGATGTAGTGTTAGGATTTCCCTTCACTGGAACTAAGGGACCTAGCCCGAACCATGAAAAACAGCCCCAGACCATTATTCCTCCTCCACAAAACTTTACAGTTGGCACTATGCATTGGGGCAGGTAGCCTTCTCCTGGCATCCGCCAAACCCAGATTTGTTCGCCGGACTGCCAGATGGTGAAGCGTGATTCATCACTCCAGAGAAAGCGTTTCCACTGCTCCAGAGTCCAATGGCGACAAGCTTTACACCACTCCAGCCGACACTTGGCACTGCGCATGGTGGTCTTAGGCTTGTTTGCTGATGCTCAGCCATAGAAACCCATTTCATGAAGCTCCTGACGAACAGTTCTTGTGCTGATGTTGTTTCCAGAGGCAGTTTGGAACTCGGTAGTGAGTGTTGCAACCGAGGACAGACGCTTCAGCACTCGACGGTCCCGTTCTTTGAGCTTGTGTGGCCTACCACTTCGCGGCTGAGCCGTTGTTGCTCCTAGACGTTTCCACTTCACAATAACACTTACAGTTGACCGGGGCAGCTCTAGCAGGGCAGACATTTTACGAACATACTTGTTGGAAAGGTGGCATCCTATGACGGTGCCACGTTGAAAGTCACAGCTCTTCAGTAAGGCCATTCTACTGCAAATGTTTGTCTATGGAGAATGCATGACTGTGTGCTCGATTTTATACATCTGTCAGCAACGGGTGTGGCTGAAATAGCCAAATCCACTAATTTGAAGGGGTGTCCACATACTTTTATATATATATATATATAGTTTATATACAGTATTTACGGATACATGGTACAATATTAAAATATTCTGCTTCAATCTGAAGGGACTTGAAAAGTTTGGTGAAGTGTGTCAAATGCAATCTGTGATATTATGGTTCAAAACACATCTCTATTATGGCACATGCTCCAGTTATTACATTTTCAATCCCCCGGTCAGGCACACACTGTGAACAACAAACACAGGAAGGCAGGCAGCAGACACCTGGCAACACACAGCAACTCAGCACAGACTGCAGAGATAGAGGACAAGGCTGCAGTAATGGAGCTCACATCACACACACCCACCCACGCACGCACACACACACACACAACACTCATGCACACACACACACACACACACACACACACACACACACACACACACACACACACACACACACACACACACACACACACACACACACACACACACACACACACACACACACACACACACACACGGGCCGCCTACTTGCTCAGTGACAGACACAAGTTTAGTCAAGGCAATCTGTTAGCATAACTGTCAGTGACAGGCCCTGTGATGTTCTCTTCAGTGTGTGTGTTTGATCCTTCAGGTAGAGGGGAATCAAAGCCCTCAGGGCGATCTCATCCTCTCATTCTCCTCTAACTGTTGCTGTGAAGTCACACAACAACATATGCATTAAAGCACAGAACACTAGGGCTTGTTTGTTTGTAATTCAGAACCATTAACAGCCAGTGGAAAACACCCATAAAGCTGCAGAGGAGACAGTTAAAGGAAAACTCCACTCAAAAATGATATTTTGGTATTTGTTTCATTAGTCCATTGTTGATAAAGTCCCAAAATGTTTTGCATGTCAGCAATCAAGTTTTCAATATGTATAACTTTCAAAATACAGAAATATAGCCGGTATGATGCATTTTGCATCATATGATGCAAAACGCAGTATCATATGATGCAAAATGCATCATATGATGCAAAATGCATCATACTGGCTATATTTCTGTATTTTTAAAGTGTTTCTGACTCGTGAAAGTTATACATCTTGAAAACTTGATTGGTGACATGCAAAAGCAGTAGGTGAAGCATAGAGACCCTACGGTGCAGGACTAAACTGTAGCCGTTGGTCTTTATGAGGAGATATGAGGACCCCATGCAACAGTGGGCTCATAAACGCTCAGATAAGTGTTGTGTCAATAGTCAAAGTTGGACCCATTAATCTTGAGAGAAGGAGTCTTGGCTACTGTTGGGATGGGAGATGTGGTGTAAGCACATCTAGTGAGACTGGGGATGCTGCTGTGTCCATTAACCTAATGTGGCCGTGCCATTAACAGAGTGCACCGGGGTTAAGGCTAGCCTTCCGGAGGCTGAGGTTATCACATGTTTTATGGTCATGTTCTCAGAGACCTTAGAATACATCTCTTCATTGCCATTACAGTACTGTACAGTGATATTACAGCTCTTCTGTGTTTGAGACAGTGCTCTGTGAGAGTTAATCATCATTTTGTTAGGTTGAGTCATATTATTATTATGGCTTTTCAGTAGAAGCCTTGCCAAGTAATTAATTGAGATGGGAACTTGGTCAGGAGTGCCTCAGTTAGCAGCAGGCTACAGTCAGTCAGTCAGTCATTCAGCTAGACAGTCAGTCAGTCAGCTAGTCAGTCAGTCATTCAGCTAGTCAGTCAGTCAGCTAGTCAGTCAGTCAGTCAGCTAGTCAGTCAGTCAGATAGTCAGTCAGTCAGTCAGTCAGCTAGTCAGTCAGCTAGTCAGCTAGTCAGTCAGTCAGTCAGATAGTCAGTCAGATAGTCAGTCAGTCAGTCAGCTAGTCAGTCAGTCAGTCAGCTAGTCGGTCAGTCAGTCAGCTAGTCAGTCAGCTAGTCAGTCAGTCAGTCAGCTAGTCAGTCAGTCAGCTAGTCAGTCAGTCAGTCAGCTAGTCAGTCAGTCAGCTAGTCAGTCAGTCAGCTAGTCAGTCAGTCAGCTAGTCAGTCAGTCAGCTAGTCAGTCAGTCAGCTAGTCCTCTCAGAATGCCAGACAGGTCTCCCTTCAGACATGCCTGGCATTCTAACTGCTGCAGTCTGCAGCCTCTCGATAAGAACCACGCCGTAAAGCCTCTCTTTGATGACAATAATGAGGTGGATTGCCAACACACACGCACACCCTGCACTCTGTGTGAAACAGGCTGACAGTAGGAAACTGTCCCATGACAGCCGATTAATATGCAAGAAACACCAAATATCTTCACTGACAGCAACAGCTAACTTTCAGATGGTCATGGAAACTATTAGTGAATTCTTATTGCAGTAAGACTTCAGCTATAAAGGTAGATAAACGCGTACACACATCATCCCCCTCAGGTCAGACTCGAAGAAACAGGTTATTATCATAACTCTAAATACGTCTCTCACTGATGATGAAACTAGTCTACTATAGATGTAACTGCTCCACATGGCGTGCTAAATATCAAGGCAACAATTTTGAATGGAGTCCCTATGTGCAGCCATTATCAATGTAAAGAGGAGTACACCTCTCAAGACAAAAGGCTAACATCACCACAGGGATCAGACAAAATGTTAATGTGAATATAATCACATTTACATCAGGCAAGGGATGGACTAGGACATGGAATATTCATGTTGCAGTCCATGGCTCCCATGCCTGCTCTTTGTCACTGTGAGTGAGTGTATGTGTATGTGTGTGTAAGTGTGTGTGTGTGTGTGTGTGTGTGTGTGTGTGTGTGTGTGTGTGTGTGTGTGTGTGTGTGTGTGTGTGTTTGCGTGTGTGTGATGGGATGAGCTAGACTGGATCAGAGCCATGTATTAAGAGAGTTCGGACAGGTTCTAGAACGGACGCCATGTTGGCGCCTTTATTTTCAAAATGTTGGTGATGTAACAATACAAGAGCGTCTGACCTCTCTGAGCCTCTCTCCCTATGGAATGTCAACAGAGAGCGTCTGACCTCTCTGAGCCTCTCTCCCTATGGAATGTCAACAGAGAGCGTCTGACCTCTGAGCCTCTCTCCCTATGGAATGTCAACAGAGAGCGTCTGACCTCTCTGAGCCTCTCTCCCTATGGAATGTCAACAGAGAGCGTCTGACCTCTCTGAGCTTCTCTCCCTATGGAATGTCAACAGAGAGCGTCTGACCTCTCTGAGCCTCTCTCCCTATGGAATGTCAACAGAGAGCGTCTGACCTCTCTGAGCCTCTCTCCCTATGGAATGACTCGCTGTAAACAAGCAAAACGGAGTGGCGAATTTAACAGACGCTTTTATTGATTATATAATAATAATAATATGCCATTTAGCAGACGCTTTTATCCAAAGCGACTTACAGTCATGCGTGCATACATTTTGTGTATGGGTGGTCCCGGGGATCGAACCCACTACCTTGGCGTTACAAGCGCCGTGCTCTACCAGCTGAGCTACAGAGGACCACGTGTATATTGTGTATCCAAGTCTGTACTGTGTTGTGGTGTCAACAAATTGTACATCTGCTTTCACTGGACATCTTCTTTGGTTTTTGAAAACTATCAGAAATAAACAGCACAACGCGGAAGCGTCAATTATCACTTAGCAACGGCTATGGAGGAGAAAGTGGCGCTCTCGGAACGTTCAGACAGAAACCGCATTGGCCCAACTCTCTCTATATATGACTCTGGACTGGATCTGCTGCATCTATCTAGGCTTCCACACTACACACAGACTCCTCCGAGGTTGTTCCACTGCTCTAGCACTCACCCCAAACCAGACAGAGCACTAACAACACCTTGGCTATGAATCTTTTACTGTCATATCGCAATTTCTAAAACTGACATGAAGGACATACAGTAATGTTAACTGTGTGTCTTTGAGGTATTTATTACTACTAGGCTCCCTGGTGAGAGCTGATTCTGAGAGTTGCACTGGAAAGTGCAGATGAACTCATTTAAAATCTTATTTTAGCTGCTAGCCCTAATCTCAAGATAACCTGAGAGCTGTTGGTTCTCTATCTGGCCTGGTTAAGCTGTGTCTACTCTATATACAGGAAATCAAGTCACCAGGGAGTCATGAAAAAATAACACAACTCCGGAAATAATGGACTGTTGGAGAAAGTTGATCTACGCTATTATGTTATGTTATAAGTGTCCCCTGTGTTATATCTGGTGTTATTCTCCTGTCTTATCCGGTGTCCTGTGTGAATTTAAGTATGCTCCCTCTAATTTTCTCTCTCTCTCTCTCCCTCCCTCCCCTCCCGGAGGACCTGAGCCCTAGGACCATGCCTCAGGACTACCTGGCCTGATGACTCCTTGCTGTCCCCAGTCCACCTGGTCATGCTGCTACTCCAGTTTCCACTCTTCTGCCTGCGGCTATGGAACCCTGACCTGTTCACCGGATGTGCTACCTTGTCCCAGACCTGTTGTTTTCAACTCTCTCTCTACCGCACCTGCTATTTCAACCTCTAAATGCCCGGCTATGAAAAGCCAAGTGACATTTACTCCTGATGTACTGACCTGTTGCAACCTCTACAACCACTGTGATTATTATTTGACCCTGCTGGTAATCTATGAACGTTTGAACATCTTGGAGAAAAATCTGGCATTAATGGCCATGTACTGTTATTATCTCCACCCGGCACAGCCAGAAGGGGACTGGCCACCCCTTAGAGCCTGGTTCCTCTCTAGGTTTCTTCCTAGGTTTCTGCCTTTCTAAGGAGTTTTTCCTAGCCACCGTGCTTCTACATTTGCATTGCTTGCTGTTTTGGGTTTTAGGCTGGGTTTCTGTATAGCATATTGTGACATCTGCTGATGTAAAAAGGGCTTAATAAATACAATTTGATTGATTGAATTTGATTGATTGTGTGATAACAGGCTGTTTTGATTTTGGTATCACTTTCCAATGCAATGCTACACCTGATACCTGTGCAGAATGGTACCTATAAATTACTAATAAAAACACTGTAACCATAGTAATGAACTGCTTCACAGGATATGCATCATAGCAGGACACAGCGGGAGGGGAATGTGAAATCCAATACTTGAAATTATTAAATTAGCTGCTATTTCCTGATTCAATTAAATCAGGAGGTATTGACCATGCCTCTTATAGTGACTCATGTTTCATCATAATCTGATCACAGTGAAGAATAAAGCATTATGGTTCACAAAATACAAAGTACCTGAGATCCCAACAGATATCACAAATAACCTGAACATTTTCTATTTTAGGGAACTGTATAAATCCGAGGGGGAGGTTTAAATGCAACCACCCCAAATTGCAGGTGATTTCATCCATCAGGCAAAGCATTTACTTAGGATGGTAATGTTCATGAGGCACTCGATCGATCTGGCTTCCCAGAAACATTTGAATCAAATCCATAGCCATGGGCGAGCATTTAGGCTAACAGTGGGAAGGCTCCTGGATAGGGGGGAGAGAGGGAGGCTGTTTGGGAGCCGGAGGGTTGTGTGTGTGGCACACTGTCAGTGGAGCGGCATGGGACATGGGCCTGCTGTGTTCAAAGAGCTCGGCGAGGGCAGAGGGGCTTTGTCTCTAAGGAAAGAGAGCAGTGCTGCTCTAAAATGTCATTAATCTAAGCTCAGTCCAAAGAGACCGTAGAAAGGTTTAAACATATGCTCTAAACAGGCTGGAGATTGAGTTTCAGAGAGAGAGAGAGAGGGGAGGTGTGAAGTGTGTGGGACAAAAACAAAGGAGAGATTATCCAGGTTGTCAGTGGGGTCAGCTAAAAATGGGTCAGTGTGGCTGACGCTGTTAATTGAAGCCTGATATGATCCTGTCCTTTAGAAAGCTCAGATAATGCGCTAGTAATGCACTGTACAAGTCCTTCCTGTCAGGTAGAACTGCAGCCAGAGTGGAAACAAAGGCTAGCACTGGTCTAAGGGGAAGTTATGCAAAGCAGACGCAAGCTGCTGCAGTAGCTAAATAACAGATCTGGAAATCAGTTAGGCTAGGCCTATGTCAATGGACGATTTTTGTAAACACATTATCTTTACCCCTGTTGAGACATCACAAGTGTAACACAAGGTCTTGAATCTTTGTCTGATCTATTTTCATGGCCTAGAAATGTTGTCAGCTATCAATAGCCAAATAAGAACAGAGTGTTGTTGGCCCCTTGAATGGGCAAAAAAAAACACACAAAAAACATCCACATTATTTTGCTCACCTTCTGAGTGCCATGGTTACCTTTGGCTGTGAGGTTTAGCTCTGTTCACCTCTCCTGTTTTTTTAAGAACAAACACTTACATAAAACAGTCACGTATATTTGCATAACTAGAGACACATCTCAAGTCTTTAAAATGCCAATGAGGAAATGAAAATGAGCTCTTCCTGCAAACTGTACTTTCATGCCGAGGGAACAATTGGTTAGTTATTCTCAATTTAACTGCATACTAATTGGGTAAATGGAGCCTAATTATAAGAGAGAAAAATCCTAATCATAGACAAATGGTCATTTCTTGACCCACAATAGAGCCTAATTGCAGGTCAGTTGTCAGTGGAGGACATTTCCTGAAGTAACCACCCAGTATATTAACACACTTGGGAGATGGTGGGCTGGTTTGTTTTGGTGGTGGTGGTGGTGGTGAAACAAAGTGGTTGGATAGTGGTGAGTCTACTCAATCAGAGTAAGTACATTAGGTCCCTCCTCCACCGGTGGCTTGGTGCTTTTCTCTCTCTGTGCTTCCTGGCGCCAGCCAGTCCCAGTCCCAGTCCATCCCCAGGGCAGAGAGAGAGACCATGTGGTACCACATGTGGTGTGAAAACTCTGACGCAGGATTAGACTCACTGTACCACGGTAATTGGTTATTATTAACACTCATCACGAATACATTATCCACAAGCTGCGGATGACATGAAATATGCATATTCCCTGAGGCCAGCATATGGTAGCAATGGGTAAAATGAAGTATTACGAATTAGAAACGGTCACATTCTTGACATAGAACTACTAGCTCAATGACAGAAATGTGGGACGATATTCCAACAGCTGCACAAGAGAGGCGCTAGAAACTGTAACAGTGTGTATAGCAGGCCAGCCAGAGTGCGTATGTGTGAGTGTTTGAGTGTGTGTGAGTGTGTGTGTGTGGCAGTCCAGTGTTTTGAAGCCTAACGGAGGTCTCTAGGGCTAAGCAGGCTGGTCAAAGATGAATGAAAGGAATGCTGGTCCAGCCTCCACAAAGTGAATATTATGAATATGTTAGGAAAAAGAGAATATATTAAAGGAAAACTTTGTTGGTCATTTGAAGCCATATTTAAAGTCATATCAGTTCTCCTGCTACACCGGAAAATAATCCAAAACGTGTTTTTTTGATAATGAAATAATAATCCAGCGTATTTCAGGATTACTGCCCTATCCACTTTTGTCACAACAGCATATCTTTACTGCTAATGAACATCCAGTGGCTTGCGAAAGTATTCACCCCCTTTGGCATTTTTCCTATTTTGTTGCCTTACAACCTGGAATTAAAATTGATTTTTGGGGGGTTTGTATCGTTTGATTTACACAACATGCCTACCACTTTGAAGATGCAAAATATTTTTTATTATGAAACAAGCAAGAAATAAGACCAAAAAACAGAAAGCGTGCATAACTATTCACCCCCCCCAAAGTCAATACTTTGTAGAGCCACCTTTTGTAGCAATTACAGCTGCAAGTCTCTTGGGGTATGTCTCTATAAGCTTGGCACATCTAGCCATTGGGATCTTTCCCCATTCTTCAAGGCAAAACTGCTCCAGCACCTTCAAGTTGGATGGGTTCCGCTGGTGTACAGCAATCTTTAAGTCATACCACAGATTCTCAATTGGATTGAGGTCTGGGATTTGACAAGGCCATTCCAAGACATTTCAATGTTTCCCCTTAAACCACTCGAGTGTTGCTTTAGCAGTATGCTTAGGGTCATTGTCCTGCTGGAAGGTGAACCTCCGTCCCAGTCTCAAATCTCTGGAAGACTGAAACAGGTTTTCCTCAGGAATTTCCCTGTATTTAGCGCCATCCATCATTCCTTCAATTCTGACCAGTTTCCCAGTCCCTGCCGATGAAAAACATCCCCACAGCATGATGCTGACACCACCATGCTTCACTGTGGGGATGGTGTTCTCAGGGTGATGAGTGGTGTTGGGTTTGCTCCAGACATAGGGTTTTCCTTCATGCCCAAAAAGCTCAATTTTAGTCTCATCTGACCAGAGTACCTTCTTCCATATGTTTGGGGAGTCTCCTACATGGCTTTTGGCGAACACCAAACGTGTTTGCAGATTTTTTTCTTTAAGCAATGGATTTTTTCTGGCCACTCTTCCGTAAAGCCCAGGTCTGTGGAGTGTACGGCTTAAAGTGGTCCTATGGACAGATACTCCAATCTCCGCTGTGGAGCTTTGCAGCTCCTTCAGGGTTATCTTTGGTCTCTTTGTTGCCTCTCTGATTAATGCCCTCCTTGCCTGGTCCGTGAGTTTTGGTGGGCGGCCCTCTCTTGGCAGGTTTGTTGTGGTGCCATATTCTTTCCATTTTTTAATAATGGATTTAATGGTGCTCCGTGGGATGTTCAAAGTTTCTGATATTTTTTTATAACCCAACCCTGATCTGTACTTCTCCACAACTTTGTCCCTGACCTGTTTGGAGAGCTCCTTGGTCTTCATGGTGCCGCTTGCTTGGTGGTGCCCCTTGCTTAGTGGTGTTGCAGACTCTGGGGCCTTTCAGAACAGGTGTATATATACTGAGATCATGTGACATATCATGTGACACTTAGATTGCACACAGGTGGACTTTATTTAACTAATAATGTGACTTCTGAAGGTAATTGGTTGCACCAGATCTTATTTAGGGGCTTCATAGCAAAGGGGGTGAATACATATGCACGCACCACTTTTCCATTATTTATTTTTTTAGAATTTCTTGAAATCAGTTATTTTTTTCATTTCACTTCACCAATTTGGACTATTTTGTGTAATCCAAATAAAAATCCATTTAAATTACAGGTTGTAATGCAACAAAATAGGAAAAACACCAAGGGGGATGAATACTTTTGCAAGGCACTGTATCTATACGTGAAATATTGTTATATCACAAATGTTTTCCTTTCTACATACATTATGATTTGTACGTTCAAGCTCTGTAAACCATAAACACACATTATCCAATCCTCTAAATACAATGTATGTCTAACTTCACAGTGGCTTTCTGTAACTGGGATAAATTACGAGAATAGTGAACAGAGGCCATATTTCCAATCTAACACAGTGTTAATAATTCAACATTTAATATACAAAATAAACAAGCTGTCCAAACACAATATCATTTAATAATTGATTCACTACTATAATAATACAAAAAATATTACTGCCTCAATGTTTTGACCCCCTGCACTCAAATAAGATACATATGGTCTTATACAGTAGGCTTCGTGGCCATAATCTGAAAACAAAGTGGAGAGATGAGCCGTATCTATTCTCTGTGACATTTTGTAACATTATGTAAAAACACTTCCATCCCTGTAATGAGAGCATTGAACAGAGGAGAGAAGAGGCCGTCCCCAAGACTCTAGTTTACCGCTGTACTGTCTTCCTAGCACTGTCAATGTCACCAGTTTCTCCTCCTCTCCTCCTCTTCCAGTTTAGCCCACGGGCACAACTGAGCATGGGGAGCATCATCTCAATGCATGAATGGCCAACTTCTCTCTCCGTCTCTCTCTCTTTCCCTCTCACTCACACTGACCCCATGGGAGGGGACTCAATTCAAACCATCATGCCACTTGGACACATTCTGCAAAAGGCAACATCAAAAAATATCCTATATCCTACTGCTCACTCAAAAAAGATCCATCTTTAACTGCCGCCAGGTAGACCAAGTAAAATAGAGCAACTAGACCTGCAACTGTATGGGCCTAAAATGTATCTGTCAATAGCAGTGGCACAAGCTTTACCATGTTTAGTCAGATAATTTCAGAGCTATTTTCTGTCTTCCTGTCATTATCTGCTCCCCCCGGTGAGAATTACAATATAGATTAAAGAGAGTCAGTGGGAGAGACAGTGGGATCTAGGGGGAAGGAGGGAGGGAGGGGCCGACACAGACCTCCAGCAACAGCCACCTGACAGCAGGTTACCCAGGAGGATACCGGCAGCCAATCAGCTAACAGTCTCCAGCCATCTCTCCAGAGGGACAATGAACAGATTGGAGCACTGAAGGACACTGTCTTTCCTACACACTGCTAGCGCGTGTGCGCATGCACAAACACAAACACACACCGGGACACAATGCTTCATATTGCTTGTTTATATATTCAGTACTGTACGTTTTCACAGTGGAGTAAATTGTTTGAGTCGCAAGAAGTCAATAGGGGGAAAAAACGTGATTAAGAATTGACATGTGAGAAATAGCTATGTGTGAGTTGAACATCGTTACACAATTAATCTAATTGTACTTCTAGATAATGAACAGTTTCTCGTTTCCCGCTCAGCAGCTTTGGAAGACAAATTGTTTACCTGAAAGATTAGAAGAGCATGTACTGAATGAATTTGATTTGCATCAACACAAATAAAAGGGACTTGAAAAACCTCAACATATGGTACTGCCACCACCGCCCATGGTTCACCCCCGCCCCCTATAGTCAACGCCTGGGTGTTTGTGCACTCTATATGTGTGAGAGAGGCGATAATCACACAGACTACAGACAAGGACATACTATGTCTCGATTTTTCTCAGACTATATTTAGCTTTTTGCTCTCCACACTCAGCCATAATGTTACTGTCAGTGAATGTAGGCATCACAAACCAACCTGTTTCAATAGTTCTATATCATCGCAATCATTTTGTTATATACTCTTAATGGACATGGACTGAATAATACTCAATAAAAGAGGAATGCAATACACAAAGCTAAAACAAATCAATACGCCACAACCCATGCAAGATTGATCATGTTGATGAATCCAACAAAAAGGTTAAGTTTGACATAACATGACTGATGGCAGACGTACAAGCTTCTGATTAGGCCTGTGCCCTGAATAAAACTGCTTCAGTAACCTGGCTGTCACGGTGAACAGAACAAGTCGACAGAGCAGAGACTATGTCTGAAAGCCTTTTAATCCTGAATAAACACTCTCACTACTGAGACCTGAGCAAATAACAACACCCTCATCTCATTCTCATCTCAGTCAGTCTGTTGGCTATCAGCCCATCCATATGATACCCAGATTAGTGCCAACACACAGCACACTGACACATGTTGGTCTCCATAAGGACGTCGCCATCCATGCTTCCTTTTTGTGAGCGAGATGAGGATAAACCACTGATTACAGCCCTCGTCATACTGCTCAAATACCTTAAAAGAATAAGTGCCAGTTCTCCGGAAAGGCCTTGACTCCTGCGAGCACCAATAACCTCCTGTTCACTCCTCCCCCCACACCACCCCGCCTCACCCCACTTCCCCTCTCCCCATTCAGGCGAGATCTAATTCACAGATGAATAATAGATGGAAAGACTTTCATCTACCAAGGTTTTTTCTCTCTTCTCTTGCATTGTGCACTATAGCTGCAGAGATAATGCGGAGGGGAGCATGCATTGGAGATGAGCCATGGGACCCTCTAGTCTGTCTGCTGCTTTAAGTCCCTCTCTCTCTCTCTGGCTATCCCTCCATCTGATAAAGAAGGAGGAGAGGAAGCGAGGGAGCAGCATCTCCCCACTCTTCATCCAATTAGTCCCCTGCTTTTTCATGTTCATTATCCTGCTTCGATTAATCTCTGACCTTGAATTCCCTCTCAGCTCTTTATTGACCCTCCCATCTCCGGAGCATCAGCCAGAATGTTTACTATCCTAGTATACTACCCTCAACTCCTTGATATCTTTAACAATCTCCACTAGATAAATGCCCCTGGGCTTCTTCCTCCTCTCCTCCAACTGTAAAAGCTGGAACATGCAAGGCTTTGTCTACAGATGTACAGCCAGAAGACTGAGATACAGGTGGTACCAGGCAGCTAGCACTGCTGAGGAGGAATAAACCCACAAACACTGAGCAATTAGCATTTTGATCCAAATCGGAGCGGCAGCTTGTGAAGCAGTCCATCAATAATGCAGGCTGGTGGGAGACCGTGGCTGCTAGGTTACTGGCCCACTGAATGTACAGGGCTGTGTCCTTGGGCTACTGGGGAGATATCCTGCTCAGAGCTCCTGCCTAGATCCACACAGGGGCCTCTCCTATAGCTGGGCCTACTGTAATAACAGCTGCTGTACCTAGGCACACGTGAGTGGACTAACAATCACAAAAATAATACCACCACCAGGCTTCAAATAGCCAGCCATGTCCATCAGCAACCAACAGCAACAGACAAAATGGAGGCCGCCCATCGCAGACGGCGGAGAGTTGCGAGTGGAAAGCAGCATGAAAGGTGGAGGTATCTGTGGTATCTGGGAGTGTGATTGATGTTAGCGCTTTCATCAAGTGGATTATGTACTTATCTCACATTAATATTCCTCCTCATATGAAATTCATTGGCACTAAAAGGGGAATGGCAGCACTGAGGTCAATTGTGGCAAGGTTTTAACTACCATGTTTATTTTCCTTAATTCATTCAATGAAGGTGGCTTTGAAGTGCAATATTAAATGTGTCCAGTTGAGGTGTGAGAACAAAAGGCTGCCATATTGAGGATGATAGTGAGTGAGTGTAGTGCTGTTCAGTGGTCTTTGATCAGAGAAAGGCAGGCAGGCTAATTGCTAGTGCCTGCTCTCTCAGCAGGCAACAAGCTTGTCCCCCTCTCCTCACTGATAACAGCACCGCCTACTGCTCCACTCTGTGGACCTCCACCAATGCAGACAGAGGAGTCTGTCTGGGGCTGCAACCAAACACGTGATATACTCACACATCACTATCTCACCAATTTTACAACCAGCGAAAATCAAGATAACTTCTAATATTGTCTCCCTCCACGTCAGCTTCCTACATAATAATCTGATTGGCGGGCGCTTCAGTCTTTGTTGACCGAGTTACCTGAAGTGTGCTGGAGCTTAGCTGCTGGTATTGAACCTGAGGACTGAAGTTGAGAAACAATTGCAGTTCTGCTATTGTTCGAGATACACAGGAAACACCTCCACATATGAAAAAACAGCCATGGTGTGAAGAGAGGAGGGTTGAAGATGGCTGGCTGAGGTAATAGCTAGCAATAGCATTGAAAACACATAGGCTAGCTGTGTAATCATGGTATGAACTGTCTCATATTTCATTGCAATAATAGTGTAATCAGGCTGCACTGAGGTCAATTTTTCCTGCCGGGTCAGTGGTGAGAGCAAGGAAAGAGGGAGAGCAGCCTGTCCAGAAGGCTGCTCCTAAACCCAACTGAGCCATCATGGTTTATTATGGTGCTTTACCCTTTTACAGTCAAACTGCAGCTGCTCCATACAATAATATCACAGAACAACACTGATAAAGAGGTACAGTGAGGGAAAAAAGTATTTGATCCCCTGCTGATTTTGTACATTTGCCCACTGACAAAGACATGATCAGTCTATAAATTTAATGGTAGGATTATTTGAACAGTAAGAGACAGAATAACAAGAAGAAAATCCAGAAAAACGCATGTCAAAAATGTTATAAATTGATTTGCATTTTAATGAGGGGAATTTATTTGACCCCTCTGCAAAACATGACTTAGTACTTGGTGGCAAAACCCTTGTTGGCAATCACAGAGGTCAGACGTTTCTTGTAGTTGGCCACCAGGTTTGCACACATCTCAGGAGGGATTTTGTCCCACTCCTCTTTGCAGATCTTCTCCAAGTCATTAAGGTTTCAAGGCTGACGTTTGGCAACTCGAACCTTCAGCTCCCTCCACAGATTTTCTATGGGATTAAGGTCTGGAGACTGGCTAGGCCACTCCAGGACCTTAATGTGCTTTTTCTTGAGCCACTCCTTTGTTGCCTTGGCCATGTGTTTTGGGTCATTGTCATGCTGGAATACCCATCCACGAACCCATTTTCAATGCCCTGGCTGAGGGAAGGAGGTTCTCACCCAAGATTTGACGGTACATGGCCCGTCCATCGTCCCTTTGATGCGGTGAAGTTGTCCTGTCCCCTTAGCAGAAAAACACCCCCAAAGCATAATGTTTCCACCTCCATGTTTGACGGTGGGGATGGTGTTCTTGGGGTCATAGGCAGCATTCCTCCTCCTCCAAACACGGCGAGTTGAGTTGATGCCAAAGAGCTTGATTTTGGTCTCATCTGACCACAACACTTTCACCCAGTTCTCCTCTGAACTTCAGACGGGCCTGTATATGTGCTTTCTTGAGCAGGGGGACCTTGCGGGCGCTGCAGGATTTCAGTCCTTCACGGTGTAGTGTGTTACCTATTGTTTTCTTGGTGACTATGGTCCCAGCTGCCTTGAGATCATTGACAAGATCCTCCCGTGTAGTTCTGGGCTGATTCCTCACCGTTCTCATGATCATTGCAACTCCACGAGGTGAGATATTGCATGGAGCCCCAGGCTGAGGGAGATTGACAGTTCTTTTGTGTTTCTTCCATTTGCGAATAATCGCACCAACTGTTGTCATCTTCTCACCAAGCTTCTTGGCGATGGTCTTGTAGCCCATTCCAGCCTTGTGTAGGTCTACAATCTTGTCCCTGACATCCTTGGAGAGCTCTTTGGTCTTGGCCATGGTGGAGAGTTTGGAATCTGATTGATTGATTGCTTCTGTGGACAGGTGTCTTTTATACAGGTAACAAGCTGAGATTAGGAGCACTCCCTTTAAGAGTGTGCTCCTAATCTCAGCTCGTTACCTGTATAAAAGACACCTGGGAGCCAGAAATCTTTCTGATTGAGGGGGGGTCAAATACTTATTTCCCTCATTAAAATGCAAATCAATTTATAACATTTTTGACATGTGTTTATCTGGATTTTTTTGTTGTTATTCTGTCTCTCACTGTTCAAATAAACCTACCATAAAAATTATAGACTGATCATTTCTCAGTGGGTAAACGTACAAAATCAGCAGGGGATCAAATACTTTTTTCCCTCACTGTATTATGCATCAAACCTCAACAAGGAAGGTAAGGTACTCAGGGGAAGACACATAAAGACTCCCCTCATTCCATTCAATCTGCAGTTTCATTATGCAATAAAAACACATGGCTTTCAGTCCTCCAAGCTATGTATTATAGAGCAGCCTAGAGAGACTATAAAACATTTTACTGCCAGTTTGTGATACCCAAGACCTTGGCTAACTAACCCAATGTACGTGTTGTCTATGGGAAATAATATTTCTGGTGTCTACCTGTGAGCGGTCAATAGCATAACCCTTCCCCCACATTCCCCCTCCACCTCGGTCAAGCTGCTGGGAGGTGGGAGAGCCCCGTCCTTCCCCATGTGAATCATCCTGGATCACCCCTGATGTAACACTGCCAATGGACTATGCCACTATGGCATGTAACATTACTGAGAAATAGTTCCGGGGGCACACTAATTCCTCCCATTGCTGTGTTTATCTGCAGATATTGTTCTCAAATCTCATAATCGGCAGGCTAATTGAATTGGACTTGATCTAATTCAATCTCACTGGAGGGAGAGAGAGAGGGGAGCAGAGGAGCCTGAACTCAAGCCAGCTGCTCCTCAGTGCGTTCTCCTGGTCTGAGCTGCAGTGCAAATGCTGTTTTAATTAAAACTAGGGAGCAAGAACAAAGGATCTCACAAGAGGTTAAATGCCATACCAGACACTACAGCCACTCTGGTGCTGCATGTAACTAGAACAAGCTCTCTTAATTATTGAACATTCATCACA
Organism: Coregonus lavaretus; assembly: GCF_964263955.1. Lineage (NCBI taxonomy): Eukaryota > Metazoa > Chordata > Actinopteri > Salmoniformes > Salmonidae > Coregonus > Coregonus lavaretus. The sequence continues at coordinate 42,411,012 of NC_139993.1, read as the reverse complement.
GTCAGGTAGGGAGCGCTGAACAAGGCATTTGTCAACATCAAAATATTATCAGTCTGGCATAAAAATCAACACCAATGCAACAGGTAGTATTGTATGGGCAATCCAGTATTGAGTCAGAGCTGAGGGATTGTGTCTCTGGGAAGGTTTAAGATATTAATCTCCATCTAAAATGGCTCTCACATTCAAACCATCCAAAGAATGCTCTCAGCCTGACTACAGGAAAGCATACGGTGTTGAAAACAGTGACACACACACACACACACTGTGCCCTGCATCTGCCCCTGCCGCTGCCCATCAATGTCTTGGGGCGCTTGTTGACAGACTCTTTGTGGAACTCGTGGAGCTATATCATATCCCTTTAGGCTTCCATGTCTTATGCAGAGTGCTCATCATACACATAGGAGATCCCTTCTTCAGTCATTATGGTAGGCTATGTAGAAAACATAGCAAGAATCTCAAATCCTGCGGGACTACAACTGGCCATATCCTTGTTTGCTGGAGTAACATGCACTTCTGAAGTATCTGACAGAAGCCTGCAGTAAGAGAAGGACCTGACAGAGGCTTTGAAGTGCTGTACTCCTCCATGTTGAATCTCTACTACAACTAGGCTATGTCAGGTAGCGGGCCAACTAGAGGGGGCGGTAATAACCCAGTAAACTGTCTCCCGGAGGCACCAGTACTCTCTCAGAATACCAAACCTCACTCAGACACGGCAGGCCTCGCTGCCGAGAGAGAAAAAAACATATCATAAATCAGATTCCCGTAATTAGTATATCATTGAGGGGTGATTTAATAAAATCATTACTTTTTTAACTCAATCAGATTTGACACAGGGTTTGTGTGAGGAGACTATGCTAAGCTTGTATTTCATGGGAAGCCTGTTAATCTTGTTCCTCATATGAAAAGTAAACAGTGACTGGCGCTACAGTACAGGGTCTCAATAACCTTCACTATGTGCTCCTGTACAGTTATCTAGTCCCCCATGTATTCCTCCTCCCATCCATCTGTTTTCCCACCCATTTACCCTTCACAGTGGCTGGACTTTAAAGGAGGGGTAGGATTTTCCCAGAGATGGAGGAGTGAGTGAGTGACCTATGTATGGCAGCTCTGACAGAGGACAGACAGGACGTGACTCATCAGCCATATTGGGGATAAGGCCAACCTGACACCCTCAGGAGAATGGTGTATAGATGAGAGACAGCTCACATATGTTATCGCCAAACTAGACACACAGACAACTCTTTCATTTAGGCTTTACACGCCATCATTGGCTGAAATAGGATGGTGAAAGTTTTATGTGATTAATGGTACTGTCAATGACGGTTCACTACGCTGTTTTCCTCTCATCATGATGCAACTACAGACTACTGTACTAGAGACTATAAACACAGGCTGACAGTGAGGTATTTGTCAGCTCATACCATGCTTCATGAGTGGTGAGTCTTTTGGAGTCATGTAGCAAAAACCCACCACCCCTTCAATTTCTCAACCTCCAACTCTGGACACAGTGAGGGTGGGTTCCAGCCAGCTGACCATTGAGCACAGTCTCAGTTCTGCTTCTGTTTCCTGTGCTTGTTCCAGCCCTGTTCAGGCCTTTATTCTGCTGAATCAATCTCCTACCCTATCAGCCGCACCTGCCAACTTCCTCTCTTTTGCAGTTTTAAAGCTAATTTCCTGCAATTCTAGACATTTTGGTATCATTTGCTATGTGGGGGGGCCCTCGACCTCCAGCACTGCACAGCGGTGGGGCGGTCACTGCACCCAGAACACAGTGGCTGCACTGTGATGTGAGGGGTAGCTGGATGATCACTGCAATTTCCTCTATTTGTTGCAGGGCCTGTTATTTTCGGGGTGTCCGAACGGGTGCAGTGCGGGAAGAGCTCATTCTGTCCGTGGACCAGGAGTTTCCTTACCTTCTATGGATGGGGCCTGATCCTGGGCTGCATACAGCAGATCCTTGAACGCCTGGTAAAGGAAGAAAGCAGAGGGATAATCACTTTTCAGTTTCTCAACTACTGTACAATCAATGACAGTTGACGTTTAATCAAATCAATTAACACTTTTTCAAATGAGTAAATAATTACAATGATTAGTGATGGTAACATAATGAACAACATACTATTGATTGATAAATTCAAGTAATCTACTTACATAGCCAGTCTCATGAATATTATGATAAGTAAATGACTTCACGCAAATGAAGAAAAAACTAAAAACCTGAAAACTTAGCAGTTTATTAAAAGTATCTGAAATTGCCAAACTCAGTACAGAATGTCTACAGGGGAAAGAAAACATCCTTCGGGAATAATTTATGTTACAACCCCCATGATGTGTGACGATAATGAATGCAGGCTGAGTTATAGGACATCAATGCCCTTGTTTTTAACCATGACGTCTGAAAAATGTGTCAATCAGATTCCAGATCGTTCAAATGAAAACAGATAGAGGCCGGCCTACACTACATTGACCTCTTTATACAGAATGAGGTTATTTCCTTCAATCACTCTGACCTTGCAGATAATTTATATGGCCAGATAATAAATTACAAGATACATCTTAATATGATTCTCTAGTCTGGGACTGTGAGGCCTGGAACTGAATACATATCTATTCCTCCCCACCAATCTAACTAACTTGCTCTCTGGAGCAATAGCAGTAACTGGGAACACGTTTCTTGGCCGTCCAGTCAAAATAATTACGCTTGTGGCCTTCACTGAGATAGACAGGTACCCGAATGACGAACTTTGTGTTTTGTGCAACAGTGTAGAACCAATATTTTTTTATTCAAAGCTTAGATGTGACAAAGAATCTCAACCTCACTATACTGTATATGTAGCTTTTGTTCCATTCCCCTATTCTCTGGCCAGGTTTATCTGATGTTTGTATTAAGTGGATATATGAGAGCAGAGGATGACAATTAATCATAGTATGTAGAAGGAACCTACATAGAAACTCAGTTTGTTCTCTGTTCTACCTGAACACTAATACTGCAGTCAGTTATTACTGTATGCTCATATTGAACACTAATCCAAGAGAAACATTTTATTTGTAGATAACATTCTCTTCGGAAATTGTGATTTGCAGTAGACCACCTGTGCAAACATTGGGTCATGTAGCAGTGCTTACTGGCCCAGACTAATAGCTGGAAGAGACAGAGGGGACACATTCATCAAGATGGAGGCATATTGCCATGGCAATAGCACCGATGGGAAAGGGGGCAGGGCGGCTCTTTGGGGAATTTACATGCTCTGATTGTAGCCTACTACACCAGCTTACAGAGATCAACCTGCAGGTATCATCTGACCTAATGGGTCTGTTAGTCTTCTGTTGAAGTGAGTTGTACAGTAGTAATAATATCAACGACAGAATTGCAGGTGCTGGGTGGTCTGAGATCTGAAATGATGGTTCTGATAATTCTCATAATCACTTTAACTAAGTGGATCTCTGAGTGCAGGAGCTGTACTGTAAAACTGAGGCAGGGCTGACTGAGACCAGATGCCTTCCCAGTAGGGGACAGAGGATGAGTTGTGGGAAGCTCACCATTCCATCTCTGTTATCTAAGTAAGATGGATATATTACACCAGAACGCAGACATTTTGTGTCGGCTATAAACTAGCATGATCATATTCATCATGTTATGTGCAATTATTTATGTTCTCATTTTTACCATGCATCTTTTGTCAATGTCATTAAGTACAGTGGTTGGAATAGTAAAACCTTTAATATGAATCAATATTTTTTTTTTTATTGTTCACATTATCCAATTGATGCAGAGGGATTCATCTTGCAATGTGTGCCACTGGCAGAGCTAAATATATACCTGGACAGAGAGAGTGGGAAACGGGCCCCACACAGTAACCTCTGCATATAATTTACACCTGTGTACCTGCTTATGATATAAATAATAGCATGTCCCTTTTTCAATAGGAAATTAGCTTACATAAGTATTCTCCTGCATATTTAAACCCACACAAGTGATTAGATTGCAGAGGTAAAGGCAAAAGAGGCTTCATTCTGTCACCCACCCACGCTACCGCATAACCCTCTCCACCTTGCTCACAGTCATGTTGCAGCTTCTGTTTCTCCACCTCTGAGAGTACAGTATACCACACTCACACAGAGCAGACCAAGAACCAGACCAAGGTTCAGCCTAGACCGAACCAAGACCATGTACCAACTGCACTAGCCAAAAGGAAAGGTCCATAAGATAAAAAAAACAGAAAGGACAAAGGGAGCTGTTTTATGCTGTTTGTTTTCATTATCTATGAGTGTGAGATGAATCTCTAATAATGCCAGCGTATCACACAGAAACGAGCTCTGCTTTTACGGCTGACCTCTGGTCTTCTAATGAGCGTTGGACAGACCTCCATTCTAAACAGGTGTTTAAAATGGACAGCCTCGTAGGATGAGAAGACTTCATTAATTTATGACTCAATCGCCTTACCAATTCCTCAATTCACATGCAAGCGTTTTAGTGGTTAAGGTGTTTTTTCTCCCATGCGGCCCAGCCAACTGCCCTGCTGCAGTCAAACAGAGGCATTTATAACAATCCAGACAATATTGCATTTGGAACAAAATAGAAGAAAAAGTAACTTCATTGATTGATGGTAATAAACCTTTACAGAGACAAATGAGCAGTAAAACTAAAGCAAAGGACAAAACTAAACCAGGGAGACTTGTTGTTGCTGATGTTTCTACCACGACACCTTGTTCAAGACAAGTCTAAGGGACAGACTGAGCTCAACGCTGTTTTGGCAATAAACAGACAAAAATACATAACCTTATTCCTGCACTAAGTCCGCACTCACCGAGCTGCATAGGGCCATAAGCCAACAAGAAAATGCTCATCCAGAGGCAGCACTCCTAGTGGCCTGTGATTTTAATTCAGGAAAACTAAAATCTGTTTTACCTAATTTCTACAAGCATATCACCTGTGAAACAAAAAAACTGTAGATCACCTTTATTCCACACACAGAGACGCATACAAAGCTCTTCCTCGCCTTCCATTTGGCAAATCTGACCATAACTCTATCCTCCTAATTCTTGTTTACAAGCAAAAACTCAAACGGGAAGTACAAGTGACACACTCAATTCGGAAGAGGTCCGATGAAGCATATGCTAAACTAAAGGACTGGTCCTCTAGCACAGACTGGAATATGTTCCGGGATCCAGCCGATGGCATTGAGGAGTTTACCACATCAGTCATCGGCTTCATTAATAAGTGCATCGACGGCATCATCCCCACAGTGACCGTACGTACATATCCCAACCAGAAGCCATGGATTACAGGCAACATCCACACTGAGCTAAAGGCTAGAGCTGCTGCTTTCAAGGAGCGGGACACTAACTTATAAGAAATCGCGCTGTGCCCTCCGACGAACCATCAAACAGGCAAAGCGTCAATACAGGAGTAAGATCGATCCTACTACACCGGTTTTGACGCTCGTCGGATGTGGCAAGGCTTGCAAACTATCACGGATTACAAAGGGAAACCCAGCCACGAGCTGCCCAGTGACACGAGCCTACCAGACAAGCTAAATGCCTTCTATCCTCGCATCGAGGCAAGCAACACTGAACCATGCGTGAAAGCACCGATGTAAGTAAGACCTTTAAACAGGGTAACATTCACAAGGCCGCAGGGCCAGATGGATTACCAGGACGCGTATTCAGAGCATGCGCTGACCAGCTGGCAAGTGTCTTCACTGACATTTTCAACCTCTCCCTGACCCAGTCTGTAATAGCTACATGTTTCAAGCAGACCACCATAGTCCCTGTGTCCAAGAATGCCAAGGTAACCTGTCTAAATGACTATCGCCCCGTAGCACTCACATCTGTAGCCATGAAATGCTTTGAAAGGCTGGTCATGGCTCACATCAACACCATCATCCCAGACACCCTGGACCCACTCCAATTCGCATACTGCCCCAACCTCTATTGCATTCCACACTGCCCTTTCCCACTTGGACAAAAGGACCACCTACGTGAGAATGCTGTTCATTGACTACAGCTCAGCGTTTAACACCATAGTGCCCTTGAAGCTCATCACTAAGCTAAGGTCCCTGGGACAGAACACCTTCCTCTGCAACTGGATCCTGGACTTCCTGACGGGCCGCCCCCAGATGGTGGGGGTAGGCAACAAAACATCCACCACGGTGACCCTCAAAACGGGGACCCTCAGGGGTGTGTGCTTAGTCCCTCCTGTACTCCCTGTTCACCCACGACTGCGTGGCCACACAAGACTCCAACACCATCATTAGGTTTGCCGACGACACGGCGGTGGTAGTCCTGATCACCGACGATGATGAGATAGCCTATAGGGAGGAGGTCAGAGACCTGGCAGTGTGGTGCCAGGACAACAACCTCTCCTTCAATGTCAGTAAGACAAAGGAGATGATCGTGGACTACAGGAAATGGAGGGCCGAGGAATCCCCCATTCATATCGACAGGGCTGTAATGGAGCGGGTCAAGAGCTCCTCGGTGACCACATCACTAAGGATCTATCATGGTCCAAACACACCAACACAGTCGTGAAAAGGCCACGACAACGCCTCTTCCCCCTCAGGAGGCTGAAAAGATTTGGCATCAGCACTCAGATCCTCAAAACCTTGAACAGCTGCACCATCGAGAGCATCTTGACTGGCTGCATCACCGCTTGGTATGGCAACTGCTTGGCATACAACCACAAGGCACTACAGAGGGTAGTGCGTACGGCCCAGTACATCACTGGGGCCGAGCTCCCTGCCATCCAGGACCTCTATACCAGGCGGTGTCAGAGGAAGGCCCAAAATATTGTCAAAGAATCCACCCACCCAAGCCACAGACTGTTCTCTCTGCTACCGCACGGCAAGCGGTACCAATGCACCAAGTCTGGAACCAACAGGACCCTGAACAGCTTCTAACCCCAAGCCATTACACTTCTAAACAAGACTGCTAAATAGCTAATCAAATGGCTACCCAGAGTAGCTACCTGCATTGACCATTTTTTGCACTCTCTCTTGCACTGACTCTATGCACACACACTGGACTCTACCAGCACACTCACACATACTTACACCGACACCCCAAAACACACATACGCCCACAAACACATAACATGCACAAACATGCATACTGATGACACACACTCACACACACACACACACCACATACACTGCTGCTACTGTCTATTATCTATCCTGTTGCCTAGTCAGTTTACGCCTTCCTATATGTATAGTACATACAGTGCATTCAGAAAGTATTCAGACCCCTTGACTTTTTCCACATTTTCTACGTTACAGCCTTATTCTAAAATGGATTAAATAAAACATTTTCCTCATCAATCTACACAAAACCCCATAATGAAAAAGCAAAAACAAAATTTTAGAAATGTTTGCAAATGTATTAAAAATAAAAAACATAAATACCTTATTTACATAAGTATTCAGACCCTTTGCTGTGAGACTCAAAATTGAGCTCAGGTGAATCCTGGTTCCATTGATCATCCTTGAGATGTTTCTACTGTCACGTCTACCCCTGCTCCCCCGCTCCGGCCCTCGACGTCGCCGGTCTACTAACCACCGGTCCTGGCAACCATCATTACGCACACCTGGACTTCATCACTCCGTGATTACTTCCCCTTTATCTATCACTCCGTTGTATCACCCATTAGGTAGTATTGTTTCCTGTTTTCAGGAAGCCACTCCTCAGTAAAAGGCACATGACAGCCCGCTTGGAGTTTACCAAAAGGCACCTAAAGGACTCTCAGACCATGAGAAACAAGATTCTCTGGTCTGATGAAACCAAGATTGAACTCTTTGGCCTGAATGCCAAGCGTCACGTCTGGAGGAAACCTGGCACCATCCCTACGGTGAAGCATGGTGGTGGCAGCATCATGCTGTGGGGATGTTTTTCAGAGGCAGGGACTGGGAGACTAGTCAGGATCGAGGCAAAGATGAACGGAGCAAAGTACAGAGATCCTTGATGAAAACCTGCTCCAGAGCGCTCAGGACCTCAGACTGGGGCGAAGGTTCAACAGGACAAATACCCTAAGCACACAGCCAAGACAATGCAGGAGTGGCTTCAGGACAAGTCTCTGAATGTCCTTGAGTGGCCCAGCCAGAGCCCGGACTTGAGCCCGGACTTGAGAGGATCTGCAGATAAGAATGGGAGAAACTCCCAAAATGCAGGTGTGCCAAGCTTGTAGCGTCATACCCAAGAAGACTCAAGGCTGTAATCGCTGCCAAAGGTGCTTCAACAAAGTACTGATTAAAGGGTCTGAATACTTATGTAAATGTGATATTTCCGGGGTAAAAAAATAAATACAAATGTTTAAAAAAATCTAAAAACATGTTTTTGCTTTGTCATTATGGGGTATTGTGTGTTTAATTTATTTTAGAATAAGGCTGTAACGTAACAAAATGTGGAAAAAGTAAAGGGGTCTGAATACCTTCCGAATGCACTGTGGCTACATCAATTATCTCGTACGCCTGCACATCGACTCGGTACTGGTACTCCCTATATATAGTAATGTTATTTTCTACTCCCTATATATAGCCATGTTATTTTTACTCATTATTTGTATCCTCGTGTCACTATTTCTATATATATTTTTGTATCTTATCTTTAACTCTGCATTGTTGGAAATTGACCCTTAAGTAAGTATTTCACTGTTAGTCTACACCTGTTGTCTACAAAGCATGTGACAAATAAAATGTGATGATGATATTTCCGGGGGGGAAAATGTAGTTAACTATCTTCTCAAAGAGTCAGAGACTCTTGGCAATCGTTGCTTGTGCCTCCCACTCCAGTGCCCTCATGTCCATAACAGACAAATGGGTCAGACAGTTGAAGAAGCCTAACACACAAAGTATGCATTGCAAGTCTGAGGCAGGCCTATGGTTTAATTTACTATGCAATGACTGTGCAATGAAATGACTGTGCAATGAAATATAATGCCTTTTGCTATTATGATTTAATTCCCATGTTTAACACCCATCTGATACTGTACAGATTACAGTTGTAACACCAATCTACTTGGAGAATTTGGATTGACTTTGCTTGGCCACAGGAGGGTTATCTAATGCTCATGCACCAGCATCTGATATAAACACCTATAAGTGCATTCAATGGATGAAATGAAAAACATCTCCATATGGGATTCTAGTATGGAGCTCTGTAATAAATTATCCCACAATAAAACATCAACCAGATCCATTACTCTAAGGTATTTTCCTTTTCAATTAAGCAATTACATATAACAATGTTGTTGCTGTAGTAATACCAGTGTTAATACACAGGTATAAAAGCAACTTGTACAGTGTTACAATGTTTCATAATATCCGTATTTGTAATCAGAATAATTCCGACCAGATCTCTGTCAATACAACACAACAGCCTAAGAAGACCAGACAATACATATTTCTTTCACTTAGAGAAAAATACTAAAAGTCCAAAGCAAAGTGATTTTTTGAAAATACAATTTCATATAAATATTTTTCCAACATGGCATGGCAGCTCTGAGAAGGTCATCCATCTCAAAGCTGACTGAGGTGTAAAATGGCTGATATGGCCATGTATTGGACTCCATGCATCAGGCTGCAAATATAGACAAAGACTAGTGTGGCCATATGTGTTTTACACTCACCTAATCCAAATGAAAGCACATACCTTCCTGTAGCTACTTGACGGTTTGCTAGATCAATTAAGATAATTATAAGTTGTATATGAACTTATCTTGTTATAGCATGGTATAAGCCCACAGAGTGAGGCATGCAGGTTTGATAGTGGGATGCAGACTAAGAATCTTCCAGAGGCTCGCATCAGCATCTTTGTCTATAATTCATAGAACAAAATGGAATGGGGCAGCCTTGTAAGAGCCTTTCTGCAGTCAGGCTCTTAACGTGAACCAAGAAGATGTGGGGTGTGACACTGAAAATGCTCCTGAGACTGCTTTCTCCAAACCATAGACACAACAAAAATTGCCAGTTTTAGACTTTTTGGTTTTGGCTAGGCTATATCTAATTCAATCAATTAAAGCTTTTCAAACAAAGCAAGCCATAATATCTAATTAACCAAAATTGCAATTAACAAAATAACTTACATAATAGCGTTATTCAATCAAATCAGTTATGTCGCAAGAAGATATAATGTATCAGGATATTAGAAATGTATGAATTATAATGAAAATATTGTATTGTGATTTTACCCATTTACTGAGAATATCCTATGCATAATAATTGACATCTATTTTATTCAAAAAGTTAAATTTAACATTCATAAATAACCCACAAATATTGTAAATCTGCTTTCCAACACTGGAAAACAATAACAATGGACTAAGCCACGTAAATACTATCCTAATTGTTCAGCATTCCAATGTAATGTTCGATATAGCGCACGCGACGGCTGTAGTGACAGATACAGTGTATGTCAACAAATGGAAAGAAAGATAACAATGTATCCCGTATATATAATAATTCAGTTTGTAAATAAAATAACAATTAACACAATGAATATGGGTATGAATAGCAAGTATTTGAACAAAAGTATTGTACAATCAAACTGACAGCCTCAGGAAAGGTTGCACAAAGATAACTATGATGCACAAAATCATTGCCTAAAATTTTAAAACAATCTAAATTAAATAAATAAAACAGCTTGGTTTATCAAAAGGAAAGTTACAGCCAACGCAATAGCCTACCATAACTATCCGTATCTACATATTCAAGCATTATTTTGTTACACTATTCAAGAAGTAGGCTAAAAGTGAAAGTGACAGCTATAGAAAAACACAAATCAAGATTAATACAATTTACAAAGACCAATACCAATACCATTTTATGCTATAAATTCATTAGGTATTCATTAACATGGATTTGAGTCACTTTTCTCACTTTAAATCAGAAAGCATTATCCTACTTCAAAACACAAACATGGGTAATTACCTCATATTGAAGGTACTGTTTCCTCCATTCCGGAGTAATATGGGACGAAAGGTGTTCCGCGAATTTCATTTTGCGGCTATCTACTCAACGTCCGTAATTCCTAGTAGGACTGTCCCCTGTTGACGCAAGTTTTGTTATTTCTGTCAACTTGCTGGCTCGCATGCGTCAGCCTACTCTAGGGCACTCTGTCTTATCCCGGTTAGCGTACTCCAAAGAAACTCCGTCCCATACTATTTTGTGGGAGGGATGGCGGAACAGAGGCCTCCCTCCCTATAACAGGTGGTTTGATGACAATATAACGGTCCCAGTGCAAATGCTTCAGTGACTTTCTCCCTTCGAGTCCTTGTCAATTCTGGGGACATTGCAGTTTGCCATCGTATTCAGCCAACAACGTGGTTGCGTCACTGCGCAGTGACAGCAGGCGCCGTGTATCAGAGGTGTATTCATTACGTCTTGCAAAGGAAACCGTTTACCGGTTAAGAACCAAACAGAAGCAAACAGAGAAAATGGAACGAAACGGGGAGGAACTTCCCTGAATTCGTCCAATAGAAACTTTCGTTTTCGTTGCTAAACATTTTCCGTTTGGAGTAAAACGTTTTGCAACAGAACGAAACGTATTGAAACAGAGTCGGCGTAATGAATATACCCCTGAAGACCCCCTATTGCGCTTCCTCTGTCTTTTCTCTATTGGTTGATTATTTGTAGACAAATGTTTTCCACATGTATAGCCTACCTGCATGAATTATGGTATGCCTATTGATTAATACGAACCTGGGTGGAATCCTCTAGCTGTCACTTTCACTTTATTTCTAGAGGTGTGAGATTTCTGGGAATATGCCTCAGAATTCCGGGCCGCATCATTAAAAAATCTATTGGGTAAAATAATCCTGGCTGACACCCATTTCTGTATTTGCCAATAGTCACAGACAATATATATACATTTTAGCCACGTTTATTATTCTATTAGGTTAGATCATTTTAATTTAGGCTATAGACATTGAAGCTTCTGAACTTTAGAAAGACTCACCAACTTTTACCTCGCCACACAATCACATGAAATGGCTACTCAAATGTCTGTAGACAAGGTCATTCCATAGCCTATCTTATAATGAGAGGAAATGACAGAAACAAAAAATGTTTTAATAAGGTCGGGAATGAAAGAGCATCGTTAAAAGTTTATGGATCTGATTTTTTAATTCCCATTTGTTTCACTGTAATTGTGTCTGACTTCTCCATTTATTTCTCGTCTTTGAGCAACAATAGGCTGGCGTACTGACCATATAATGAGGGTTGACGACCACCAATATGTCAACACAAATAAAGTTACTTTGTTGGTCTGGTTTTGTTTCCAGACCATCCATCTTCTCTGAGGCCAAGTGGTGTACCAGGATCCACAATGTAAGGTGCACAATTTTTTCTCTTTCATTCACAATAGCCTACCTCTCATTGCGCGTCTGCACTGCTAATATGAATCATCCGCCTGTTGGAGTTCCATTCCATCATGATGACTGCAAAGCGAGACCCGTGTGGGTGCGTGCAGTTTAATGTTGCCACCTGCAATAACAGATCAACACGTTGTAAATACTGCCATCTGCTGGACGACTATTACTAATTCAACAGGCTACAGTTACATAGGCTACAATTGCAATTAGTTAATTCTTTTACGAAAAAAGATTGCAGTCAGAGTGCAGTATAACTGCAGTTAGAGTGCAGTATAACTGCAGTATGCTGCAAATACTGCGTCTAAAATAACACAGTTTTTTTTACTGCAGTAATTTTGCAGTGTAACTGTAAACTTTTTTTTGTAAGGGTTCTGATAGTCTTTTCTGTTTTATTTAACCAGATAATATAATTATAATAATAAAGCTGCTCTTGTCAGTAGGCTACAATATTTTCTATTGGGTAGTCACTTTCTCGACATAGGCTGCTACGTCTTTTGGGCAGAAAAACAAATTATGGCTATATAGGCTAAACGAAAAAATATATAGGCTATATACAAAAATATTGCCATTTTGGTAGAAAATATAAATAAATTAACAGCGGCTGCAGGACTAATAGCCTAGGAAGCCGATAGTTAGCGCTTGATCTGCACTATCGTTCTAGGATGGATGTGCCCACAGGTAATACACTCGTGTCCCCCCGTGGACCGTCTCGTAGATAAAGCATCCTCCATTCAGGCTGCAAAGGCATAATTTCCCTCCTAGCTTTAATGGAGGGCCGTCGGAAAAAAAACTGGAAAAATATGTGTAGGCTACTCTCTTAACATAACACAATTTTCCACCACAATTTTCGGAATTTCTGACAATTTAGGCACATCGCGTTCAGCCATTTTTTCCGACGGTCCGCGATTAAAGCCAATTAGGGAGGGAATTTATGCATTTGCAGCAGAATGGACGAGCCGGTCCACGTGTAGTGTCGTAAACCCGACCCTAGGCAAAGTTGAAACAGTGACGGAGCCAACAAATCTGCTAGGGAGACTAGTCCAGCACATAAATCTTAGACGATAGTGCAGATCTAGCGCCAACTATTGGCTGCCTAGGCTACAGGTCTAACAAACGCCAACGATTTTCGGCTTGGTATAGGCCTTCATCAGAGATTTTTGTGACACATATAGTATATCCAAATGTTCCTGACACCAGACACCACGCTTTTTTACACTACTGTGTGTACCTGTCTGTACCACTAGAAACATGCATTTAGATTCAGTGGTTGTAAAGATGGGGAGAGGTCTGTCCGTAATAAAGAGATGCTCTGCTTTTTTTGACACAACACTCCACAAAGCAAGTCCTGCAGGCACTAGTTTTATCTTACTTGATTATTGTCCAGTCATATGGTAAAGTACTGCAAAGAAAGACCTAGTTAAGCTGCAGCTGGCCCAGAACAGAGCAGCACTTCTTGCTCTTCATCCTAATCAGAGGGCTAATATTTATGCTATGCGTGCCAGTTTCTCTTGGCTAAGAGTTGAGGAAAAACTGACTGCATCACTTCTTGTTTTTATAAGAAACATTAATGTGTTGGAAATTCCAAATAGTTTGCATAGTCAACTTACACACAGCACTGACACACACACTTAAACCACCAGACATTTTACCAGGGTTCTTTTCACACTCCACAGGTCCAGAAGAAATTCAAGGAAACGTACATTTTATACAGAGCCATGAGTGAATGGAACTCCCTTCCATCTCATATAGTGCAAGTGAACATCAAATCTGTTTTTAAAATAAATAAATAAATAAATAAAGCAACACCTCACGGCACAACGCCTCTCCCCATGTGACCTACTTGTTGTGTGTATGTAGTGACATGTACAGTGAGGGAAAAAAGTATTTGATCCCCTGCTGATTTTGTATGTTTGCCCACTGACAAAGAAATTATCAGTCTATAATTTTAATGGTAGGTTTATTTGAACAGTGAGAGACAGAATAACAACAAAAAAATCCAGAAAAACGCATGTAAAAAATGTTATAAATTGATTTGCATTTTAATGAGGGAAATAAGTATTTGACCCCCTCTCAATCAGAAAGATTTCTGGCTCCCAGGTGTCTTTTATACAGGTAACGAGCTGAGATTAGGAGCACACTCTTAAAGGGAGTGCTCCTAATCTCAGCTTGTTACCTGTATAAAAGACACCTGTCCACAGAAGCAATCAATCAATCAGATTCCTAACTCTCCACCATGGCCAAGACCAAAGAGCTCTCCAAGGATGTCAGGGACAAGATTGTAGACCTACACAAGGCTGGAATGGGCTACAAGACCATCGCCAAGCAGCTTGGTGAGAAGGTGACAACAGTTGGTGCAATTATTCGCAAATGGAAGAAACACAAAAGAACTGTCAAACTCCCTCGGCCTGGGGCTCCATGCAAGATCTCACCTCGTGGAGTTGCAATGATCATGAGAACGGTGAGGAATCAGCCCAGAACTACACGGGAGGATCTTGTCAATGATCTCAAGGCAGCTGGGACCATAGTCACCAAGACAACAATTGGTAACACACTACGTTGTGAAGGACTGTAATCCTGCAGCGCCCGCAAGGTCCCCCTGCTCAAGAAAGCACATATAGGCCCGTCTGAAGTTTGCCAATGAACATCTGAATGATTCAGAGGAGAACTGAGTTAAAGTGTTGTGATCAGATGAGACCAAAATCGAGCTCTTTGGCATCAACTCAACTCGCCGTGTTTGGAGGAGGAGGAATGCTGCCTATGACCCCAAGAACACCATCCCCACCGTCAAACATGGAGGTGGAAACATTATGCTTTGGGGGTGTTTTTCTGCTAAGGGGACAGGACAACTTCACCGCATCAAAGGGACGATGGATGGGGACATGTACCGTCAAATCTTGAGTGAGAACCTCCTTCCCTCAGCCAGGGCATTGAAAATGGGTCGTGGATGGGTATTCCAGCATGACAATGACCCAAAACACACAGCCAAGGCAACAAAGAAGTGGCTCAAGAAGAAGCACATTAAGGTCCTGGAGTGGCCTAGCCAGTCTCCAGACCTTAATCCCATAGAAAATCTGTGGAGGGAGCTGAAGGTTCGAGTTGCCAAACGTCAGCCTTGAAACCTTAATGACTTGGAGAAGATCTGCAAAGAGGAGTGGAACAAAATCCCTCCTGAGATGTGTGCAAACCTGGTGGCCAACTACAAGAAACGTCTGACCTCTGTGATTGCCAACAAGGGTTTTGCCACCAAGTACTAAGTCATGTTTTCCAGAGGGTTCAAATACTTTTTCACTTATTAAAATGCAAATCAATTCATAACATTTTTGACATGCGTTTTTCTGGATTTTTTTGTTGTTATTCTGTCTCTCACAGTTCAAATAAACCTACCATTAAAATTATAGACTGATCATGTCTTTGTCAGTGGGCAAACGTCCAAAATCAGCAGGGGATCAAATACTTTTTCCCTCACTGTATGTGTAACTGTTAGATGCACACACACGCACACTACATGTTAATGTTTTTAAATGTATGTACATTGTAGTCTTTTGTCTGTAATGTATTTTTCGTTATGTGTCGGACCCCAGTAAGACTAGCTGTCGCCATTGGTGTTGGCTAATGGGGATCCTAATAAATACAACTATTTCTGTCTGGATCTTAGGTCTACGGGACCGTCCACATCGACGGGACTGCAGTGGACAAGGTGATCAAGATCGTCGGCATACACATCACTGACAATCTGAAATGGTCCACCCACACAGACAGTGTGGTGAAGAACCTCAGGAGGCTGAAGAAATTAGTCTTGGCCCCTAAAACTCTCACAAACTTTTACAGATGCACCGTTGAGAGCATCCTATCGGGCTGTATCACCGCCTGGTATGGCAATTACAGTGCCCGCAACCGCCGGGCTCTCCAGAAGATGGTGCGGTTTTCCCAATGCATCGCCGGGGGCACTCTGCCTGCCCTCCAGGACACCTACAGCACCCGATGTCACTGGAAGGCCAAAAAGATCATCAAGGACATCAACCACCCGAGCCACGGCCTGTTCACCCCAATATCTTCCAGAAGGCGAGGTCAGTACAGGTGCATCAAAGCTGGGACAGAGAGAATGAAAAACAGCTTCTATCTCAAGGCCATCAGACTGTTAAAAAGCCATCACTAGCCGGCCTCCACCCAGTACCCTGCCCCGAACTTAGTCACTGTCACTAGCCGGCTACCACCCGGTCACTCAACCCTGCACCTTAGAGACTGCTGCCCTATGTACATAGACATGGAATCACTGGTCACTTTAATAATGGAACACTGGTCACTTTAATAATGTGTACATACTGTTTTACTCATTTCAAATGTATATACTGTATTCTACTGTATTCTAGTCAATGCCACTTCGACATTGCTCGTCCTAATATTTATATATTTCTTAATTCCATTATTTTACTTTTAGATTTGTGTGTATTGTTGTGAATTGTTAGATACTACTGCACTGTTGTAGCTAGAAACACAAGCATTTCGCTACACCCGCAATAACATCTGCTAAATATGTGTACGCGACCAATAAAATGTGATTTTATTTTATTTGTCAGACTCAGAACCTTTGTTCCTAGTCTTAGTTCTACTCGAGGCTTTTAGTGGGGTGTACCACAGACGGACCATTCGTGCAAACAAGTCCGACTAATACGGATAAAGGATCAAATAAATAGAAACCCGATACATATTAACGTTATATATGCGTAGGCTGTAGAAACTACTGAGAGCGACAATATAAGATTGTCACAGATTTCTTCAGCCATCTTTATTTTTCGACAATGGCATCACGCTCTCCATCGTCTTCACCTGATTCTGCCACAGGCTCAGGTACCGATCCAGCTCGGCCTGATACAGGAGAGCCTCTCCGTGGAGGATCAGACTCCGACTCAGATCTAGGTTTAGGGAAATTCGACTGTGGTGTAGATGACCCGAGTCATCGACTGGAAGGGGAGGAATTGGAACACGAATTTGAGGCAGCGGCAGACCGTCTCCGAGATCTACTTCAGACGGCCAGTAGGGAACAATTGTTATACCTGTATGCTAGGTATAAACAGGTGACTATCAGATAGCAGCACATCCCAAACTATTTTTTTCATTTGTTATTTAGATAGATGCTAGCTAGAGAGCTATCAGGTGACATGACATGCATATTCAGGCTACATTCATGTCTAATGTTCTAGCTATTGGTGCCACCAAATCATGCCCTTGCATCCACAATATCATTGTTACACTGTTTTGTTGACTTGTGGTGGGGGGAGGTTCACAACAGTTAAGTACACAAATCACAAACAGGTGTATAATCAATTTCCACCTATTGCTTGCCATTGAATGGATAGTGAGGATTCTGCTGAGTGCTGTCAGACAGATGATTAGACTATGCTGCTATTAAATCCATTCCTGAATCATCACCTCTATTTCATATGTTCACAGGTAAAGGTTGGAAAGTGCAATACAGCAAAGCCTGGGTTTTTCGATTTTGAAGGTCAAAGAAAATGGTATGTTTGTCACTGGTTAATCATTGTGCTGATTGATGTGATGTGTTTATTCAATTCCTGGCAGGAATTTGCATGGGTGAATCTAGCCCTTGATCGTGATGATCAGTTCCATTACAGTAAACATAATATAAGGTGTCTTCTGTAGGGCGGAGGTTTGTTAAGAGCCGCAATGCTCAGTCTGAACATTAACATGTACTGTTTTGGAAGCATTAAGGACCTTTCATATCGGCGATAAATAATTCTCTAAAAATATGTTACAGCGCTTGTTTACAGAAAACAGATGGAAGACAGAGTGGACTACCTGTTCTAATTAGCTATCTGCGTCTCTGAACACCTGTGTGTAAATGGAAGCCAGACGCCACAAACGTGTTGTCACTGAAAAATACTGTCAACTGCAACTGTGTTAAAACTGGTTAATGTAGTGTACAGTAAGTGTGTATTTTGCATTTGTGAAATTATTTTGATGTGATAGGAAAGTAAAGGGATTTATGTTTCTAGAACCGTACTGCAATTGAGAATTGATTCACGTTTAGATGGAGTATTTGGCAGTTTTGGTTTCCAGAGCCAATATGCCCTTTAAACAGAACATGTAAGGTCCTTGGACTAAGGAGTAATATTAGGCTCCTTTAGTCCAATATTGAATCTAGCTCTCAAAATCCTTCTCCGTAGGGTTTTCAACGGTTAGCTTCGCCCATGGTTGGCTGCGTGTGAGCTACAATTCGGACACTGTATTTTAATGTCAAGAAATGTCAATCATCCCTTGCGAAATGGTTTTTGAAACATATGCCCCTTATCTTTCATATCAATGAGAAATAATAGTTCAAATAAAAAATATACTTACTGTAGCAGTTTTGCACAGATCCATAAGCTGTGTGTGAGGAGGAACTGGATAGGAACTACACTTCCTACCCAGTTACGCTTACACACAGATGTTCGGAGCACGCTAGATAGCTATATGAAAGATACTTTCCTTATGTTTCCAAAACCGTACCGGTTTCTACATTCTATTTTTTCTTGTTACAAATTTAAACTCTACTGTATGGTCCTGTTCTCTTGAATGCTTTTGGGAGGGAGAGAAACAATCTTCTGAATGTTGTTGTTATGTTTTGCTACAGGACAGCATGGAAGCAGCTTGAGGACATGAGTGCAGAACAGGCCATGCAGGAGTATGTTTCGTGCATAACTTCACTAGACCCAGACAGCAGTCAGAAGGTAAAAAGCCCTCACAAATCCAAAACTACACTACACTTGATATGATACATTTACATAATACAATTTCCACATGCAGGAAACACTGCAATATGAGAACTGAAACACATGTCTTTCTCACGTTTGAACCATTTTTATTTGTAGGTTAAGAGTGCCCCTTCTGATAAGAATCCTTAATCCATTGCTTCAGTAGGCTAGACTTGACTTGACTAAATAAAGATAATTAACTTTGACAGCTCCATCTGCACCTTAGAATGCAGTATGGTACATTGACCAGCAGGGGACTCTCACTGACAATGCAGCTTGGCAGAAAGACCACACATTTGTCAAATAAAATTGTATTTGTCACATGCTTTGTAAACAACAGGTGTTGACTAACAGTGAAATGCTTACTTACTGCATTTCACTGTTAGTCTACCGTAAGCATTTCACTGTTAGTCTACCTGTTGTTTACGAAGCATGTGACAAATACAATTAGATTTTATTTGACAAATAGGTGATCTTTCTGCCAAGTTGCATAGTCAGTCAGTGCCCCCTACTGGTCAACATTTGTCCAACATTACCTGATACTGTTTTAGCCTTGCATGCAGACATCTCTTTAATGTTTACAGATTAGAATGAAACCAACTCCAGGAAATGATTTTGTGATTCACTCTTTGTTTTCATCTTCTATGTAGGCAAAATACAATTATTGTGAATTTGACATTATTTGTGAGAGGGTTTTTGATCTATCCTAAATACAAGACGTTTTCTGTGCTCATAGATTGCGTATGTGGTGTACCTGCCTGCATCAGGGGTAGGGTTGTTATGCAGACATGCGCCTGCTCTCTCAGGGAGTAGGGCAATGGAATCATTCACTCACTAAATGATACGCCATTACAATAACAGCCCCGCCAACTGGGACCAAGCAGACTGTCACAGCTGACAGTAGCTAGATTTCCATCTAATTGGCGACAGATTTTCAAGTGAATATTCAAATATTCGCATAAAATAAATATCAGATTATTATGGATAAGAGCAACAATATTTTTGTCAACCAGCAGCCATGCATCGATCATCATGTCACCAGAATAAGACCCTCAATATTTATTGGAAAGGAGCATCAAGATCAATGTGCACTTTAACCACACTGTGAAGTTAATCATCATTTGTTTAATCTGTAGCCTAATAAACTACATGGTTTCCCGATGCGTAGTGAGAGGACCACACGTCATATCGCGTGACTCCAAGTTTACTTCGATATGATGGTTATTACAGTGCCTTCAGAAAGTATTCATACACCTTGACTTATTCCGCATTTTGTTGTTACAGCCTGAATTCAAAATTGATTAAATCGGGGGGGTTTCTCACCCATCTATGCACAATACCCAATAATGACAAAGTGAAAACATGTTTTTAGAAATTTGTGCAAATGTATTAAAAATGAAATACAGAAGTATCTCATTTACACAAGTATTCACACTCCTGAGTCAATACTTTGTAGAAACACCTTTGGCGGCGAGTACAGCTTTGAGTCATCGCTGTATGTCTGTATCAGCTTTGCACATCTGGATTTGGGGATTTTCTATTATTCTTCCTTGCAGATTTTATCAAGCTCTGTTAAGTTAGATGGGGAGCGGTGGTGAACAGCAATCTTCAAGTCTTTCCACAGATTTCCAATGGGATTCAAGTCTGGGCTTTGGCTGGGCCACTCACCATACTTCACGGTAGGGATGGTGTTAGACAGGTGATGAGCTGTGCCTGGTTTTCTCCTGACATAGCACTTTGCATTCAGGCCAAAGAGTACCATTTTTGTCTCATCAGACCACAGAATCTTTTGCCTTTATGATCTCAGAGCCTTTCACATGCCTTTTTGCAAACTCCAGGTGTGCTGTCATGTGCCTTTTCTCTCAGGTGTGGCTTCCGTCTGGCAGCTCTCCCATAAAGCCCAGATTGGTGAAGTGCTGTAGAGACTGTTGTCCTTCTGGCAGGTTCTCCTATCTGTAGTTCTGTCAGTGGTCATTGGGTTCTTGGTCACCTCCCTGACTAAGGTCCTTCTTGCCAGGTTGCTCAGTTTGGTCAGACGGACAGCTCTAGGCAGAGTCTGGGTAGTTCCATATTTTTAAAATTTCCCAATGTTGGAGACCACTGTGCACACTAGAAATTGTTTTATACCCTTCCCTAGATATATGCCTCATTACAATTCTATCTCAGAGATCTACGGACAGTTACTTGGACTTCATGGTATCGTTTCTGCTCTGACATGCTGTAACACAAAAAAATGCAGAATAAGTCAAGGGGTATGAATACTTTCTGAAGGCACTGTATATCAATATTTGCGCATAAAGGCGTTTCCAAAGCCATTTCTCGCATCATTAATTTTACAGACACAAAAAGATCCCACCATGTCGAACAAACAAATTATCTGTCGGCATTTATAGAATTGTACCGAAACTTCCTATTTCCATCACAGCTGTCATAATTTTTTTTATAGGGTATGACTTTACTCACATAAAAACCAGTGGATGGAAACGTGGTTAATGACACCCTGCCTGCAGGGAGACAATGGGAATGGGGAGGGAGGGCTGCGAAAAGGCTGAATGAAACACAACATTTTTGTGTTTCCATAGACCAGTCCCTCATTTTGAAGTATGTCATTTCCAGCATGGGTAGGGTATGGTTTGATACAACGGATTCAGACATTTTTTATATTGTTTGTTCCGACCTCTATTTAAAAAGGCTGAGGAAAGTACCAACATGAGAGAAACCCAAATGCACTTTTCTTCCCGAATGAAAATTCAGCACAAAGCAGATATGTCCCCTTCTCTAACCTCTGTCCCCAAAGGAGAGATTTCGAGTGATGTTTAGCGGTGTGACATAAAAGCCTGTCACCCGTCCTGTTGTAGCTAGTGCCCTCCACCTGCCTCTCTCCTTCCCCATCCATCCCGCCACAATGTGAGTGTCAGCAGGCATCAGTGGCCTGCAAGCCAGCCTGACACGTCCCTTTCTCTGGCACTGCGATCGAGACCAATACCTGCCGACATGGCCCCCAGCGCGGCACAATGCCAGGGGAAGGCAAATGCACAAATGCCCCTCTGAAAAGGATGTGATTGTATTAGTGTTAACAAAGTGCAGGGACTCTATTCTTACCAGGGTCCAGACAAAGAGATTCAGGAGAGGCTGGATGAGGATGAAGGCAGCAGAGACAATAGTCAGTTCTTGACCTCTCTCCTATTTGTATTGTTGGATGCACTAGCTTTACAATATAAAAGGAAGTGCATCAACGAATATTCTGAGTTTAGAAATGAATTACACTCCTAAAAGTGCATGGACAGTTTTTTCTTTTCTTCTGCCCATGATCCCCTCAGAAATGACATCTGATTTGTTTGTTGTCTTGTGTGAGTCATTGTTTAAGGGAATATAGAACATAGGCTATACTAAAACGGTTGTATCCAGGCAGGCTATGATAGTTTGCCATTACACCATGTGTTACCAGGTCAGAAAATGCTCAGAAAATAGGGAAAGTTAAAATATACTACTCAAAGCTGACCTTTTAGATATAATTTTGACCCATGTTTTGGAGTCACGTCTAAACAATATGTGACAGCATCGTGACTAGGTGAACCTATTTCTGTCTGTGAATAGGGAAATTCATTCTCCCAGTGGCTCCTTTGTTTTCCATTGTACGGCACAGTGTGCTTCTTTTAGGTGGGGAGAACAGTGCACTGTTTTACTGGATAACTAGGTAGGGGAATACTGAACTGTCCCTAGAGCACAAGAGTGTGGCACACACCACTACAGAGTTGAGGGGATCATTATGTCAAATTAGTTATTCATAGTGTAAGATATTGGTGCAGTTGTTTGAACTTTTCAGTGAATGTCTGGATTTAATGTTTAGTTTCTTGTTCCAGGAGAGAAGAGAGCGTAGGACAGGATTTGGAGGCCCAGCAGTCAGTTCCCTCTACCAAGAAGAAATGATCAGGTACGTCACACACACAGACAGACACACAGACAGACACACAGACAGTCACACAGACAGACACACAGACAGACACACAGACAGACACACAGACAGACTAACAGTATCAGAGACAAACTTCCTCTGCATTAAGCCCTGAGTTTCAGAAGTTCCTCTGCAGACTGTAAACTGTTGTGGGGACATTAGACAGTCCAGATTATGTACATTCTATTCACTTCCCTTACGGGAACCCTCAGAAGCTTGTTCAAGCCTAAACACCGCCTTGTTTCTGGAAAAAAAGGAATCCAGCAGGTTTTCCCTTAAATTATCCTCATTAGTATGCGTTAGTGTGCATGTGTTAAGGAGAGGTGGCCTGAGAAACGCCTGCCTTTTAATTAGTTTTTCGTTAGCGTGGAAAAATGAGAGATCGGTGATAGCCGATAGGGTTGCTCCATGGGGACAGGAAGTCATTAACATTCCCCCTCAGCAAGGTTTTTCTCGGGCGTGTCCCGCTCCAAACTGTTACACTCACTGGTTCGCTGAATATCCAATTTTCCCCTCTCAGTACAGGGAGACCCTCTCCATATGAACTACACTGCCTTCTCAAGCAGCTGCTTTTCACTGAGTTAATTGCATCCTCTTTGCTAATTTTCTGCTCTGGGTCGGGTAGCTATGTGTGGAATGTGTATTGACAAAAGCTGGCTTGATTGGCGACATCCCGAAGATAGTGAAGTCTGCTGCTTGTGATGGAATAGATTTGTGTGAGCTACACTTGTAATCCTCACAGATTGTGAAAAGGCTCTGATCAACATCAGACTTATTGTTAGCTGATTGGCGTTCTAGACCACTTGGCTGGAAAGTCAC
This sequence comes from Coregonus lavaretus, assembly GCF_964263955.1. Classification (NCBI taxonomy): domain Eukaryota; kingdom Metazoa; phylum Chordata; class Actinopteri; order Salmoniformes; family Salmonidae; genus Coregonus; species Coregonus lavaretus. Next base: position 42,387,122 of record NC_139993.1, on the reverse strand, counting down.
AGCGAGTGTGAGTTCTCTCATTGCCACTCATAGTGCTTTGTTGTAGCCTGTGTGTTTGTGTGTGTGTTGCCCATGGTGTGTGTGTGTGTGAGTGACCTCCCTATAAGAATGTGTGTGATTGATGGTGGAGCTGTTGAAGTCATCTGTAGCGGCCTGGCTGTGTTGGGTGATGAGTGTTTTCCTACTGAAGGGCTGGCATGCAGGCTGATGGATGAGGGGGATATCTGTCAGTATGCCGGGCTGGACTGGGCTGTGGAGCAGGGTTGTGTTCTATGAGGCTGGTGTGTGTCAGTGAGCTGGGCTAGGCACCAGGACTGTGTGTTGTATGAGGCTGGTGTGTGTTTTACTCATGCAGGGTGGTGTTGTGGATGATGGTATGGTGTTTATGGGTCATGACACCAAATCCACATTTACAGTAACTGATTAGTTACAAAGTAGTTACAACATGCACATGATATCACAGTGGCGCATGCACACACTGCCATACACTTCAGGCTTCCGCATGCTTTGGTTCGGCTCCCATACGCCCTTAAAAGACCTTCGCTTGAAAAAGGAGAAAAGGTGTCTATAGTAGTAGGCCACTCACACACATCAGGGCTGATAACTGGCCCTACACAACTCTCCCTCCCCCCGGCTGGTAGTCAGCTGTGGTTAACCAGGCAGTGGGGATGACAGAGTAGCCTGTGACCTTCCCAGCATGCCGTGCGGCGGGCGGTGCTGATTATGTCGTTTATCAGGGCACCATTAATCGTGTGTGTGCTTTCGGCCGGACGGCCGGCCGGCAGCCGTGAGGCCAAACCCTCGCCGGCCATCGCAGCCTGACTGATAAGCACCGCCATTGATTTGTTACCATGGGAGACAACTGTTGCCCACATGGCAGGGATACTCTGGGTCAACGCTGTGATCACCGGAGGAGGGGGAGGGGCTGGCCCCCCACTTATGGATTAACATGACACTTATGAGCATGTAAATGAATGTGTTCTCGCTTGTAACCTTATTATTTTCAACTGGAATTAGCTGTTTATAAATCAACGTGTGATACAGAGGCACATGGCAAGCATCAGGAACAAAGGGAGAGAGGGCTCCACAGTACTCTGTTTAACACTGTTGCTATTTTACATTTACATTTACATTTTAGTCATTTAGCAAACGCTCTTATCCAGAGCGACTTACAAATTGGTGCATTCAACTTAGGATAGCCAGTGAGCTGGGCCTGGGATTGGGACTACGTTGCTCTCTTTCAGACAATGGAAACTAAATGCAATGAATCAGGATCCCTGCATGGGTAAGAGGGGAAGGCGTAAATATCTAAATAAGATTTAGCCCCTTCCCCGCTCCCCCCGTATCTACCCTCCCCCCGCCTGGCGTGGCCTCATACCAGGAGGTGATTAGGTGGCAGATAATTCAAGCTAGTGTGGCGTACCTACCGCACAGCAGCTCCCCCAGGGATGACCCACCAGGGAGGAGCAGGAGGAAATGTTTACCTCACCAACACCTGCACACACTTGGCCCCTCAAACAGCCAAACACAGGGCTTTTTCCAGCCAAACAAAATGCACAGCTGACGACACAGTGTGTTCCAGTCCTCTCCTATGGGACCAAGAAACAAGAGATGCCCATTCACCTGACAATACTCAATATATTGGCATGTGTATTCATATCCAGATTTGTTAATGACAAGATTGCAATAATATTATTCAGATCTAGATTTTTTTATTAGCCGTGTGTGTGGTGGTGTTATTGTTTTTGCTGAGAAGGAGAATTCCCTGAAGAACAGGTGTCTCTTCCCATCGGACACCAGACAGTTCCTTCACTTCAATGCACTGGTTCTTTGACTGATGCTTTCTCTCTTACTCTCCCCTCACAGGGAAGAAGACAAGAACATATTTGACTACTGCAGAGAAAACAACATTGAACACATTACCACGGCTATCAGTTCCAAGAAAGTGGATGTCAACGCAAAAGATGAAGAGGTAAGTGACATCCTGTCCACAAAGAAAGACCCCTCATTTTTAAACAAAACATGTTATTCATTCCAAAACCAGCTCATTTGCAATATGGGACAATATTCCTCCGTAGCTCCATTGTCTTTGGCCTCAAATGGACTATTAGTCCTTGTGAACTCCTCACACCAATATCTCAGAGCTAAAGGAGAAGCCCAGCTATATGACCCCAACTATTCATCTGCTCTTTATTCATTTATCACAGAGGCCAAATGGCTTAGTCCCTCTTTCATCACAGCAATTCTTCAAATGAGGAACCAGATGGTGGTGTTCTTTGTGTGGCCACTCCAGCATTGTTTACCATTAGACTGCAGGTCCTCAATACAACCAGCAGAGTGCACTAGTGAAGTTCCATCCACACCCCCTGAGGTGATACATCTCAGATAGGCAACCAGCTGAGAGAGTAGAGCTGGGACGATAAACCGAAAATGATCGACACCGACCACTTATCGCAGGCATTTTGCTCATATCGTTCATTATGATAAGTAGCCTATACTAGAGAAATGTGAAGTTTGAAATGAAATAAGTTTGCTAATATGGGTTATTGTTAATGGGACAATTGATGGCTACAACCATCAAACTAGTTGTAGTAGTTTAAAGGGTATAGTTATTGCATCAATTCAGGCTATTTTTGTCGAGAGGGAGCGATCTGGCATCCATGCATAGAGACAGACCGTCATGTCTGATTGAATAGATTAACATATCCCACCGTCTTCTCTCTTTGTGGATGTTTAGGTAAAATGTTGTGATTAAATCTCTCAAGGTAAAAGTATAAAAACAGCCTGGCTTTGTAAGTTTAGCCTACGTTCTAGAGTCAACAGTAACAGCCACTGACTGTTCTTTTGAAGTATAGATTCATATTTAGCTATTTATCTAATTCAGGTTTACCAAGGACCTTGTGTTCTCCTCTTGCGCTAATTGGAATGTGCCATAATTGAATGTCCTACTAGTTTCCTCCAGAGTCATATCTAGAGACTATAAATGACTCTTGTTTCCACTGATAACAAAAGTCCTCCTGTAGACTGTTCTTCATCAGAATGTACTGTTGTTAGATGTTTTCAGCGGTGGGGGATATTGGCACTTTAATTCGGGGTGATATGAGCCGGGGGTGGCCTCTGACCCCTGGGGTGGTTGGTCCTCTGACTCCCCTCCAGAGGCCAAAGGCATTTTCTGTAATGTACAGTGCAGGCGTGGGGCGAATGGGGAAATAATCCTAATGATGGGGAGAATAGATCAGGGTGCCCCGCCGCGTCTTTATGGCTCACTGAGGCCGTCTCATTACTGTTGGGGGAACGGTTGCATGGGGGCCACGCCACAGGTATACATCACACACACCAGCCATAAGCATGGGATCAATCATGCGTGCTGTGAGTCATGGCCCACACAGAAGCAGGGCAAATGTTGCTTTATGTGTGTGTGGGTATTCACTACACAGGAACAGACTGGTATTGTACAGCACTAGCTGCACATTGGGCTTAGACACTGTACCGTATGTCTAATACACTACCCAGAGCTGAACACAGGACTGATTCTAGACACCGACTACAGTGACTAATATACCCCGGTACTGGAAAGTATGAATACAGTCTCGTCAGTCTTTACTAATAGAATCTCCCTCATGAATTTGTCTCCTTCACTCTCTGAATAATCATGAGATATTTTGTGTTTTTGCCTGTTACTGTTGTATAGTGTACAAGCGGCTGTCCCCAGTAGACT